>NC_069503.1:653777194-654137194 GCF_027579735.1 Bombina bombina
TCTGCACACACCCATCTGATTCAGGTCTATAGCTTACCTGTGGGAGGTTTTGTCTTGTTGGCCAGGGAGTCCCGGGGTGATAAGAGAGTACGTCCTGAGGAACAGACCACAAACAATGGACACAATCTACCCCTTGGACCGGTCTGTGAGTGTCATTCTTCTTGTCTTTTGTGTTCATGTGTGTGTAATATATGTTGTGGGTCTTCTACCCTGTTTTTGTTTTATATACTGGATCACTATTAAATTCAGTGCGACATCTATCTGGCAGTTAAACACCCTTAGGGTGCCAGCCAACTATAAAATAAAGTTTCAGGTGATAGGGATTTTTACAGAGCCAGAAATAGTGATCCAAGACATATTGTGACTTGAGACTACTATAGTGCTAATCTCTCACGCTAAGCAGGGACGTTGAGGAAGTGTCCGTCCGGTAACTGCAGGGACTTGACTATAGTGCTAATCTCTCCCGCTAGGCAGGGACGTTGAAGAAGTGTCCGTCCGGTAACTGCAGGGACTTGATTAGGGATTAAAGTGAGGTGTGGATTTTGAGGAGTTAAAGTGCCCCTGTTTTTGGTTGAATTTTTGTAGACTGGGCACTTTGTCATCAAAATTTACATTCCCTTTAAGGAACAGGGATATAATAATGGGATCCCGGCTGTCTAAAGTAGACAAAGACTCTCCCCTTGTAAAAAGTATATGTAAATTAGGGAAAACTCAGTACTGCTTGGTTCTAAACAAAAAAATATAGATTTTATACTTTGTGCACAGATCTCTGAGTTTTCTATACTCTCGGCCTTGATCCTGAATTAAGGTGGCCAAGATTTGGGTCCTTTGAGCTCTCTAAATTAATTGCCCTCTGCAATCTTCTGGTTGATATATGCCCTGACCAAATGGACTACTATTATCTTTTTGATAATAGTAGGGTTGCGGATGTCAAAACCCAAATGAAAATGTGTTTTCTGTATCACTAAAAATTTGATGTATGTGAAAATTGCGAAAGAATAAATGCTGGGAGTGAAATTTTTGAGTTGATATGATTTTTGTGTACAATCGCGGCAAAATAAAGCTGGCCTTGATGTCTGATGCAGGCTAGAGCTGTGTGTGTATCAGGGATTCTTAGCTAAGAAATTTGACGTAATGATTTGCTTGTTATTGCTGTAACTTGGTTTTAAAGTCATATGTGTGTTCTTAATTTTGTGTGCCAATAATAGATTTTCTTCTACAAGATACAACGAGTCCACGGATTTCATCCTTACTTGTGGAATATTATCCTCCTGCTAACAGGAAGTGGCAAAGAGCATCACAGCAGAGCTGTATATATAGCGCCTCCCTTCCCCTCCACCTCCAGTTATTCTCCTTGCCTATGTTATACTAGGAAGAGATAAAGTGAAGGAGGTGTTAGTTTTAGATTCTTAAATCAAGAAGTTTTTTATTTAAATGGTACCGGTGAGTACTATTTTTCTCAGGGGGACTGCAGAAATCGTTTCTAGTCAGGAAAGAAGAACTAGAAATGTTTCACCCTGATGCAGATGATCTTAGCAATTTTCTCTAAGATCCACTTGTTCCCTCTAGCAGCTGAGGGTAACACAGAGAACAAAGGCTGTCATGTTACAAGCAGCATTGAGGTATGTGCAGTCGTTGTTTTTTTCTGGGAGAGATAGTATACCAGAACATACTGACATTTTCCCTCATACAGGGGAGGGGTAAGCAGTATACACTATATTTTACGAACTCAATAGTGTCCCTGGCAGTCCCTTTATTATACATGCCATACATTTGTATAAAGTGTGCACACAGGGTTACAAGCTGTTGTTCCACTTATATGTTTATTACATTTGATAAAGTGTACACACAGGGTTTCAAGCTGATGTTCCACTTATATGTTTATTACAATTAATAAAGTGTACACACAGGGTTACAAGCTGATGTTTTCACTTTATATTCGTGGTGTGATGTGGGGAGAAGCATTTCTGACATGATTACAAAAACTAGCTCAGGGGTATTTTGTCTCTAAAAAGGGAAGAATTATGAAGGTCCTTATGAGACATGGCTTGGCAGACATTTTATCTTCCCCATGTGGGTTTTCGGACTAGAGTTGTGTTCCCAAGGGGGCAGAGCCTAGTTTTTGCACACTTGCTGCCCAGTTTATATTCAGCACTCAGAGGCTTGCAATAGGGTCTATTTTACTATACAAAACATCTTTTACCAAAGGCTTCAGTGTGTTCTGGGGGCAGGTAGACGCCATAGCACAGCTGTGGCAAGGTGCAGGGTGCTGCATATAAAATAAAATAAATTATTTAAATAGTTATAAAACTATATATTATCAGTTTATTCAAGTTGTGCAATATTGTCAGAGCTTTTGGACTAGTGTCTAAAATTGTTTCCTTGCGGCAAACGTTTATGGGTATTGCCAGAAAAATTGTTGCACTTTAAGATTTAAAGGCGCAGTCTATATTTTTCTTTAAATTATTTTTTATACATTTTGTGTACACTATATCATATAGCAATTATAGTTATTGCTAGTCTGTCCAACATGTCTGTGCCTGAGAAAACTACTTGCTCACATGTGTTTAGATGCCATTGTGGAACCCCCCCCCCCCCATTACATTTTGTCCCTCATGTACTGAAAGGGCCTTACAGTGTAAAGAGCAAATTTTCCTTAAGGAAAGTTTGCCCAAGGATGATTCTCAGTCAGAGGAGAATCAGGGTATGCCGCTAAAACTCTCCTAAAGCATCACAATCTTTAACACCCACGCAAGCGACGCCGGGTTCTTCAACTGCGTCTGCTTTATTTACTCTGCAAGATAGCTGCAGTTATGTCATCTGCCCTTACAGAGGTCTTATCTAAATTGCCAGTGTTACAGGGTAAGCAGAGTAGCAGTTAATGTCGGCACTGCAGTCTCTGAGGCCTTGCTGGTCATTCCCGACGTACCCTCACAAGAATCTGATTTGGGGGTCAGGGAACTATTGTCTGAAGGGGAGCTTTCCTACTCAGGAAGTGCATTCCCTCAGACGAGTATGGACTTTGTGTCCTTTAGATTTAAGCTTGAACACCTCCGCCTGTTACTTCGGGAGGTTTTAGCAACTCTGGATGACTCTGATCCCGTTGTGGTGCCACCAAAGAAATGATATAAGATGGACAAGTTCCTAGAGATACCTACGTATTCTGATGTTTTTTCTGATTTCTAAGAGAATCTCGGAAATTATTATGCGGGAATGGAAAGACCGGGTATCCCTTTTTCACCTTCCCTTAATTTTAGAAAAATGTATTCTATTTCTGACACCGTCAGGGACACTAGGCAATCAGTCCCTAAGGTGGAGGGAGCTATTTCTACCCTGGCTAAGCGTACAACTATTTCAATTGAAGACAGTTGTGCTTTCAAAAACCTTATGGATCGACTAAAGAAGTTGTTTCTTCATCAGGTTTTTCTTTGCAGCCGATGGCTTGTATTGTTCTCCACGGCGGCGGCCTTTTGGTTTGATGCTTTGGAGGAATCTCTTCAGACTGAGACATTCGGGCCTGAATTGAAGGAAATCATTTCTGACATTACTGGAGGTAAAGGCCATGCCCTACCCCAGGACATAAGAAAATAATTGTCGTTCCTTTCGAAATTTTAAAAGGAATATCTTTGGCTTCCTCTTCCTCCACTAAGCAGGAAGGGAATTTTGCTCAATCCAAGTCTGTCTGGAGCCTCAACCAGGCTTGGAATAAAGGTAAACATTCCAAGAAGCTTGCTGCTGCTACTAAGACAGCATGATGGGGCGGCCCCGATCCAGGACCGGATCTAGTAGGGGGCAGACTCTCTTTCTTTGCCCAGGCTTGGGCAAGAGATGTTCAGGACCTCTGGGCACTGGAAATAGTGACCCACAGTTACCAATTGGAATTCAGGGATTTTTTTCTCCCAAGAGGGAGATTTCATCTTTCAAGATTATCTGCAGACCAGATACAATGAGAGGAGTTCTTATGCTGTGTAGAAGACCTTTTTACTATGGGAGTAATTTGTCCCGTTCCAAGATCGTAACAGGGACAGGGATTTTACTCAAACCTTTTTGTGGTTTTCAAAAAAGAGGGAACTTTCAGACCCATTTTAGACCTCAAGTGTCTAAACAAGTTTCTCAGAGTCCCATCGTTCTAAAGGGAGACTATACGAACAATATTACCAATGATCCAAGAGGGTCAATATATAACTACCATGGATCTGAAGGATGCTTAACTTAATATTCCTATCCACAAGGATCATCATCAGTTTCTAAGGTTTGCTTTCCTGGACAAACATTATCAGTTCATGGCTCTTCCCTTCGGGTTGGCAACAGCACCCAGAATCTTCACAAAGGTTCTAGGGTCTCTTCTAGCGGTTCTCAGATCACGAGGCATAGCAGTGGCACCTTATCTGGACGATATTCTAATCTAGGCATCAACGTATCAACTGACAAAATCTCACACGAACACAGTGTTGTCTTTCCTGAGAACTCACGGTTGGAAGGTGAACATAGAGAAGAGTTCACTAGTTCAACAGACAAGGGTTCCTTTCTTGGGAACTCTGATAGACTCAGTATTCATGAAAATATTTCTGACAGAGGTCAGAAAATCAAAGATTCTAAATACTTTCCGAGCACTTCAGTCCATTCCTCAGCCTTCAGTGACACAGTGTATGGAGGTAATTGGATTAATGGTAGCGGCAATGGACATAATTCCGTTCGCTCGCTTTCATCTCAGACACCTGCAGCTGTGCATGCTCAGACAGTGGAATGGGGATTATGCAGATTTATTTCCTCAGATAAATCTAGATCAAGAAACCAGAGACTCTCTTCTTTGGTGGTTGTCGCTGGATCATCTGTCCCAGGGGACTTGTTTCCGCAGACCCTCGTGGGTAATAGTGACAATGGACACCAGCCTTCTGGGCTGGGGTGCAGTCTGGAATTCCCTGAAGGCTCAGGGTGTTTGGACTCAGGTGGAGTCTCTACTTCCAATCAATATTCTGGAACTGAGAGCTATATTCAATGTGCTTCAGGCGTGGCCTCAGTTGGCTTTGGCCAAATTCATCAGATTCCAGTCAGACAACATCACAACTGTGGCATATATCAATCCTCAGGGGGGAACAAGGAGCTCCTTAGCGATGATAGAAGTATCCAAGATAATCCAATGGGCGGAGGCCCACTCTTGTTATCTGTCAGCAATATACATCCCAGGAGTAGAGAACTCGGAAGCGGATTTTCTAAGTCGACAGACCTTTCATCTGGTGGAGTGGGAACTCCACCCGGAGGTGTTTGCCTCACTGATTCTCCGATGGGGCAGACCAGAATTGGATTTGATGGCATCTCAATAGAATTCAAAGCTTCCAAGATATGGATCCAGGTGGAGGGATCCTCAGGCCAAACTGATAGATGCCTTTGCAGTGCCTTGGTCGTTCAGCCTAGCTTATGTGTTTACACCGTTTCCTCTGCTTCCATGCGTGATTGCTCGAATCAAACAGGAGAGAGCTTCAGTAATCCTGATAGCGCCTGAATGGCCATGCAGGACTTGGTATGCGGATCTAGTGGACATGTCCTCTCTACCACCGTGGAAACTTCCTTTTAGACAGGACCTTCTCATTCAAGGTCCTTTCTAACATCCAAATCTAATTTCTCTGCAGCTGACTGTGTGGAGATTGAATGCTTGATTTTATCGAAGCAAGGATTCTCTGATTCAGTCATCAATACTTTGATACAGGCTAGGAAACCTGTCACTAGAAAAATCTATCATAAGATATGGCGTAAATATCTTTATTGGTGTGAATCCAAGGGTTACTCATGGAGCAAAGTTAGGATTCCTAGGATTCTGTCTTTTCTCCAAGAAGGATTGGAGAAAGGGTTATCAGCAAGTTCCTTAAAGGGACACATTTCTGCTTTGTTAATTTTGTTTCACAAATGTTTGGCAGATGTGCCAGATGTTCAGTCTTTTTGTCCGGCTCTATCTAGAATTGAGCCTGTATTTAGACCTATTACTCCTCCCTGGAGTTTGAATTTAGTTCTTCGTGTTCTTCAAGGGGTTCCGTTTGAACCTATGCATTCCATAGATATTAAATTGTTATCTTGGAAAGTTCTGTTTTTGGTTGCTATTTCATCTGCTCAAAGAGTTTCTGAGCTTTCAGCGTTACAGTGTGATTCACCTTATCTCATTTTTCATTCTGATAAGGTGGTTTTACGTACCAAACCTGGATTTCTTCCTACGGTTGTTTCGAATAAGAATATTAATCAGGAAATTGTTGTTCCTTCCTTGTGTCCTAATCCTTCTTCTAAAAAGGAGCATATCATCCGCCTGGCATATGAGACTGCTGGGCAGCAGCATCCTAAAAGAATTACGGCTCATTCTACTAGGGCTCTGGCTTCCACATGGGCCTTTAAAAACGATGCATCTGTTGAACAGATTTGTAAGGCTGCGACTTGGTCGTCCCTTCATACTTTTTCCAAATTTTCCAAATTTGATACTTTTGCTTCTTCTGAGGATGTTTTTGGGAGAAAAGTTCTTCAAGCAGTGGTACCTTCCGTTTAGGTCTCTGTCTTGTCCCTCCCTTTCATCCGTGTCCTGTAGCTTTGGTATTGTATCCCACAAGTAAGGATGAAATCCGTGGACTCGTCGTATCTTGTAGAAGAAAAGGAAATTTATGCTTACCTGATAAATTGATTTCTTCTACGATACGACGAGTCCACGGCCCTCCCTGTCAATTTAAGACAGATTATAGTTTTTATTATTTTCAACTTCAGTCAACTCTGCACCTTTTAGCTTTTCTTTTCTCTTCCTATAACCTTCGGTCGAATGACTGGAGGTGGAGGGGAAGGGAGGAGCTATATATACAGCTCTGCTGTGGTGCTCTTTGCCACTTCCTGTTATCAGGAGGATAATATCCCACAAGTAAGGATGAAATCCGTGGACTTGTCGTATCATAGAAGAAATCAATTTATCAGGTAAGCATGAATTTCCTTTTTTTTTAGATTTAAGTGTTTTGTTTTATGCATGGGCTGATGAGAGATGTAATGTGTTTACATCTGTTTGAGGCATATAAAATATATTGTTTTTGCAAGTGAAATAACTAAGGACTTTGAAAGTGCGATGGTGTGTGTGATTTTTGTCACGCTCTAGTAAATATGAGAGTTTTTCTGGTATATGATTAATGGGCTAAGTATGTTGTATTTGCAAGAGTTTGTGGAAAAGATAAAATAGGTTTAAAAAACAAAAAAAAACTTGTCTTGTTTGCTATTGGAGTCCTGCTTCTTTGCTGTTTTATGGACTGTATGTCATTAGATATATCTAAAGTATTTGGGTCTGTTTCTTTTGCAATACGTATTAAAGTATATGCAGGTTGTGATGCAGTGGGGAGGTGGAGTTTTGATGGTAAATAAGACAATAAGGTTGAATATGTAATATACATGATAAATGGTCAGGCCTTATGGGGACAGTACACTGTAAAATACTTTTTTATATAAATGTATTTTCAATGACTTTTTATACAAGCTCCATAGTATAAAATGTAGGAGAAATTGCATTTGTAAGTTTATTTGTATATATGAAGTAGCTGGCTTTGTGTTTTTAAAACACAGTTATTACAATGGATTGAATTTCAGATAATAAGCATATCTCATTGTGTTCCTTATTTACATTTGTCTGTAAACACGGAGCTCAGTGCTTAGACACAGCAATGGAAAATTGTCATTTTATTACTTAAAGGGCCAGTTCACTCATGGGAAAGGAGTTCATAAGCAGCAATAACACTGCATTAACAAGTAAAGGAGATAATACATAAAATGTAGTAGTTTGTAAAATATATATATATATATATATATATATATATTATCTTCTTCTTTGCAGTTCAGCTAAATGTCGCTGGAATGCCCGGATAAAAGAGCAGTGCTACAATGCTCTATGACCCCGACCCATGGCCAATCAAAGTGCTTTAGTAAATGATATGCTAAAGACAGTAAACCTCCAATGTGCACACACAATCAGCAGCTAATAAAATAAATTAAATATCACCCCCCACACTTTACATTTAACTGTCTCTGAAAGTATAATAATAGCATAAGACCTGGAAGATTTTTTAGTTTGTTTTACAATAGTTTGGTTACATAACCACCTTGTGCAGAGACCTTTCCTTGTGTATATATAATACCCATGCCTCCATTCGGAAACCTAAAGGCCCACCAGGCAGACGCCTATGGGCATTTCAAACATTTGAATGTTTACCTCTGGACTAGTCTTGGTCTGTGACTCTTTTGGTATCTGGTCTACTCCAGATGGAAGCCCTGCTCTACCTCAAAAACAGCTCTCTCTTATGCTATCCTTTCTGCATAACCAAACACACTGAGGTATCACACAACTTGCTGAAACCCTTAACAGACACTGGTTTGCCCCCCGGTATCTATCAAGCTGTAAAATGAGTTATATTGAATTGTGTGACTTGTGCTCAATTCAATCCAAAGGGGGGAACCTAAAGGCCCACCAGGTGGAATTGAATCTGACACAGGAACACATTTTACAAGTAATAGCAACTGACATTAGCCTTAGACTTTACTTGGCATCTCCATACCCCTTGGCATCCAGAAAGCACAGGCCAAGTGGGAAGAAAGAACCAGACCCTAAAACAGACTATTGCTAAAATTTGTTCTCAAGTAAGCCTAAAATGGGTAGATGCTTTTTGCCCCTAGCCACCTCCTTTGTATAGTGCCAACACCCTACACCTGCCTGACCTTGCAGTGGGTGATGTATAACTAACTGCTTATCTTTTGCAACTGCAAAAGCAATTACATTCTCTCCACAGACATGCCTCTCTCTCAGTCTTTGCAATTGGACATGACTGCACATTCCTTCCAGTCAGGTGACTTCCTTTTAGTCAAGACCTATAAAAAAAAGCCACTGCAGCCTCTCTGTTAAGGTCCTTACTGGTTTTGCTGACTACTCCAACAACTATTAAAGTTGCCGAGGTCGACTCTTGGATCCACTACTCCAGGTGTAAAAAATACAGCCCAGACAAAGAAGCAGCCTGCAACAGACCAAAGAAAGAAGAAGCTGGGGCAACCAAGGCCTCTGATGAAGGGATAACCAAGACCTCTGATGACGAATGGTTAATTCAGACCCTTCTTGGTTTGAAACTCAGACTAACCAGAAATAGTAAAATTCCACTATCTGAATGAGTGAAACTGAAAGATTTGTCTTCCTTACTCTTATTTTCATTGTCTCACTCCTCTTTTGATATCTTGAGTAACATTCCTCAGTATGTCTCCTTTATTTTGTGTCACACTTTTGACCATACTCTCTTAATCTATTTCCCGATATGTGTCTCCTGGTCAGTGTGTTTGTTCTAACCCCTTTACTAAATAATCTTGTTCTGGTAACCTTGTATCTGTGGCAGTTTTCCCTCCCACTTCTAAGTGCCCCAAAAAAGTAATTATTCTCAAAGTTCGCAATAAAGGTCCTAAGGGTTTTGTTATCCAGTCTATTTGCATAGCCCCCACTACTGAATGTGGTTTGAAAATTATGGAGTGGATAGCTGAGAAACGAAAGTCACCCCTACTACCACTGCCACAACCGCTTATTTCTCCCATTACTCTTTTCCCTGTAATGATAATTTACCTAATGCCCAATTGTCCTCAGAGAACGGTCCCTTAAGTGAATGGGGATTAAAGTGAAATGTTGCCCTACTCCAAACTATAGCCAATCACACTGAAGGCAACTGCTATGTTTGTGCTCACATTCCTACTCATTATAAGGGGATATTCCTCTCATGGCTATTAATGTTGATTTGTTTACCTTTGATTTGTCTACTTTTATTCCTCCAGGTACACCAACCTGACTGCAGCCAACTTGTTCCTCGCAGCCATCTTGTGATGATTAGCATCCATTTTGTAATGATTACACTTTATTATACTGGGTTATTATGTAGTGGGAACTATGTGCTTGTTATGGTACTTTCCTTAGCTCTTCAGCCTTGTAGAAGCTTCCTGGCTGTACGCCCAGAAGAATATAATATCAATAAGATGGTCCAGTGACCTTGGTGTCTCTGCAGATGCATGGTTTATTATGACTATAGAATATTGTTATGAGCTAGTAACTTTCCAGAATCACACTGTGTTTTACTCTGTATAACTGTGTAAAATGACGCGGTCATAACGTGTCATCCCCTTAACCCTATATGCTGTTACTGAAGTCTATAAGATATGCTTGCACTGTTCAATAAACATGATTGGCTTTAGATCATATTGCTGCATGGTCTGAGTCATTCTAAGGGATCCTTATCAGGTAATCTAAATCTGCTTCAGGTGGTACAGCGGCCCAGAGGCTTTGGCCTGACCTGACACTTCCCCTCCTGGGAATAACTCCTAACAATTTTGGTGTCAGAAGTAGAATTCGCAGTGAGTAAGTATGAGTGCTTTTACCATGCTTTCCCTCTGTGAATCTGAACCTAAATTTAGTCTGGTAATAGGTGTTGATAATATATGATAAAGGGTTAAGTGGTTCCTGTGGTTGAGGCGCAGGTTTGCAGAGGTTAAAGTCCTGCCGGCAGTTGTGATAACCCCTCCAGCCAGGTTGATAGTCCTGGGCTGGTTTACGACAGGTATTGTGAGTCCTGTCTGTGATAAGCGCACAAGAAATAAATGAATGCCATTTGACAGATTTTTATGTAAGCTCCCCCGTGAAAGTTGGCAGTAAGTGAGTCTCACGTGTGTTAAAGATTCCCATATTCATTCCCATAATAGAGTTTTGTTACCCACCTGAGGCTGGTGTGATGTCTGATGCTTGCTTTGCTTTGTTTATTTGTGTTTTGCTGCTATAAAATGATGCTGTGCTTAGTAAATATTAAGTGGCTATGCATGTTATTATTGTTGCTATTATTGTGTCGAGGAATGGGATCTGCTTATAGATAATAATGCACAGAGAAGATTACATGTATAATGTCTACAAAAGGGTTAATAGTTTCTGCTAAAGACAGAAACATTTCAAAACACTGTCATTGAGCATTGCTGTGTGGTAAATAGAGAAGTCTTTGTGTTAAAAAAATGTAGCAGGCAAAGAAGGGGGGCCACCAAGGAGCGTGCACACAAAACAGAAAAAAAAAATAAAACTGTTACAGCAGCTCCGTTTGTAAGACTTTTTGTTTGCTTGCAGTAATGAAAAGGAAATTTTGTATATTGAGATGCATAATGTGTGATGGTCTGTCGGTTCTCACTGTGGTATGCGTGTAACGGATTTACTCTAAACTAAAAACAGAATGTATTATTTAAAAATGTTGGGTTCCAATCTATGCGGAAAATGGCCATTCTGCATGGATTCTTCTGACTTCAATACATTTTGAACTTAGTGAAAAGTTAATCTTGTGGTCTTTTTATATGTCTTTGGTACACTATGAAATAAATGTTTTTCTGAGAAAGGAAAAAAGGGAGTGAATCTCTGGTATGCAAGATGAGATGGGTTTGTGTGTCTGTATCGCTGTAAAAATGTTTCTTTCTGTTTCTCTGCTGGGAAATCAGATGTTGTAAGGAGGTATTTTGTAGTGATATTTTTTTATATACCTGTATTTTAAAGTCAACAGCATGTTTTAAGTATGTGTGTTATAGGTGCAGTTTTAGTTTACAGTGATAATTGTTGTATGCAAGTTTAAAAAACGATCCATCTGTTGCGGCATATATGATATTGTTTTTGCAAGTGAAGTAACGGCTTTGAAAGTGGCTTTGCAAGTACGATGGTGTGTGTGATTTTCGTTACGCTCTGGTAAATATGAGAGTGTTTCTTGTATGAAGTATGTTGTATTTGTAAGTTTGTCCGTTTTTGTTGCAAGTAAATTAATCTGCAGGTCATGCTACAGTACAGTGGTGGAATTTGTGTGGTAAATTATACAAGCAGCCTAAATTATGGTTAGGGTATATATATGAGATTTACGTGATAAATGGTTAGTCCTTAAAGGGACAGTCCACTGTAACATAGTGTTGATATTAATGTATTGTCCTTGACTTGTTATACAAGCTGCATAGTATAAAATGTAGGAGAATTTGCATTTGTAAGTTTGTGTATAGCTGATGTAAATTGTAATGGGTTGAATCTCAGATAATCCTTAACTTATATTTGTCCGTAAAATCAGAGCTCAGTGCGTAGACTGAGCAATAGAAAATTGTCATTATATTATTTAAAGGATCAGTTCACTAATGTGAAAGGAGTTCAGGAGCAGCATTAACACTGTATTAGTAGTTTGAAAACTATATATTTTTTTGCGACCTTTCTTTGTATTATTCTTTTTAAATCTGCGTTTTAGATACCAGATATTTCTGTGCAGTATAACTTAATTCTCTCTGTAATGCAAACTGAATTGATAAGTTGCCTACCATTTTAGTGTAGCGATCTGTGAGACTAGCGGAAAAAAAACAAAAAAAACCAAGAAAAACAGAGGGGTGAAAATATTTAAAGGGATACAGGCAAACTGATATAACATCTGAGAATTTAAGGGAATATTTACAGAAAAGACAATGAGGTTTACTGTAAGCCTAACACTAGCATATTTAACTGTGTTAGCAGCTTCAATTAACCCCTTAACGACCGAGGACGTGCAGGGTACGTCCTCAAAAAAAAGGCAGTTAATGCCTGAGGACGTACCCTGCACGTCCTCGGTGTGGAAAGCAGCTGGAAGCGATCCTGCTCGCTTCCAGCTGCTTTCCGGTTATTGCAGTGATGCCTCGATATGGAGGCATCCTGCAATAACCTTTTGAAACCATCCGATGCAGAGAGAGCCACTCTGTGGCCCTCTCTGCACCGGAGATCGGTGGCTTACTTCGTTGGTGGGTGGGAGCAGGACCGGGAGGCGGGTGGCGGCCATCGATGGCCATGGATGATGCGGAGGGGGGCGGTATCGTGGGCGGGGATGACAGGGGGCGCGCACAGATGCGCGCACGTGCACAGGGAGGCGGGGGCGGGCGCGTGCATGGGGAGGGAGCGGGGGGGAACCGCTACACTACAGAAATATTTTATGTAGAAGTGGGGAAAAAGGGGGATATTATTTACAATTTAGCAAGATTGGTATGGCTGGTGGGGTGTTAGTCTGTGGGGGGGGAAGCTACACTACAGAAAAAAATAAAATAAAAATAATAAAACCCTTTTTTTTTGCTAACTGGGTACTGGCAGACAGCTGCCAGTACCCAAGATGGCCCCCAATAAGGCAGAGGGGGGGTTAGAGAGCTGTTTTGGGGGGGGATCCGGGAGGTTGGGGGCTAAGGGGGATCCTACATAGCAGCATATGTAAATATGCCCAATTTTTTAAAAAGAATATTCAAAGATGCCTTTTATTTTAGTACTGGCAGACTTTCTGCCAGTACTTAAGATGGCGGGGACAATTGTGGGGTGGAGGAGGGAAGGGAGCTGTTTGGGAGGGATCAGGGGGTGTGATGTGTCAGGTGGGAGGCTGATCTCTACACTAAAACTAAAATTAACCCTGCAAGCTCCCTACAAACTACCTAATTAACCCCTTCACTGCTAGCCATAATACACGTGTGATGTGCAGCAGCATTTAGCAGCCTTCTTATTACCAAAAAGCAACGCCAAAGCCATGTATGTCTACTATTTCTGAGCAAAGGGGATCCCAGAGAAGCATTTACAAACATGTGTGCCATAATTGCACAAGCTGTTTGTAAATAATTTCAGTGAGAAACTAAAATTGTGAAAAATTTAACGTTTTTTTTTAATTTGATCGCATTTGGCGGTGACATGGTGGCATGAAATATGCCAAAATGGGTCTAGATCAATACTTTGGGATGTCTTCTAAAAAAATATATACATACTTGTCAATGGATATTCAGGTATTCCTGACAGATATCAGGGTTCCAATGTAACTAGCGCTAATTTTGATAAAAAATGGTTTGGAAATAGCAAAGTGCTACTTGTATTTATGGCCCTATAACGTACAAAAAAAGCAAAGAACATGTAAACATGAGGTATTTCTAAACTCAGGATAAAATTTTGAAACTATTTAGCATGGGTGTTTTTGGTGGTTGTACATATGTAACAGATTTTGGGGGTCAAAGTCAGAAAAAGTGTGTTTTTTTTCCATTTTTTCCTCATATTTTATAGTTTTTTTTATAGTAAATGATAAGATATGATGAAAATAATGGTATCTTTAGAAAGTCCATTTAATGGCGAGAAAAACAGTATATAATATGTGTGGGTACAGTAAATGAGTAAGAGGAAAATTACAGCTAAACACAAACACCGCAAAAATGTAAAAATAGCCTTGGTCCCAAACGGACAGAAAATGGAAAAGTGCTGTGGTCATTAAGGGGTTAAAGATTATTTTTTAGTTTGGGTAAAATGTCCCTTTAACTAGCCTGCATCCCACTGTGAGTGCGTTTTTATGCTGCTTATGCTTGCTTATTCTATTTAATGAACGTCAGTATACATTTTTATTATAAGTAAGGCTAATGGATCATTGGGAATAATTTAAAGGGGAAATTTTATTGTTATTCTTGAGTAGAAAGCTTATTTTTGTGTTATATGCGGTTGTTATATTTGGCTGGAGAGCTGCAGAATGGTGAATATCAAATTATACACAGAGTTAGATCCAATACTTTTGTTGGTGTTAAACTAATTAGCATTTATCAAGTTTTACTGTAAATTTTATATTTTTAAGCAGTAAACAGTGTTTCTCCTTTAAGTAAAAAGGAAACTTTGAGCTTGCCTTATTATCCTTGAGAAGAATGATAACACTGTGCATGTTTTGGTTTGCTTTAAAAAAAAAAAAAAAAGTTCTCTCTTGTGTTTGGCTTTGTCGCAGAGAGGAATATTTGTACTTTACATTTAAAGCGGCAGTACTGGTGTTCTATGTTATAAAGAATGATAAATATAAATTGCTAACTGCAAGAAACAAGTATTTATATTATATTCTGTCACAGAATCTAGCTTAAAACTGATCATTTTATTTCTGTGGCCATCTGCTGTCAAACTGTATCTCACAGATATTACAGAACTCTTTGTCATTAAAATACCCCCCACTGAGTTCAATAAATAAATGAGATATTATTTAACGAATTGATTTAAGTGACACTTTAACAAATATATAGCTATATGGTTACTAACCAGTCTAAGGCTATAAATGCAATAAGTTTGATTGCTGCTTAACAGTTAAGCCGTGGTCTATAATGTGTCTACAATAAACACCACTATATTAAGGCGATAGGGGACGGCAAACAAATTATGCACAATTTATCTGATTCTACTGCATTTACATAACTTGCTAATTTATCTGATTATAGTTTTGACATGCCTTGTGTCTAGGAGCCTTCTTCCAGCACACAGTTTTATTTATATGGCTTACGTGTATTTTGTCTCTTTGTGTTGAAAAGAGATTTAAACAGCCTGTGATAGGAGGCGGCCCTCGTATGTGAGCCTACCTATGTTTTGTTTACACTAAGAATACCCGGAGGAATAAAAGATGATCAAAGTACATTGGAAAGTTGGTTACAATTAAAAGTCCTATCTGCATAATGAAAGTTTCATTTATACTAGTATGTCCCTTTAACTGTGTATTTGCATGGTGTTTTGCGTTTCAGGGAATGTCAAATTGTGGTTGTTTGAAGTTTGTGTCGGGAGCTAATGTTTTGTTTTGTGAAAGAAAAGAACTATTGGTTTTCACTGTTTGTTTGTTATGTTTTTCTCTTTTGTGACTGCATGTGGAAGCGTGCTGTATGGACAGCATATTGAATTGTGAAGTGTATTTAATTTTGCTTACTATTGGGAATTATCTCTGCATGAGTGGAGTGCATGATTTGTTGTTTAGTTTCTTGTTATGTTGTGTTTGAGTGTCACATGGGATGTTTCACGCAAACAAGGGGGAAGTATTGATGAGTATTGATGAGTATCTTTATGTAATGGGGGTGATTGTTTTTGGGAGGTGAACCTAAAACGTTTTGAATCTCCTCTTACAATGTTATTGCCTAACCACCAGCTGTGCCCTAAATGTCCCGGTCTTATCCCTATGCAGGATGCACTACGTACCTAGGATTGTCTAGAACTTTCCTTCATTGGGAATCTGGCCATGGACATCATCTACCTTGATGGCCACCCCGGTCATAGCCTGTATACCCAGACCCCACTCCTTTTCCCTCCCTGGTGGATTATATCTCTTCTTTGTCTCTCTGTGTTTTTTTTTGCTCTCATATTTCAGATGCCTAAAATGTTTTATTTTTCTATTTGATTCTTAACACTATATTTATATTTGCAGGATGAGAGTATGCAGCTGTATCGTAAAATTAAAGACACTAACTGAATTATTTTTGAGTTTCCATATTTAGGTAAAATCTGTACAGACAAAATTCCATAAGTGCACTCTTCAAAAGATTAAAGATTGAATGCAAGTAAACCGTTAAAGAAAGAAAAGATGAAGATGAAAGACCTTTTGTCACGCTTGTTTTAACCACCATACTGCAGTAAAAGTTGCTGAACTATCTTTGGATCCATTCTTTGGTGTGCATGCTGGTACCAGCCCCAGAACTGGACTCTGGGTAATCCATGACTGTTTCCTCTGATGTGTGTCTTCAGGACATAAAGACTATCCTTCTCTGGACTGTGCCTTGCTGCTCGATATGGAGGACCTGTTATGCTGTTACAGGGTCAACCAATTAAATTAGGGGAGTATTGTTTTAACTCGATTACTTATATTGCTTGTTTTGTATTCTCTTGTATTTGTTTTATTTTTATTGATCATATTAGGTATAATAGATTATATGCTTTATTGGTATTAGTGCACATTGTCGTTTATGTGCTTAACAAAGTAACCCTTTAAATAAATGTAACTGTGAACTTTGCAGTATTGTACCCTATTGAATGGCCCACTGAGTATAAAAATATGTTTAAGGAAAATGCTGCAATATATCATAATATTTTAGACCCTTCACCCTATATGAACATAAGGAGGACACGTCTCAGCTAGAAGTTTATATTAATTATACAGATAAATATTTGTTTAGGGAATAGCATAATTATAGTTTATGAAAGCAAATGTATTTTTCCCTTTTATTAATTGGTATGCAAAGTGAATTTGGTCATTCCTGATGTTTGTCAAAGAAAGGAATTATCTTACCATAAATATGTGTTTACCTTTAAAGAGTTTGTAGTTTTAAATAATGTTCTGTTTGTATACTTTCCTCATACCAGAGTGTGAGAGAATTTAGGTTGCATAAAATAATCAGGAAACTAGTAGTGTTTATATCAGATGAGATTGTTGAATATTAGGGTCATGGTTGGAGAATTATAAACATTATAGATAGCAGCCATGTGGAATAAAGCAACACGAGGTTCTTTTATTTTTAGAAGTTCAAAGTGACAATGTAAAGAAATTAATTTATTTTTATTGACTGTTTTCCTTTTTTTTCATTCTTGCTACAGGGCAGGCCTTAGCATAAGTTTTAGCATAACCATTCAGACCCTTGATGAAGTCTGGCAGGTTTTCACTTGCTTAGTATTCATGAAGTATCATTTAAAAGTGTATAGAGAAGTTGTAAATTATTATCTGAGAAATATCAATGTATTTAGTTTGTATTATATATCAACAATGTTTTGTTTGGTTTTAAATGACATAGGATGAAAGTGATGTTTTATTTGGACATAATTGTGATTGTATTGCGGTGTGTACTCATCCTGTACTGTTTCTGTTTGCTTCCTAGACTCCCTGTGACCCGAGTGTTTTCTTGCCATGGGGATCCACTGGTTGCCTTGTCTACCCCATGAACAAACCATCAGATTTCCAGCATCTCCCTGCGGAAGAACACTGGATAAGCACCCCTACTACAAATGAACTGTTGGAGAACTGTATTATAGCAAAATGTCTGAGCAAGGTGAAGTGCTCTAAATGGACAAAGACTGTTCTTAAAATGATCAGAGGCCACCTAGAGACAGTTGTGCTGTTTCTATGTCATGCTTTACTGTGGAGAAGGAACTGTTGGACATATTGGGGGGTGCTAGCAATGCAGGTGGAGAAATTAAAGATGCAGCGTTGTTTGGGGGTAGATGGGGGGCTGGTTGGGTCTTTGTGCAGGTAGACCGGTAGTTTTGGGGATGCTAGAAGATAGATGGAAGGTATTGGAGAAGCTGCACCTATATGCAGTGACAATTAGCCTATTAAAGTATATCACGACATGGGAATATTTTTCTCTTTAGTATTCTCACATAGAGTTCTGTTACCATAATATAAGGCTTTACTAATTTTCTAAGCCTGTCTATTTTTATGTTATTCTGTTAGAATAAAAGGATGGTATGTTAGGGGTAATGTGAACCTGACTGCAGCCATCTTGTTCCTCGTAGCTATCTTGTGATGATTAGCATCCATTTTGTAATGATTACACTTTATTATACTGGGTTATTATGTAGTGGGAACTATGTGCTTGTTATGGTACTTTCCTTAGCTCTTCGGCCTTATAGAAGCTTCCTGGCTGTATGCCCAGAAGAATATAATATCAATAAGATGGTCCAGCGACCTTGGTGTCTCTGCAGATGCATGGTTTATTATGACTATAGAATATTGTTATGAACTAGTAACTTTCCAGAATCACACTGTGTTTTACTCTGTATAACTGTGTAAAATGACGCGGTCATAACGTGTCATCCCCTTAACCCTATATGCTGTTACTGAAGTCTATAAGATATGCTTGCACTGTTCAATAAACATGATTGGCTTTAGATCATATTGCTGCATGGTCTGAGTCATTCTAAGGGATCCTTATCAGGTAATCTACATCTGCTTCAGGTGGTACAGCGGCCCAGAGGCTTTGGGCTGACCTGACACTTCCCCTCCTGGGAATAACACCTAACATCAACCTTTCAGACAATGTTATCTCCTTGGGTGGCACCTCATATGGTACTATCTGCAGGGAAATTGGCCAAGGTACGGTGCGGTTGAGTGTCTCCCTATGTGAGTATGTAATTTCCAGTATGGCACTCATTTCCGGCTGGTAAATTCCTCTGGAATGATCCTGACTGTGAATCATAATCTCACTGCATTTTTTTGTTTCCTCCAGGGCCCCAATTGTACTTTTGTTTCCCCATCCCTTGTAAATCTTTCCTTAACAGACCACCCGCTGGGTTGTATTGGATATGTGGACAGACAGCGGTGTCAGTCCTCCCTGGTAACTATACAGCCATCTACTTCCTGGGTGTGATAACCCCAGTCATCCGTGTTGTTCCCATTCTGCCCTTAGGCCCAATTCACAATAAATGTGAATCTGGAAGCTCTCTGCTCCCCCTTATCCAACAGTATGCTGCAGATTCAACTGGTCAAGCTATCCTCCCGGCAGTTGGTGTTTTACCTGAATCATCAGGGCATCATCATGTTGTCTGTGATTTTACAGACTTTCATGAATGAGAGTGCAGGAGTTGTTCAGAGTATGGCCCAAGATTTGAAGCAGCTTAGACAACTAGCAGAACCGGATGGCCGTTGATACCTCCTGGTTTCCCAAGGGGGGGTGTAGTCTTGTGAGCAAAGAATGTTGTACCTATGTTATTAATCAATCACTTAATTTGAGTCACCATCTCACAGTTATTAGGTCCCTTTCCCAGGACGTCCAGATGTGATTGATGACAAATTTGGTCTTGGAGTTATTCTTGACCATCTCTTTGATTGGCTACCTAATTTGGGATGGTTACATTTTTTTTTCTGTATGGCATTGTTATTATAGTATGCCTTATCCTGATGTGTTGCTGTATACAATGTGTACCTGGTTTAATCTCTACATGCAAGAGTGTTTTCTTTGTTTCTCATTCTTCCCCCAAATACTTGTTTCCCTCCTCTTTGAATCTCCCCACCATGCTGAGATCTCTCTTGACCCTGATTTCTCTTCTGACCTCTTGATCTTACAATGTTATTGCCTAACAACCAGATGTGCCCTGAAATTCCCTGTCTTATCCCTATGCAGGATGCACTACATCCATAGGATCGTCTAGAACATTCCTACATTGGGAAACTGGCCGCAAACAGACCATGGACCATCATCTACCTTGATGGCCACCCCGGTCATAGCCTGTATACCCATACCCCACTTCTTTTTCCCTCCCTGGTGGTTTCTATTTCTTCATTGTCTTTCTGTTTTGTTTTATTTTGCTTTCATATTGCATTACCTTATACTTACACTCTCTATATTTCCTTCACATGTGCAGAATTCCTTCACTTCCCAAACATGCCATGATACTGCCTGACAACCTACTATTCACAATCAACTCTGCAAGAATGATGGGGATTGTTAATTGTTGTTAATGAATCTGGGAGGGTATGTTTCTGCACTATGTAATGTCACACCGCACACATATATATGTTTTGCTTACATATTTGTTGTCCTGTGAACCATCTTGCAAGGGAGCACCCATGTACTAATAGCATTGTGATTGTCAAACCGCCATGAGTTGCACTGAGTTTTTGTGATTGCGGCACTTTGACGTTTGTGATCAAATGGGGGAATGTTATGAGCTGCTTATTCTATTTTCATTATTTTATATGTTTAACCAAACTTTTCCTTTTCTTTTACTGAACTCTTCTCTGAAACTGCAGATATATTACGTCTGTATTTTCTAGCAATTCACTTATAACCTAATAAGCTACGTATCTGCATTTTTCTAACAACTTGCTTCTAACCTAATAAGTTACACCGACATATAACTTTGTTTTGGCTTTTTCTCATAGATTTTTTTCTAAATGTCTTAAAATCAAGGCCTCTTTGTCTAGTATTATTTTTCCAACCCAATTAGTATCTGGCCAAATTCTATGGCCTAGATTTAGAGTTCGGCGGTAGCCGTCAAAACCAGCGTTAGAGGCTCCTAACGCTGGTTTTAGGCTACCGCTGGTATTTGGAGTCAGTGATTAAAGGGTCTAACGCTCACTTTACAGCCGCGACTTTTCCATACCGCAGATCCCCCTACGCCATTTGCGTAGCCTATCTTTTCAATGGGATCTTTCTAACGCTGGTATTTAGAGTCGTTTCTGCAGTGAGCGTTAGAGCTCTAACGACAAGATTCCAGCCGCCTGAAAAAAGCAGGAGTTAAGAGCTTTCTGGCTAACGCCGGTTTATAAAGCTCTTAACTACTGTACCCTAAACTACACTAACACCCATAAACTACCTATGTACCCCTAAACCGAGGTCCCCCCACATCGCCGCCACTCGATTAAAATTTTTAACCCCTAATCTGCCGACCGCCACCTACGTTATACTTATGTACCCCTAATCTGCTGCCCCTAACCCCGCCGACCCCTATATTATATTTATTAACTCCTAACTTGCCCCACACAACGTCGCCGCAAGCTACTTAAAATAATTAACCCCTAATCTTCCGACCGCAAATCGCCGCCACCTACGTTATCCCTATGTACCCCTAATCTTCTGCCCCTAACATCGCCGACCCCTATGTTATATTTATTAACCCCTAATCTGCCCCCCACAACGTCGCCGACACCTGCCTACACTTATTAACCCCTAATCTGCCGAGCGGACCTGAGCGCTACTATAATAAAGTTATTAACCCCTAATCCGCCTCACTAACCCTATCATAAATAGTATTAACCCCTAATCTGCCCTCCCTAACATCGCCGACACCTACCTTCAATTATTAACCCCTAATCTGCCGACCGGAGCTCACCGCTATTCTAATAAATGTATTAACCCCTAAAGCTAAGTCTAACCCTAACACTAACACCCCCCTAAGTTAAATATAATTTTTATCTAACGAAATAAATTAACTCTTATTAAATAAATGATTCCTATTTAAAGCTAAATACTTACCTGTAAAATAAATCCTAATATAGCTACAATATAAATTACATTTATATTATAGCTATTTTAGGATTAATATTTATTTTACAGGTAACTTTGTATTTATTTTAACCAGGTACAATAGCTATTAAATAGTTAAGAACTATTTAATAGTTACCTAGTTAAAATAATTACAAATTTACCTGTAAAATAAATCCTAACCTAAGATATAATTAAACCTAACACTACCCTATCAATAAAATAATTAAATAAACTACCTACAATTACCTACAATTAACCTAACACTACACTATCAATAAATTAATTAAACACAATTGCTACAAATAAATACAATTAAATAAACTATCTAAAGTACAAAATATAAAAAAGAACTAAGTTACAGAAAATAAAAAAATATTTACAAACATAAGAAAAATATTACAACAATTTTAAACTAATTACACCTACTCTAAGCCCCCTAATAAAATGACAAAGACCCCCAAAATAAAAAATTCCCTACCCTATTCTAAATTTAAAAAGTTACAAGCTCTTTTACCTTACCAGCCCTGAACAGGGCCCTTTGCGGGGCATGCCCCAAGAATTTCAGCTCTTTTGCCTGTAAAAAAAAACATACAATACCCCCCCCCCAACATTACAACCCACCACCCACATACCCCTAATCTAACCCAAACCCCCCTTAAATAAACCTAACACTAAGCCCCTGATGATCTTCCTACCTTGTCTTCACCATGCCAGGTTCACCGATCCGTCCTGGCTCCAAGATCTTCATCCAACCCAAGCAGGGGCTAGACATCCACTGAAGAAGTCCAGAAGAGGGTCCAAAGTCTTCCTCCTATCCGGCAAGAAGAGGACATCCGGACCGGCAAACATCTTCTCCAAGCGGCATCTTCTATGTTCTTCCATCCGATGACGACCGGCTCCATCTTGAAGACCTCCAGCGCGGATCCATCCTCTTCTTCCGACGACTAGACGACGAATGACGGTTCCTTTAAGGGACGTCATCCAAGATGGCGTCCCTCGAATTCCGATTGGCTGATAGGATTCTATCAGCCAATCGGAATTAAGGTAGGAATTTTCTGATTGGCTGATGGAATCAGCCAATCAGAATCAAGTTCAATCCGATTGGCTGATCCAATCAGCCAATCAGATTGAGCTCGCATTCTATTGGCTGTTCCGATCAGCCAATAGAATGCGAGCTCAATCTGATTGGCTGATTGGATCAGCCAATCGGATTGAACTTGATTCTGATTGGCTGATTCCATCAGCCAATCAGAAAATTCCTACCTTAATTCCGATTGGCTGATAGAATCCTATCAGCCAATCGGAATTCGAGGGACGCCATCTTGGATGACGTCCCTTAAAGGAACCGTCATTCGTCGTCTAGTCGTCGGAAGAAGAGGATGGATCCGCGCTGGAGGTCTTCAAGATGGAGCCGGTCGTCATCGGATGGAAGAACATAGAAGATGCCGCTTGGAGAAGATGTTTGCCGGTCCGGATGTCCTCTTCTTGCCGGATAGGAGGAAGACTTTGGACCCTCTTCTGGACTTCTTCAGTGGATGTCTAGCCCCTGCTTGGGTTGGATGAAGATCTTGGAGCCAGGACGGATCGGTGAACCTGGCATGGTGAAGACAAGGTAGGAAGATCATCAGGGGCTTAGTGTTAGGTTTATTTAAGGGGGGTTTGGGTTAGATTAGGGGTATGTGGGTGGTGGGTTGTAATGTTGGGGGGGGGGTATTGTATGTTTTTTTTTACAGGCAAAAGAGCTGAAATTCTTGGGGCATGCCCCGCAAAGGGCCCTGTTCAGGGCTGGTAAGGTAAAAGAGCTTGTAACTTTTTAAATTTAGAATAGGGTAGGGAATTTTTTATTTTGGGGGTCTTTGTTATTTTATTAGGGGGCTTAGAGTAGGTGTAATTAGTTTAAAATTGTTGTAATATTTTTCTTATGTTTGTAAATAATTTTTTATTTTCTGTAACTTAGTTCTTTTTTATTTTTTGTACTTTAGATAGTTTATTTAATTGTATTTATTTGTAGCAATTGTGTTTAATTAATTTATTGATAGTGTAGTGTTAGGTTAATTGTAGGTAATTGTAGGTAGTTTATTTAATTATTTTATTGATAGGGTAGTGTTAGGTTTAATTATATCTTAGGTTAGGATTTATTTTACAGGTAAATTTGTAATTATTTTAACTAGGTAACTATTAAATAGTTCTTAACTATTTAATAGCTATTGTACCTGGTTAAAATAAATACAAAGTTACCTGTAAAATAAATATTAATCCTAAAATAGCTATAATATAAATGTAATTTATATTGTAGCTATATTAGGATTTATTTTACAGGTAAGTATTTAGCTTTAAATAGGAATCATTTATTTAATAAGAGTTAATTTATTTCGTTAGATAAAAATTATATTTAACTTAGGGGGGTGTTAGTGTTAGGGTTAGACTTAGCTTTAGGGGTTAATACATCTATTAGAATAGCGGTGAGCTCCGGTCGGCAGATTAGGGGTTAATAATTGAAGGTAGGTGTCGGCGATGTTAGGGAGGGCAGATTAGGGGTTAATACTATTTATGATAGGGTTAGTGAGGCGGATTAGGGGTTAATAACTTTATTATAGTAGCGCTCAGGTCCGGTCGGCAGATTAGGGGTTAATAAGTGTAGGTAGGTGTCGGCGACGTTGTGGGGGGCAGATTAGGGGTTAATAAATATAATATAGGGGTCGGCGATGTTAGGGCAGCAGATTAGGGGTACATAGGGATAACGTAGGTGGCGGCGGTTTACGGAGCGGCAGATTAGGGGTTAAAAGTGTAATGCAGGGGTCAGCGATAGCGGGGGCGGCAGAATAGGGGTTAATAAGTGTAATGCTAGGGGTGTTTAGACTCGGGGTACATGTTAGAGTGTTAGGTGCAGACGTAGGAAGTGTTTCCCCATAGGAAACAATGGGGCTGCGTTAGGAGCTGAACGCTGCTTTTTTGCAGGTGTTAGGTTTTTTTTCAGCTCAAACAGCCCCATTGTTTCCTATGGGAGAATCGTGCACGAGCACGTTTTTGATGCCGGCCGCGTCCGTAAGCAACTCTGGTATCGAGAGTTGCATTTGCGGTAAAAATGCTCTACGCTCCTTTTTTGGAGCCTAACGCAGCATTTGTTTGAACTCTCGATACCAGAGTTAAATTTATGGTGCGGCCAGAAAAAAACCCGCGGAGCGTTAACAGCCCTTTTACCGCCGAACTCTAAATCTAGGCCTAAGAAAGCATATCTTACTAATTCTAACATAGAGAACCTTTTTTTTTTTTTTTAGCAACCACTAACCACGTGAAATATATTGGCCAATCATTATCAGCCAATTAGCTCTCTGCTTTTTAAGGAACTGTAATAGTATAAAAATGCATGTATATGAAAATGATTTAGACTTGCGTTGCTGTGTTTTGTGCTGGGACACTGTTGCAACAGTGTAATAAAGATTGCCTCTCCTGAGGTGAGCCCTTGTTTGATAAATATCTGGTCTGGACCTCTTTATTACTGCACCTGAGACGAGCTCACTCACGACACATCTAATCTGAATACATTTTGACCATTAGAGGGCATTAGTTAATGTGTTTCATTGAGCTCATGCAGTAAAGTTAGCCTGGATTGATCAGTGATTGGCTGAAATGCCGGTCTGTCAAAAGAACTGAAATAAGTGGTCATTTTCAGAGGCATAGATACAAGGTTAATCACAGAAGTAAAATGTGTATTTCTCTAAGACTTGTTTTTCAAAACTTGATAATGCATAATAAAGTGTTTTCTTTGTAACTAACAATAATTAATGTTATGAATGTCCCTTTAAGCTGTGTTGTTTGCATCAAAACAGTGATATGCCATCATGTATAATTGTAATGGTCATTTTGTTGGAAATTAGGGAGACAGTTTGGACATCACATCACAGAAACCTATCAATGTAATCAACAAGGATAGGTATGTGATGATGTGGTCTCCACACACTTGTAAAACACAGTCTGCAAACAATCTGCCTCCATGAACCCAGTCCCATAGAAGCAGATTATGTACAGAGTGTGCTCCACAAGTGTAAGAAGACCACATCATCACATACCTATCCATTACACATTAAATAAATACAAAAAATATAAAAATAAATTACTTCCTCTTCCTTCCCCTCTTCCCATGAGACTGAGACTCTGGGGGGGGGGGGTCAACTGCCCCCTCCAACGAGTTCTCCTAGGAGATGTTTGGGGAAGAGGGGAAGGAGGAGTACTGGGATCACCCGGCTGAGGAGGAAATTGAGGATCAGATGGAGGAGGGCCAGGAGCAGATGGTCCAGCAGCAGATGGCCCAGGATCAGATGGTCCAGCAGTAGATGGTCCAGCAGCAGATGGTCCAGCAGCAGATGGTTCAGCAGCAGATGGGGCAGCAGCAGATGGTGCATTATGTGCCTCCCGGAAGACCTGCAATATATCCTTAAGAGTATTCAACATCTCTCTTTGGTCTTGGCAAATCTCTCTTTGGTCTTGGTGAATATCATTAATTACTTCCATCAGGTGGACTCTGCTTTCCACCTGTTCCCTTCGGGAGGCATGTAGAAAGTCTTTTAAGATCTGCAGCTCTGCTATCTCTGCTGGTATCTGCTCCTGAGTAGCTGCTGCATGGCGGGCTGCTGGTGCACGGCGAGCTGCTGCAGGGATCTCTTCTGCAGTGGGTCTTCTTCAGGGGATGAGGGTACAGGGATGTCTTCCAGGTCTCCCCGAGGTGGCGAATCATCTGCACCCCTCTCATGCCTGGGTGAAGGAGGAGCCTGTGGGTGCTGTGCTTCCTCCTCCCCGGGCTCAGACTCTGTATATTGTAAAAAAGAAAGAAATCGAGATATTAGCACAGTTCCAAATAAAGATGTAAATGTTGTATTTGAAATTGTATTAATGAGGCTGCCTTTGTAATTCTATTGTAAGCTAAAGCAACCAATATGATTTCTGCATTTTCTGATATCTATATGGTCAATCTGAATGTGTTTTTGCATTTGTTTTTAGTCTGTTTAAATGCACACCTAATATGTAGACTAGATACTGATGGCTTTTCATGAAATGCAACTTTCACAAGGTAATTGTGAATGTATTTATGTAATAATGTCTAAAAAAGCGTAATTGCGTTAATCATATCCTTAAATACATTATTTATTTTTGATGTAAAGAGATTATTAAATGAGCTTACCGGCAGATGAGAGGGGCAGGTTCCCGATATCAACTCCTCAGATACCGACTATAGCCAGCTCGGAGATTTTGGGATGCAGCATCTCCTCCCAGCATGAATATTCACAGATGATTTCAGGACCGCCACCGGTCCCAGCTGTATATTCATTCTCCATTGAGAGCTTTCTTTTTAGTTCCGCTTTGCAGTCCCGATAGCGATGCTGGATAGACTTGACATCCCTGTTATGGACCCCCACTGCATTAACGGCATCCCTGATCTCCAGCCATAGCTTCCTCTTCTCCTTAGGGGTGGCCTTCTGAGCCTGCAGCCTCCTAGCCCTCTCCATATAAGCCTCTATGAGGGCCTCCTTCTCATCCATTTTATATCTTGCCTCCCTACTCAGCTTGGCTTTCCCCTGTGATTTGAGCCTCTGTTTCCCGGACTGTGAAGGTCCCTCTCTACCCTGCACGCCACTGGGCCCAGCCACTTTTTTCATCATCAACAAATCGGCCGGGTCCACCAACCGCTTCCTCTCCTCCTTCCTCTCCCCCTTCCTCTCCCCCTTCCTGTCCCCCTTCCTGTCCAGTTCCCCTCCCTCTCCCTCTCCCCCTCCTTCTCTCCTGACTAACCACCTGCTTAATCTCCTCTACAATCCCTTCTCTAAACTGCCTCCTGATGAACTCTAATAGTTCCGGGCTAATCTGCCCCCTATCCCCCCCCTCCCGACATATTTAAAAAAAAAGTGAATGTGCCCAAATGAAAGGGGGTCAAAATAAATAACAACCAGTAAAAAGTGCAAAAAATGTGTGAAAGGGACATAAATAAGGATGGGCAAATGTTTCGCAACATTCAAAAAACGAAAATAATTTTAACACATTCATTCGTTCAATTCAAATTTCGAATGTTTACATAGCATTCTAACATTCGATTTTCGAAAGTTTGGTTTTGAATTTTACGATTATATTCGAAAATATTCATTTTGAAAAATTTGAATTCATATTTTTAATAGTATTTCTAATGCTTTCTTTAAATGTAATATTCGAATTATGCAATATTCGAATTCGAAAAATTCAAATTTATATGTTTGTAATAGTATTTCTAATGCTTTCTTTAAATGTTATATTCGAAGTATGCAATATTCTATATAGAAACATTCAAAATTATATATTTGTTTCTATTATGTATCAATTTACTAGATTCCCTCCCTACCACATGAACTATTGAACTTCTGAATAGTATTTGTTAAATAGAATGTTAAATTCGAAATTTCGAATGTGGACATTCGATATAATTATAATCATTCGAATTCGAAAGTGACATTCAAAAAACTGTAAATAGCATTCGATTATAGAATTTTTAAGAATATTCATTCTTATCAACATTTGAATTTATAATTCGAAGTTCGGTAATAAAATTCGTTCTAACATTCAAATTCGGAAATTTACACATTCGCCCATCCCTAGATATAAATAAAAGAGGGTAAGGGGTATTAAACTGACAAAAATGTAGAAAAAGAGTAAAATGAGGATATGTAAACAAAATCTAACTATGGGATGTGTATGGGCTTAAAGGGAATGGGGTATGGGGTGTAGTATGAGAGGGGATGGGGTATGGAGTGTATGTAGTGTTATTAATAAGTATATGTATGTATTGAATGTGTTTGCGTGTAAATGTGTTTATATAAGTATTAACCAAAACCACTCGCACACTCACCCAAACAAACTCTGGCTCACTAACGCTTTCTCACTAACTCACTATCTCACACTAACACTAACTAACTCTCACACTAACACTAACTCACAGTCTCACACTAACACTAGCTAACTCTCACACTAACACTAACTCACTCTCTCACACTAACTCACAATCTCATATTAACACTAACTCTCACACTAGCACTAACTCACTATCTCACAATAACTCACTAACTCTCACACTAACACTAACTCACTATCTCACACTAACACTAACTAACTCTCACAATAACACTAACTCACTCTCTCACACTAACATTAACTCTCACAATAACAGTAACTCACTAAATCTCTCTCCTCTCTAATCTCACAAAACTCTCCAGCAACAAGGTCAAAGAAGTAATGCTTATAGCGTGCTTATATATCCTATGTAAATGTTTAATGATTTACCGGTTTGCAAAGTAAAGGAGGTTCAGGTGTGCTTTGTTTGTAATTAGTATGTGTGCAATGTGTATTAGTTATTTGAATTTGCGCATGCTCATATTGAGTTAGTATTTGTGGAATGTGTATAAAGCGATGATGTCATAGTGATCATTTTGCATAACATTGTCCAAAAGTATTATCTGTAAATGTAAATACATATTTGTGATGGTGTCGTATTTGTGAAGCGTTGTAAATGTTTATTTGTACACATTTTCCGTAATCTTGAATGCAAATGTTTTGTTTGTGTATAAGTGTGCAATTCTTTTTTCGTGTTGTTTTGTTCCGTGTTGCAAAATCGTAACGTATTTATGTATTCCTCGTTTAATGTAAATGTTGTGCATTCTTTTTCTTTTCTGATTGTGAATGTGTAATGCGTATGTGCTATGTTGCGTGATTGTTGTTTGTACATCTGAGCTGTGTTTTTGTTGTGCATTATTCCGTGTACGTAATATGACAGAGCAGTGTGTATTTCTCGCGAGATTGAGTGTTAGATTTCATTTATCATTGATCTCTATGGGAGAATCTTTAACGCAGCCGTGATTACACATAAGAAAATAAATTCGGTAGTCGTGTTACCACGATGCGTTACAAGGTTGTTTTGAGACTCGTAATACCTACATTAAGAAAAGTGCGCAATGAAAATAACGTACAAGTAACTACTACACCCCTCATAACGCAAAACTCATAATCTAGCCGTTTGTTAGCAGAGTTTTTATTGTTCCTCAGCCAGTTTTATTCCTCCTACACAGCAGTTTTTGTTTCAGTTAATAATTGTGCTTAAACCTACATGTTAAATTGATGTGCATTGACACCTGTTTAGCATAATTGTTAAATTATGCACCTAAATATGGTCTAGTTTCCATTAAGGTAGTACATTTTGTAAACTGGTGGTTTCCATAGACTTTAATAAAGATTCATGGTTTTACCATTAATTTACCATTAATTAATGTATTTCCATTAATGTCTACGGAGAATTTTTATGTTACCATCAGTTTCTAAACTTTACCACTTCAATGGAAACTAGGCCTATATGTTCACTAATGGCTAGATTACGAATGGAGAGCAAACATTTGTTCGAGAAGTGCAAACGTGACAACAAGATCACTGTATTTTTGCTCTCAACTGCGTATTACAAGTGGAGCAGAGTTTAAATTAGAAAGTTTGTCTAAATAGTCTGGACTGAGAAAAAAGTGGCACTAAAAAAGCTAATTAAGTTTTTCCACTTACACTATCTGGCCCCTACATTATTAACCCCTAAACTGCAACACACTCCATCGCAAATTACCTGGCTACACTATTAACCCCTAAACAACCACACATCCAACTGCTATAAACTCCCTACAATATTAACCCTTAAATTGCCACACACACCACTGCTATAAACTGCCTACACTATTAACCCCTAAACCACCACACACCCTATTGCAGATTACGCAACTACACTATTAACCCCTAAACTGCCACACACCCCACTGCTTTAAACTCCCTAAACTATTAACCCCTAAACCACCACACACTCCACCTCTAAACTGCCTACACTACAAACCCCTAAACCAACACACCGCTCACTGTAATAACCCCTACTCTTTTAACCCCCTAACTGCCAAAACCCCCATCACAAACTACTGCTACACTACTTAACCCTCTACTACAAATAAATTAAACAAAGTCCGGATCTACCCTTTGCTCAAATGTAATTATTACCAAAGAGACATACTTACATCATTAGGCTTTTGCTCTTGTAAGGTATATCACCCCAGATGAAGATCTTTTTTGATTAAACAGAGACATGGCTTACAAATGTTAAAAATATTTTAGCCTGTTCTTATTAATATTATGATTATTTATTATCAGTTATTTGTAGATCCAAGAGATCTGCAGTATTTTAAACAAAATAATAATATTCAAAGGTAGCATTTATAGGATACAAATGTTTAAAAGACCCTACCAAGAGTTGCACTGTTGTAAATCACGTCTCATGAATGTGATCTACGAAACAGCTGGGCTTGTCAAGGGGATGACAAAGGAAGAAAAGAGAGCCAAGGTAAGAAAGGTTAGCGTGTATTGTATGTATGACTGCTATTACACGTCCCTTTAATTTCTGCTAGAATTCTCTGGTATGTCTCCCTGCTTGTGTCTCCCTGGCTGCTATTACACGTCCCTTTAATTTCTGCTTGAACTCTATGGTATGTCTCCCTGCTTGTGTCTCTCTGGCTGCTATTACATGTCCCTTTATTGTCTGCTAGAATTTTCTCTGTCTCAATTTTGTCTACCTGTAATCATCTTATCAGATACTCTGTATAACTTTAATGCATCCTGCCACCCCCCCCCCCCTCTAATTTGAAAGTGTGTAACTCCTGTCTGGCTAGCTAGACTGCTTGCAACCAGCTTCATAGAGTCAGTTCACTACACTCACTGCTACATACAGCAGCCCAAAGGCTCAGTTGAGCCGTGGCTCTCTGATTCTAAGCGGCTCTTTGTTACAAGTTGCAGAGTTACTCACTGGAGTTTGAAACTGGAGGTGGAAACTGCAGTCCCAATGACAGGTAAACTTGCTAACTATACACCTGCACAATGCTCTCCATGTCTTTTCTGCTCTTTCTGCCTGACCTTCTCTTAAAATATAACAACAACCCCCACATTATCCATATCTCACCCTCCCTTCTCTAATCCCCTTTGCTGTCCTCTCATAAACTACTCATCCCCCCCTCTAACTCTCTTGTGTCTAATCATGCACGATCTTACAAGTATCACTCTCACCTTCTGCCACTCTCACTGCTACCACTGCTTGCTGCTGGTGAAGTCTCTCCTAACCCTGGCCCTGCAGTAATCACCACACTTTTACACTCTTGCTCAGTCCCCCACTGCAAAAACTCTAGGTCACGCAATACCAACAATCTCATCTCCATTAGCACACAACACTTATCCCCTCTCTTTTCTTGTGCCCTCTGGAATGATCACTCTGTCTGTAACAAACTTACAACTGTTCACCACCCATTTGTTTCCAAAGCTTTCAACATTTTAGCAAATACTGAAATCTGGCTATCTTCCTCTGACACTGCTTCTATTGCTGCTCTCACAAATGGTGGTCTTCACTTTAGCCACACACATAAACCGCGTGAGAGACATGGTAATGGTGTTGGCAACTTGCTCTCCCCCTCCTGCTCCTATCAGTACCTATCTCCATTTCCATATCTCTCTCCTTTTCTTTCTTTGAAGTCCACTGCATTAGCCTGTTCTTCCCCCCCCCCCCTCTCTCAGAGAGGCAGTTATCTATCGACCCCCTGGACCAACCTCCCATTTCCTTGACAACTTTTCTGCCTGGCTTCCTTACTTTCTCCCTACAAATACACCTACTCTAATTCTGGGGGACTTCAACATCCCCATTGACAACCCATCTGCCCCTGCTGCCTCTAAACTTCTCTCACTCACTAAATCCTTTGGCTTCTCACAATCCACCCTATTCCCTACCCACCACAATAGACACTCTTGTTGATCTTGTATTCTCCTATATCTGCTCTCTCTCTCTGATGTTGTCTGTCGCCAATTTCCCATCTCAGACCACCATCTGCTCACCTTTAATTTTAATATACAGGCTAATCCTTCTTCTCCCCCTTGCCCCCGCACCTGTAGAAAATCTGCACACGATGGACCCTCCATAACTCTCCAACCTTATTCAAATACACCTCCCCCACACTTCCACAATATCCTACCTTGACCTTGCTATAACCTAGTATAATAATACTCTCTCCTCTTGACACTTGACACTCTCGCTCCTCCCCAACTTCACAAAGCCCCATGTAGTTAGCTTCAGCCCTGGCACTCTCAGCAAACATGCCACCTACAAAAATGATCCTGCACTGCTGAAGGTGCCTGGAGGAAATCCTGCTCTGAACCTGATTTCATACACTATAAGTTCATTCTTTACTCTTTAACCTCTGCCCTTCACTTAGCTAAGCAAACCTACTTCTCTTCTTTTATATCCACTCACTCCTCAAAACCTAAAAGTCTCTTCTCTATTTTCAACTCTCTCCTCTACCCACCTGCACCACCCCTTCATCTGCATTCAGTGACCTGGCTGACTACTTTTTCAATAAAACACTTACCATCCAAAGAAACATCCCAACAAGAGCATGCAATCTCCCAATTTTGCACCCAGTCACCCCCTCTGCCTTTCTCTGCACGCTCCTTCCAACCACTGAGAATGAAGTGGCTTCCCTATTGTCTTGCTCACACCTCACTATCTGCCCACTTGACCCTATTCCTTCACATCTAATACCTTCCCTGTCTAACACCCTTACTCTGGCTCTTACTCACATATTCAAACTCCTTTTATACCAGCTCATTCACTGCCTCCTTCAAACATGCAAATGTCACCCCCATCCTCAAAAAAACCCTCCCTCGACCCTAACTTTCCTGCAAGCTACTGCCCCATAGCACTGCTCCCACTAGCTTCAAAAATTCTTGAAAAACTTGTTTTCAATAGCATAACCCACTTCCTGTCCTCCAACTCATTGCTCGACCCCCTGCAATCTGGCTTCTGTCCCCAACACTCAACTGAGACTGCCCTCACCAAGGTTACTAACGATCTCCTTTCTGCTAAAAACAAAGGAAACTACTCTATACTCATCTTACTTGACCTCTCTGCTGCCTTTGACACTGTTAACCACCCCCTTCTCCTATGGAATCTCAGCTCTCTTGGGCTCTGTGACACTGCCCTCTCCTGGATTCACTCTTACCTCTCTAACAGATCATTCTCCATCTCTTTTGCTGGTGACTCCTCCTCTCTATTGCCTCTGTCTATTGGAGTACCTCAAGGCTCTGTCCTGGGTCCTCTACTCTTCACTATTTACACTTCTTCACTGGGTAAACTTATCAACAACTATGACTTCAACTATCACCTCTATGCTGATGATACTAAGATCTACCTTTCCACCCATGCACTCTCTCCTTCTGTCAATTCTCACATCAGCTACAGCTTATCTGGCATTTCCTCTTGGATGGCCTCTCACCACCTAAAAATAAACATGTCCAAGACCGAATTACTTCTAATCCCCCCGCTAACTCTACTCCAGTGTCTAATATTTCCATCACTGTTGGCGGCACCACTATCTCCCCTTCACCCCAAATCTGCTGCCTTGGCGTCACACTTGACTCAAATCTGTTCTTCATTTCCCACATCTAATTGCTCTCTTCATCCTGCCGCAACAATCTATCCAATATCTCCAAAATTCATCTGTTTCTGAGTGCTGAAACTACTACACAGCTAATCCACTCCCTGGTAATTTCCCGACTTGACTACTGTAATAACCTACTAACCGGCCTCCCTCTCTCCCACCTCTCTCCCCTTCAATCCATCCTAATTGCATCTGCCAGGCTAATCCACCTCTCTCTACACTCTGTTTCTGCTGCACCTCTCTGTAAGTCCCTTCACTGGCTTCCCATTCACAGCAGAGTTAAATTCAAAATTATCACCCTGGCCTACAAAGCCCTCACCAATGCTGCCCCAGCCTACCTGTCCTCACTCATCAACAAATATACTCCAGCTCACCCCCTAAGATCCAACAATGACCTGCTCCTTGCGTCCTCTACCATCACCTCCTCTCATGCTAGACTACAGGATTTATCTTGTACGACACCAACCCTCTGGAACGCACTTCCTCGAGCTGTCAGACTTTCCCCTAACCTCTCCTCCTTTAAATGTTCCCTAAAGACCTTTTTGTTCAGGGAAGCTTATCACCCGACTCATTAACAAATGAACTTCACTTACCTAACAGTTGCCCTTATCTATCTCCTCACTGATATTATTCTCACCTTTGCAGTCTCCACTTGCTGTTTCCCATCCTCCTACCCATCTAGATTGTAAGTTCCCATGGGAATAGGGCCCTCAATTCCCCCTGTATTTGTCTGTAAAATTTTGTCTTTTATTGTATTGTTTCTCCGTTGTACTATTATCCTTGTACCCATGGGCAGCGCTGCGGAATCTGTTGGTGCTTCATAAATAAAGAATAACAATAATAATAATCCCTGAACAGTAGAGTATTTAATGAAAGCTTAAAACTATGAAAACTAGGATTTTTGTAGAGCGAGGCAGAGTTCCACAAATTAGGGTCCATTTTGGAGAAGTCCTGTAGACTGCAATGTGAGGAGTTAAAAAGAGCATAGGAAAGAAGGAGGTTGTGAGCAGAGTGAAGGGGAAGGGAGGAGAGTATCTGGAGACAAGTTTTGAGATATAGGGGAAGTATTTTTTTTTAGGGCCTTGAATGTCAGGATTTTGTGTTTTATTCTTGAGGAAGCCAGTGAAGGCATTGGCAGAGAGGTGCAGCAGATGCGGAGCGACATGTAAGGAAGATCAGCCTGTCAGAGGCATTTTTTATGGATTGTAAAGGAGATAGACAGATTATTATGGACACTATTATTATGAGCATTTTTATTATGGAAACTATCTTGTAGCTTGTGATTGATGCACAATAATACACACACACTCACAAACATAAACATCAAGATTACAAGTAGCGCATTCTGAGTTTTCCACAAGCATTGTGGTCTTTTCACAATCAATTTCCATTGCACTGGTATTACAAATTTTAAATAATCGCATTTGCGTGAGAATTTTCGCCTTTTACGCAAAAATCCTTTATATGCTCAAAGACCTGTAGTTAACAGTTTTCTGCAACATAAAAAATAAAAAAATACATTAGAAAATACAGTTACACTCATATTAACACTGTCTAATAAAAATTATAAAAAAAAAAAATATTGCACACAAAAGTTATAAGGGACCAAATATCTGAGATTTCAGGTGTTAGCAGACAAAGGGATTTTACATTGACATACATGCACATTTATAGAGAAACATGGATTTATATGTATAGATATATGTTTAACTATGGGGATAATGAAAAGATTTTACATTACAATCTTATGTATATTAAGCAATATCTCAGATGTATTTTCAATGCATATTCATAAACATATCTCACAATAAATATATATATATCAGTCCAAATATCATCAAATATATAGAGAAATATGTATTTAGAAATAAATGTTACATATTGCATTGCAAAAACATTTTCTTGTACACTTTTCAAGGATAATACATCATGTGCTTTACACAACATATTATGTTTTGCTTTTTATCTGTTTGTCTTCTCCGTTGACTTCTATGGGGAATACGTGAACACGCACGCAATTTCATGGTTTGAATTACGAGGCTAAACGTGCGCACAAAATACGTTTTTTTGCAACATACTGTATATTAGCTGCACAACCCAAAATGTGAAAAAGCCATAAATGTTTTCTCAACTGATTTACCGCGTGACTTGTAATCTTGCTCAAAAAGATTTAGATATTTTAATTGTGATCCTCTAGGAACTTATTTCTTTCCTTGCCTGGTTCATCATGAGATAAATTATGTAGGATTATTATATTCAGTAAGAAGTTATGAACCGTTAGGGTTGTGATATTTTTTGTTGATATTGAGTCTAGAATTAGGTCCACCATTATCAAACTGTCAGCTATCTGTGTAGATTTAATTTAACATAAAATCAAAATTCATAGTTATCAAAATGCAATCCCTATAGAAAATAACCTAATAATCTCAAATACGCTTTTTAATTATTGTCACAATTGAAATCAATAGCTCCTTAGAAATGAACAGGGGTCCAGTATTGAGTGACTATAAAGAAATCAAAAGTGGAAAAAAAACAGCAAAAGGTACCTGATAGAAAATGCACAGGGCAGTGCAAAGAGGCTGGCAATAAAAATAAAATTGACTTTACAAAAGAGGGTAGGATGCAAAAGGTTTCAGTAAAGTTAAGTTTTGATTAAAACTGTGTATTTGCAACAACTTTTTACAATATCATAAAACCAACAAAGTAGTTAAAAAAAAAAAAAACAGAAAATGTTTTTCTTGTACATGAAATTAGGCAAACTATTATCTCTGAAATTCACAACCAATGGATGACAACTATATGATGGTTTTCGTCACTTCTGACGTTGAATTCATCATGATTACTGAACTCATACATATTTATTTTATGATTCATTCAGAGCATACACATCTAAAACTATTTCCAATTTACTTCTATTATCAAATTTGCTTTGTTCTCATGGCATTCTTTGTTGAAGAGATACAAAGGTAGGTACCAAGCACATGTTTGGAACACTACATAGTAGAAAAAAAGTGTTGTCATCTAGTGCTCTTGCAAATATATAAAATTGTTTCAGAACTGCTATCATATAGTGCTGTAGACACATGCACCATCCTGAGCTTATATCACAGCTTTTCAACAAAGGATATCAAGAGAACAGGGAATATTTGAAAATAAATGTTAATTGGAAAGTTGTTTTAAATAACATGCTTTATCTGATTAATTAAATACAATGTTTCATGTTTTAATTGGGGTGACTGCTTGGTGCTGTTCTTGCACTGCACATGAACTTCCTTGTTCAATAATTAATGTAGGCAGAGGACAAACAGTATCTGATTACCAAAAACATGGGCAGACAAGTTCTCAAGCTTGGATATTTGTCTTCCTGAACTACAAAATACATATGGGTAGTCAGAGTCAGGCAAAAGTACAGAGAAAGAAAAAAGGAGTTCCGTTCCCTTGTCTGCTTTGAATCAGATAATCCAGACTTTATTGGGTTAAAAGTTGCAACAACAACACTTCTGTTACAGTCACAAAACTGCAGCACTGGTTGGTGGTCACTACTGCTGACGTGTTTCGGCTCTCCCCGCCGTAGTCATAGCATAGTGAGTGATCATTAACCTGTGTTTTAAAAAGGGAAGATACTCTTCCCATTGGTCAAAACAAAACACACCCATTGTGCTGCAAATACAGAATCGTAGACCTAATTAACTACAAATAAGACTAAATTCTAACTCGTTTTATGTTATAATAGATATGGATACATCAACTTAAGCTTAATTTCTTTATGTAACTTATACAATTTGATTGATTTGCCTTTTATGGCAAATCAGTCTATATGTATGTCAGCTAACAATAAATAAATAAGCAGTGTTGTTATCAACAGTGTATCAAATGTAAACAATTATGGTTTCTGTTTTTCATTGTCAGGGTACATTTTAGGGATACATTTTATAATGTGTACATACCAACAATAAAGTTGTTTCAGGCAGCTGTGGGCTGCTCAGGGAGTATAGAATGTATAAAATCTGTAGGTAACAACCATAATAAGAAACAAAATTGTAGATAAATGAATGAATAAATGAATTGATTAAATAAAATGAATTAAATTAAATAAATAAACAAACAAATAAGCTAATAATTGAATAAATAGATTTGTTGAGTCAGGCAAAAGTCCAGAAACTAGGTGGGCAGATACAGTACCAAATCATGAGGCAGAAGAGTAATCATAAACAGTCTAGAGGTTAGGGCAGGCAGCAGACAGAGTTGGCAGCAATAAGGCAGAAAGTAAGTATATCTCACCCAGGAACAAAAGTACCATACACGGGTGATGAGAAAACGACAAAGCACACTATTCAATCTATTAAGCATAGGAAAAGACAGGGGCATGCTAATCTGACCCATCACAGCAGAACAGTGCAGTCAAAGAAAGTGAACATCAACCAAAGTTGCTAGGGATACAGAGCCGTGCTTAAAGGGACAGTCTAGGCCAAAATAAACTTTCATGATTCAGATAGAGCATGTAATTTTAAACAATTTACTTTTATCACCAATTTTGCTTTGTTCTCTTAGTATTCTTAGTTGAAAGCTTAACCTAGGAGGTTCATATGCTAATTTCTTAGACCTTGAAGCCCACCTCTTTCAGATTGCATTTTAACAGTTTTTCACCACTAGAGGGTGTTAGTTCACATATATCATATAGATAACACTGTGCTTGTGCACGTGAAGTAATCTGGGAGCAGGCACTGATTGGCTAGACTGCAAGTCTGTCAAAAGAACTGAAAAAAGGGGCAGTTTGCAGAGTCTTAGATACAAGATAATCACAGAGGTTAAAAGTATATTATTATAACTGTGTTGGTTATGCAAAACTGGGAAATGGGTAATAAAGGGATTATCTATCTTTTCAAACAATAAAAATTCTGGTGTAGACTGTCCCTTTAACTGTGGAGACGATGTGCCCTAAGCTGATGTGCACTAATACATCACGTCCTGACAATTTGAAAAAATAGTTTTCTTTTTTAAGATTCTTCAATAATTGTGTGGCACGATTTTCATTTGAAATCAAGATGAACAGTGTAGGACAATATTGTTCTGTCTGCAACAAACACAACCATTCATGACCTGTTTATTTCAAATGCCTTCACCCTTTTAGCAATTACCGAAACCTGGCTATCTTCTTCAGACACCATTTCCATTTCTGCTCTCACACATGGTTAACTTTATCCATACCCCTAGGCCAGGTGAGAAACATGGCGGCAGTGTTGGGATCCTGCTCTTCCCCTCCTGCACTTATCAGCACCTACCTCCAATACCATCTCTCTCCTTCTCCTCCTTTGATGTCCACTGTATTCACTTGTTCTCCCCCCTCTTCCTCAAAGTGGTAGTCATCTATCACCCTCCTTGATCTACCTCCCAATTCCTTGACAACTTTGACGCCTGGCTTCCTCACTTTCACTCTACAAATATATCGACCCTAATTCTTGGGGACTTCAACATTCCCATTGACAACCCATCTGCCCCTGCTGCCTCTAAACTTCTTTCACTCACATCCTCCTTCGGTCTCTCACAATCCTTTCTATTCCCAACCCACTGTGATGGACACTCCATCGACCTGGTATTTTCCTACCTCTCTTCTATATATGACCTCACCTGTCTCCCTTTTCCCATTTCAGACCATCATCTGGTCACCTATAATATTAATGCAACAGCTAAACCCACTCCTCCATCCTGCCCCCGCACCTGTAGAAATCTACATGCTGTGGATCTACTCCAATTTTCAAAAATCATTCATGATCTCCTCCCTCACACTTCCACTATAAACTACCCTGATCTTGCAACAGCCCACTATAACAAAACTCTCTCCTCTGCACTAGACACACTTGCCCCTCCCCAGCTGCGCAAAACATCATGCCGTCAGTTGCAGCCCTGGCACTCTCATCAAACACGCTATTTGCAAAAATGCTCCCATACTGCTGAGCGTGTCTGGAGGAAAACTCACTCTAAACCTGATTTGATACACTATAAGTTTATTCTTCATTCATACACCTCTGCCCTTCACTTAGCCAAGCAAACCTACTTCTCTTCTCTCAAATCTACTCTTTCCTCAAACCCTAAACAACTCTTCTCCACCTTTAACTCTCACATTCACTCACCTGCTCCCCCCCCCATCTGTCTTTAGTGCTCTTGACCTGGCAGACTACTTTTTTAAACAAAACACATACTATCCGAAGCAACATCCCAACATCAACCTGCAATATTCCATCAACAGGCCAAGTTACTCCCTCTGCCACCTTCTGCATCTTCCATACAGCCACTGAGAATGAAGTTTCCTCCTTACTATATTCCTCATGTCTCACTACCTGCCCACTGGACCCTATCCCTTCCCATCTAATACCCTCCCAATCATCCACCCTCACTCCTGCTCTTACCCACATCTTCAACCTATCTCTCTCTACCGGCTCATTACCATCTTCTTTCAAACACGCGAAAGTTACACCCATACTCAAAAAACCCTCCCTCGACCCTAATTCCCCTGAAAGCTACCACCCCATATCACTGCTTCCACTAACATCAAAACTCCTTGAAAAACTAGTTTACAATTGCCTAACCCACTTCCTGTCTGCCAACTCTTTGCTTGACCCCCTGCAATCTGGATTCCACCCCAAACACTCAACTGAGACTGCCCTTACCAAGGTTACTAATGATCTTGTCTCTGCTAAAAATATTGGCCACTACTCTATACTCATCATACTTGAATTCTCATCTGCCTTTAACACAGATGACCATCCCCTCCTCCTACAGACCCTTAGCTCTTTTGGCCTCTGTGACACTGCTCTTTCCTGGATTCACTCTTATCTTTCTCACAGGTCTTTTTCTGTGTCATTTGCCGGCGACTCCTCCTCTCTAATGCCTCTGTGGGAGTACCTCAAGGATCTGTTATGGGTCCTCTACTCTTCTCCATTTATACTTCTTCGCTGGATAAACTTATCAACAGTTATGGCTTCAAATATCACCTCTATGCTGATGACACCCAGATCTACCTCTCCACCCCTGCTCTCTCTCCCTCTGTCATGTCAGCGACTGCTTATCTGGTATTTCTTCCTGGATGGCTTCTCATCACCTAAATATTAACATGTCCAAGACTGAGCTCCTTCTTATCCCCCCCCCCCCCCCCTCAAGCTCTATGCCGACTTGTGACTTCTCTATCCTTGTTGACGGCATCACCATTTTCCCATCGCCCCATGTCTGCTGCCTCGGAGTCACACTTGACTCAAATATATCCTTCGTCCCCCATATCCAATCGCTTTCTACATCCTGCCGCAACCATCTATGCAATATTTCCAAGATTCAACCTTTTCTGTGCGCTAACACCACAAAGAAAAATAATCCACTCCCTTGTTATTTCCCAACTTGACTGCTGCAATAACCTACTTACTGGCTTTCCACTTTCCCACCTCTCCCCCCTTCAATGCATCCTTAATGCCTCTGCCAGGCTGATCCACCTTTCCCGTTGCTCTGTATCTGCTGCACCTCTCTGCAAGACCCTTCATTGGCTCCACATTCACAGCAAAATTAAATTCAAAATTCTAACCCTTGCATACAAATCGCTCACCAACACCACTCCCCTCTACCCATCCACTCTAATCAATCAAGTATACTCCAGCCTGCCCACTAAGATCCAACAATGACCTCCTCCTTGCATCTGCGACTATCAACTCTTCTCATGCAAGACTGCAGGACTTCTGTCATGCAGCACCTACCCTCTGGAACACACTCCCTCATGCTGTCAGGCTTTGCCCTAATCTTTCTTCCTTTAAATGCTCTCTGAAGACTTTTCTGTTCAGCGAAGCCTACCACCCAACTCAATAATATTGCTCTTACCTAACAGCATTCCCCTCATCTAACTCTGCATTAACATTTTTCTCAATCTTGCAGTCCTCACCTCCTGTTTCTCAACCTCCTACCCTTCTAGATTGTAAGTTCCCACAGGAATAGGGCCCTCATTTCCTTCTGTATGTGTTTGTAAATGTTGCCCTGTCTCTTACAAGTTTTATATTGTTTTATTTAAATGAACAGTATCCATGGAAATGAATAATAATAAAAAAAAAAAAAAAAATGTTCATAAGAAAATATTTGCCACAAATTGTATCATCTTCTATATCAGGATTAGAACACTTTTCATACTGTAAATCATGAAGCTTTTCAATAAAAATGTTTAAAATATTGCAAACAGTCCCAAACCTCACTGTACAAAATAAGGTTTGTCTTTGGAATTTCTGTTATTATAATAGGATGGCAACACAAGGTTCTAGGTACTGTAAATGGATGTTATGAGCTGCTTATTCTTTTTTCATTATTTTATATGTCTAACCAAACTTGTCCTTTTCTTTTACTGAACTCTTCTCTGAAACTGCATATATTACTTCTGTATTTTCCAGCAATTCACTTATAACCTAATAACCTACGTATCTGCTTTTTTCTCACAACTTGTTTCTAACCTAATAAGTTACACATATATATAACTTTGGTTTGGCTTTTTCTCATAGATTGTTTTCTAAATGTCTTAAAATCAAGGCCTCTTTGTCTAGTATTATTTTTCCAACCCAATTAGTATCTGGCCAAATTCCAAGAAAGCATATCTTACTAATTCTTACATAGAGAACCAGTTTTTTTTAGCACCCACTAATCACGTGAGATTTATTGGCCAATCATTATCAGCCAATTAGCTCTTTGTAAGTTACTGTAATAGTATAAAAATGCATGTATATGAAAATGTGTTAGTCTTGCGTTGCTGTGTTTTGTGCTGGGACACTGTTGCAACAGTGTAATAAAGATTTCCTCTCCTGAGGTGAGCCCTTGTTTGATAAATATCTGGTCTGGACCTCTTTATTACTGCACCTGAGATGAGCTCACTCACGACAGTAACTTGGCGACTCTGGTGGGACGTGCTTCAGGTCGACCTTCTGTGCCTCCCTGGCTGGGAAGCAACATCTGCGGGCACCCATCTGATTCAGGTCTATAGCTTACCTGTGGGAGGTTTTGTCTTGTTGGCCAGGGAGACCCGGCGGCATTAAGGGAGTACGTCCTGAGGAATAGACCACAAACAACGGACACAATCTACCCCTTGGACCAGTTTGTGAGTGTGTTCTTGTCTTTTGTGTTCATGTATGTGTAATATATGTTGTGGGTCTTTTACCCTGTTTTTGTTTTATATACTGGATCACTATTAAATTCAGTGCGACATCTGTCTGGCAGTTAAACACCATTGGTGTGCCAGCCCACTATAAAATAAAGTTTCAGGTGGTATGGATTTTACAGAGGCAGAAATAGTGATTCAAGACATATTGTGACTTGAGACTATAGTGCTCATCTCTCCCGCTAAGCAGGGACGTTGAGGTAGTGTCCGTCCGGTAACTGCAGGGACTTGATTGACTATAGTGCTAATCTCTCCCGCTAAGAAACGATGTTAAGGAAGTGTCCGTCCGAAAACTGCAGGGACTTGATTAGGGATTAAAGTGAGGTGGGGATTTTGAGGAGTTAAATTGCCCCTGTTTTTGGTTGAATTTTTGTAGGGAAAACTCAGTACTGCTTGGTTATAAAAAAATAGACCTTATACTTTGTGCACAGAGCTCTGAGTTTCCTATACTCTCAGCCTTGATCCTGAATTAAGGTGGCCGAGATTTGGGTCCTTTTAGCTCCCTAAATGAATTGCCCTCCGCAATCTTCTGGTTGATATATGCCCTGACCAGATGGACTACTATTATCTTTTTGAGAATAGTAGGGTTGCGGACGTCAAAACCCAAAAGAAAATGTGTTTTCTGTATTACTAAAAGTTTCATGTATGTTAAAATTGCTTTAGAATAAATGCTGGGAGTGAAATATTTGAAGTATGTGAGATGATATGATTTTTTGTGTACAATCGCTGCAAAAGAAAGCTGGACTTGATGTTTGATGCAGGCTAGAGCTGTGTGTGTGTATATCAGGCATTCTTAGCTAAGAAATTTGATGACTTAATGATTTGCTTGTTATTGCTGTAACTTGGTTTTAAAGTAATATGTATGTTCTTAATTTTGTGTGCCAATAATAGCATTTTTTTTAGTTTTAAGTGATATTTGTTTTATGCATGGGCTGATGAGAGATTTAATGTGTTTCCATCTGTTTGAGGCATATAAAATATATGCAAGTGAAGTAACTAAGGACTTTGAAAGTGCAATGGTGTGTGTCATTTTTGTCATGCTCTAGTAAATATGAGAGTTTTTCTGGTATATGATTAATGGGTTAAGTATGTTGTATTTGCAGAGTTTGTGGAAAATATAAAATAGGTTTAAAAAAACAAAAAAAACTTGTCTTGTTTGTCATTGGAGTTCTGCTTCTTTGCTATATTATGGACTGTGTGTCATTAGATGTATCTAAAGTATTTGGCTCTCTTTCTTTTGCAATAAATATTTAAGTATATGCAGGTTGTGATGCAGTGGGGAGGTGGAGTTTTGATGATAAATAAGGCAATAAGGTTGAATATGTAATATACATCATAAATGGTCAGCCCTTATGGGGACAGTAAACTGTAACATTGTTTTTATATTAATGTATTTTCGATTACTTGTTATACAAGCTGCATAGTATAAAATGTAGGAGAAATTGCATTTGCAAGTTTATTTGTAAATATAAAGTAGCTGGTTTTGTGTTTTTAAAACACAGTTATTGCATTGGGTTGAATTTCAGATAATAAACATATATCATTGTGTTCGTCATCTTATATTTGTCTGTAAAACTGGAGCTCAGTGCTTAGACAGAGCAATGGAAAATTGTAATTTTATTACTTAAAGGGCTAGTTCACTCATGGGAAAGGAGTTCATGAGCAGCAATAACACTGGATTAACAAGTAAAGGGGATAACACATAAAATGTAGTAGCTTGTAAAATATATATATTGTTTTCACATTTTTGTCTTCTTTGCAGTTCAGCTAAATGTCCCTGGAATGCCCTTATAAAAGGGCAGTGCTACAATGCTCTATTACCCCGCCCCATGGCCAATCAAAGTGCTTTAGTAAATGATATGCTAAACACAGTAAACTTCCAATGTGCACACACAATCAGCAGCTAACAAAATAAATTTAAATATCACTCCCCACACTTTACATTTAACTGTCTCTGGGAGCATAATAATTGCATACGACCTTGAGGATTTTCTATATTTTTACTTTAGTTTGTTTTACAATAGTTTGAATGACATAATCACCTTGTGCCAGCTGATTGAGGCTTCATGCCGATGTGGATTTCACTTCTGAGTTGAATACATACAGTTCTGTGTAAAAGTCTGTTCTAATACAGGAGTGGAATTGCATGTTGCAAACGTTTTTTTTGTTTTGTTTTGGGGGTTTTTAAGTTGCAAACTGAGAGATATCACTGACCTGAATGTATTCAAGCTCTAAAAAAAAAAACCTGCTCATTGCTCAACATGGAGTCAGGTGGTGGAGCAAGTGCTATGCACAGAAGGCAGGGAAACCCAAATTTTTTTTAAAGGGGTACTGGCAAACTGATATAAAATCTGAGATTTCAAAAAAAAAATTACAGAGACAGAAAATGACGTTTATTGTATGCTCAGCACTAGTATATTTAACTATGTCAAGCAGTTTCAATTCAAAATATTCTTAATTTGGATAAACTGTCCCTTTAACTATCCTGCACCCCACTGTGAGTGTGGTTTCTTATGCTGGCTTGTTTACTTAGGCGGATTGATAGCTGAGACTCCAGTATAAAATCTTTACTATAGGTGGGAATACCACAGGCTAAATCAGCTATTTCAAATGCCAAAATAGAGGAATGGAGCTTGTACAGGGATATTCTTTACACATGTATCTGCCACACGCAGTACATCTCTTACTCAATCAGAAAAATACACAACATTTTTTTAAACCAACGTCTCACTAGGTCTGAGACATTGCTTCTTGTACCTTCTAATATCACTATCATCCACTGTACCTCTCTCAACCCAGCAACTTTGTTACCTCTGCCTGATGATGGTATCCCACACCATCACTGTTTATCTGTATCTCTCTTTTCCTCCAAACCAAGGGATGACCTCTCTGATGTGCCTCTACCTAACTTGGATTGGACACTGTTCTGTGATTGAATTTTGAGGCTGGTGAATGTTTCTGCTATAGTCATGACAGATTCTGTTATAGAGGCTGAGCCCCTCCCATCTCACTATAGTGCCCAAGCGGCTGAGCTACATGCTCTCACACTTGCTTGTCAGCTCTCAAAGGTCAGTAAACATTTACACTGATAGTAAATATGCTTTAGGGATTGTACACGCCACTGGTCAATTATGGAAATTAAGGGGTTTTCTAACTTCTGCTGGTACCCAAATTGCCAATGCACCACAAGTTTCTGCACTCCTTGACTCAATCCATTTACCCACTTCCATCTCTGTCATGCATTGCAAAGCACACACCCACTCACAGGAACCCATTTCACTTTGTAATAGTTATGCTGATTAAATTGCTTAGGATGCAGCTTCTCTACCATTTATCCTTCTCTCGCCCCCACTCACAAACCTCACCCTCTTGATACTACATTGTCTTCTCTTTACACTTCTCTTCCTGAACAAACTGTTCACCTCTGGACTATTCTTGGTCTTATCTGTGACTCTTTTGTTATCTGGTCCACTCCAGATGGATGCCCTGCTCTACCTCAACCACACCTCTCTCTTATGCTATCCGTTCTGCATAACCAAATACACTGAGGTACCACACAACTTGCTGAAACCCTTAACAGACAGTGGTTTGCCCCCCCCCATCAAGCAGCAAAATGAGTTGTATTGAATTGACGTTTACAAATTGACTTTTCTGACATACCTCCCTGTAGGGGTTTCAAACATTTACTTGTGGAGGCCTTTCCTACCAGAACTGTGAAAGCCCAAGAAGTTACAAAGTGAATGCTAAAAGAACTTATACCCAGGTTTGGCCTCCCCAGAGTAATTGAATCTAACAGAGGAACATTTCACAAGTAATATTATTCAGCAACTGACATTAGCCTTAGGCTTTACTTGGCATCTCCATACCCCTTGGCATCTAGAAAGTTCAGGCCAAGTGGAAAGAAGGAACCAGACCCTAACACAGACAATTGCTAAAATTTGTTCTCAAGCAAGCCTTAAATGGGTAGATGATTTGCCCCTAGCACTGTATGGGACTCACACAAACCATAGGGGGACCCTCAAGCTCTCACCATATGAACCATATGAATGTTTGGTAGGCCACCTCCTTTATATAGTTCCAACACCTTACACCTGCCTGACCTTGCAGTAGGTGATGTATAACTAACTGCTTATCTTTTGCAATTGCAAAAGCAATTACACTCTCTCCACAGACATGCCTCTCTCTCTCAGTCTTTGCCATTGGACATGACTGCACATCCCTTCCAGTCAGGTGACTTCATTTTAGTCCAGACCTATCAAAAAAAAGCCACTGCAGCCTCTCTGGAAAGGTCCTTACTGGTTTTGCTGACTACTCCAACAACTATTAAAGTTGCCAAGGTCGACTCTTGGATCCACTACTCCAGGTGTAAAAGATACAGCCCAGACAAAGAAGCAGCCTGCAACGGAGCAAAGAAAGAAGAAGCTGGGGCAACCAAGGCCTCTGAAGAAGGGGAAACCAAGACCCCTGACGACGAGTGATTAATTCAGACCCTTCCTGGTTTTAAACTTAGACTAACCAGAAATAGTAAAATCCCACTATCTGAATGAGTGAAACTGAAAGATGTGTCTTCCTCACTCTTATTTTCATTGTCTCACTCCTCTGTTATCTTGAGTAACATTCCTCAATATGTCTCATTTGTTTTGTGTCACACTTTTGACCATGCTCTCTTACTCTATTTCCCAATATGTGTCTCCTGGTCAGTGTGTTTATTCTAACCCTTTTACTAAATACTCCTGTTCTGGTAACCTTGTATCTGTGGCAGTTTTCCCTCCCACTACTAGCTGCCCAACAAGTACTTATACTCAAAGTTTGCAATAAAAGTGCTAAGGGTTTTGTTATCCTGTCTATTTGCATAGCCACCACTACTGAATGTGGTTTGAAAATTATGGAGTGGGTAGCTGAGAAACGAAAGTTACCCCTCCTTGCTTGGTGTTCCCATATAACTACCTTTGCCACAACCCCTTCTTACCCCCATTATTCTATTCACCGTAATGATAATTTACCTAATGCTCAATTGTCCTGAGTGAACGGCCCCTTAGGTGAAAGGGGACTAAACTGACATATTGCCCTACTCCAAACTATAGCCCATCACACTGAGGGCAACTGCTATATTTGTGCTCACATTCCTACTCATTATAAGGGGGGTATTCCTCTCATGGGTATTTATGTTGATTTGTTTACCTTTGATTTGTCTACTTTTATTCCTCCAGGTACACCATTGTTCAACCTATCAGGCAATTTTATCTCCTTGGGAGGCACCTCATATGGTACTATCTGCAGGGAAATTGGCCAAGGTACTGTGCGGATGGGTGCCTCCCTATGTGAGTATGTAATTTCCAGTAATGGCACTCATTTCCGGTTGGTAAAATTCCTCTGGAATGATCCTGACTGTGAATCATAATCTCACTACATTTTTTGTGTTTCCTCCAGGGCCCCAATTGTACTTTTGTTTCCCCATCCCTTGTACAATCTTTCCTTAACAGACCACCCCCTTGGTTGTATTGGATATGTGGACAGACAGCGGTGTCAGTCCTCCCTGGTAACTATACAGCCATTTGCTTCCTGGGTGTGGTAACCCCAGCCATCCGTGTTGTACCGACTCTGCCCTTGGGCCCAATTCGCAATAAACGTGAATCTGGAAGCTCTCTGCTCCCCCTTGTCCAACAGTATGCTGGAGATTCAACCCTTCGAACTATCCTCCCGGCCGTTGGTGTCTACCTGAATCATCAGGATATCATCATGTTATCTGTGATACTACAGACCTTCATGAATGAGAGTGCAGGAGTTGTTCAGAGTGTGGGCAAAGAGTTAAAGCAGCATAGACAACTAGCATAGCAGAATAGGATGGCCCTTGATTACCTCCTGGCTTCCCAAGGAGGGAGGGGAGGGGGGTGTTGTCTTGTGAGCAAAGAATGTTGTACCTATGTTACTGATCAATCACTTAATTTGAGTCAACATCTCACAGTTATTAGGTCTATATCCCAGAATGTCCAAGATGTGATTGATGAAAAATTTGGCCTTGGAGGTATTTGTGACCATCTCTTTGATTGGCTACCTAATTTGGGATGGTTAAGCTCCCTTTTTCTGTATGGCATTGTTATTATAGTATGCCTTATCCTGATGTGGGCATGTACCTGGTTTTATTTCTACATGCAAGAGTGTTTTCTCTGTGTCTCATTCTTCTCCCAAATACTTGTTTCCCTCTATCCATTTTGAATCTCCCCACCATGTTGAGATCTCTCTTGACCCTGATTTCTTCTGAGTTCACCTACTTCTCTCCTGCTCTATGTTACTTCTAACCTCTTGACCTTACAATGTTATTGTCTAACCACCAGCTGTGCCCTAAATTTCCCTGTCTTATCCCTATGCAGGATGCACTACGTCCCTAGGATCATCTAGAACTTTCCTACATTGGTAAACTGGCCACGGACAGACCATGGACCATTATCTACCTTGATGCCCCCCCGTCGTAGCCTGTATACCCATACCCCACTCCTTTTTCCCTCCCTGGTGGTTTCTATTTCTTCATTGTCTTTCTGTATTGTTTTATTTTGCTTTCATATTGCATTACCTTATACCTATACTCTCTATATTTCCTTCACAGATGCAGAATTCCTTCACCTCCCAAACATGCCATGATACTGCCTGACAACCCACTATTCACCATCAACTCTGCAAGAATGATGGGGATTTTTAATTATTGTTAATGAATCTGGTAGGGGTCGTTTCTGCACTATGTCATTTCACACTGCACATATATATACTGTATATATAGGAATGTTTAGGTAGTTGTCTAATCCAACCGACAGCGCTTAGCGTCCAGGAATAGCGGAATAGTCTACTACCTAACAACTTCACTCCTACCTTGTTTTTGCTTACCCTATTGTAGTCCTGTGAACCATCTTGGACGGGAGCACCCATGTACTTATAGCATTGTGATTGTCAAACCGCCATGAGTCACATTGAGTTTTTGTGATCGCAGCACTTTGACGTTTGTGATCAAAGGGGGGAATGTTATGAGCTGCTTATTCTATTTTCATTATTTTATATGTCTAACCAAACTTTTCCTTTTCTTTTACTGAACTCTTCTCTGAAACTGCAGATATATTACTTCTGTATTTTCCAGCAATTCACTTATAAACTAATAACCTACGTATCTGCATTTTTCTAACAACTTGCTTCTAACCTAATAAGTTACACATACATTGATAGTGGAGGGCCCTCTAGTGGGCCAGTAACAACATTAAGGGATTACCAACTTGAAGTCTGGAGAAATGCTAAAGCCATGTTTGTTACAATGTTGCATTTGGAGAGGCGGTGTCTGTTCTTACCTTTATAGGGTCCTGCAGCAGTGATTCCAGCCTCTTTCGGTTTCCAGACTTCAAGGAGAAGGTTTTTCTGAAGTTTGCTGCAAAGGAGTGAAGCATGGAGAGATCTAGGAGAAAAACTGTGCCTCCCAAGCGTTACAGGGAGGTGGTGGAGCTATCTGCCAGGAAGAAGGGACCTGCAAAGCAAAGACAAGAACCTGAGACTGAGGATCTGGTACCCCCCACACCCCAAAAGTCCCCAACAGCCAGGCATTTCAATAAGGGGAAGGGGAAGATTGGGATGGGGTTGGGGGAAGGAGGCCCTAGTTGTCAGTCCCAGGGTGAGGGGACCCTAGAGGGAGCACCCATTGGGGGATCGCAGGCCCAGAGGTCAGGGGAAGCAGACAGGGAGGCTCCGGGTGGGCCCAGCAGTGGCAGCGAGGCCTTGCAGTGTAGGCAGGGCCTCTTAGGGCCGGGCATTGGGGCGCAGTTTGCGGCCTTGTCGCCAGAGGCCATGGTGGCAGTCCTAGCCCTAGCGCAATCCTTATCAGGCCAAGTGCGGGGCTCGGGGGCCTCTGTGGCAGCTGGTGGTGAGGTAGGGACCGTGAGGCCTAACACAGTCAGTGCCGAGTGCGCAGCGGTAATGGCTCCCTCTTATGGCGGCTCACGCGAGAACTCCTCCGAGATTTCATCTGGGGAGGAGGAGGAAAGTAGCGGCCACCATCTTGGGAGCAGGAAGGAGCCGGAGGAGACACCCTCACGCGACCGGAGCTCCACAGGTAACTTGGGGAGACTACCGGTCGTAGGAGGGGCAGCAAAGGAGCCCACGGTGTGTGAGAGGGGGCACTTTCCTTGCGCAGTAGAGGTGGCGGGCCCGAGCAGGGCGCAGCAGTTGTGTGGTGAGGATGTGAGGCTGACCGATAGGCCAGGGGTTGGTGCGCATGCGCAAGCAGAGGTGAATCGCGGTCAGTGGCGGATGGGCTCTGAGGTGATGATGAGTGCGGATGAGAGGCCAGGCACCAGCGCACAGGCGCAGGCACAATTGTATGAAAGTGGGGGAAGAAGGCCCCAGGTGTTTGCTGCGCGAGTGAGCAGAGCACATACAGAGAACATAGGGGAATGTTTGCAGATGAGGGACATATGGGGGCCAGGAGGAATGAAGGTGTGATGAGTGGGCAGACATGGTCTAGCGAGATTGAAGGTAGACAAACTTACAGGTTAGATCTGCCACATGGTTCCCGAGACGGGTATGGCCAGCATGGGGGGTGGGCCCATGCGGGGATAACGCATGGTTATCAGCAGGCAAGCCAGGTTGCGGCTGTCAAGCGTATGAGAGAGGTTGGCAGGGAGCATGACAGGCAGTATGATATGGTGCAAATGCAAGGAGGGGTGAGTGAGGACACCATTAGGAGGGCAGTTGAGGCAGTGCTGCGGGCTGTTCACGGCGCTAGGCCCCTGCCTGGGTTCAGTGTTCACGCCCAGGAGGGGGCGGTGCAGGAACAGACTGTTAGGAGTGCTGTGGCTAGAGCTTTGGACATGCACGGGGGTGAGTGTCAAGGGGGGGAAAGGAGGGGTGATTCTGTTGATGCACCTCCTGTTGAACGGAGTACTCCCCAAGTTATTTTGTCCCCGCAGGTGCCGGAACAGTCGGCAGCACGTATGGAGTCAGGATCAAACAGTGCCTTGGTGGTGGCAGGGCCCAGCAACAGCCAACCGAGAGCACCGCTGCAGGAGCCAACAGGAGCTGAGATGCCAGGAGAAGGTGAGTGCAATGTACCTGACATTATGCACACTGACACAGGGTCTTCCACAAGTGGGTCTGGGTCTGACAGCGGGGAGGATCTAGGCCTAGTAGGGAATGGGCAGCGCAGAATGTTCCGATGGATAAAAAAGATGGCGTCTGCGCAGGCTAAGGACAGGGCTGAGGCCAAAGGCCATGCAATGGAGGCTCAAGGGGCACAGGGACCGGGGGGCACTATGCCCTCCGTGGGCCCTGTGCCCCGTAAGGTGGCAGCGCAAGGGGACACTTACCCCTGTTTAGTTCGCTCACTTTACGGACATCTGAAACAGAAGGTCGTAAAGAAGATTCAGGTGGGTAAATACATTAATGTATTTGACCTCTCCCTGGATGCTTATAGGGCAAAGGAAAGGGCGGCCGACGGGTCTGGCCCTAAGAGGGTGCGTAGAGCGGAGACATACAGGGAGTGCAGAATTATTAGGCAAATCAGTATTTTGACCACATCATCCTCTTTATGCATGTTGTCTTACTCCAAGCTGTATAGGCTTGAAAGCCTACTACCAATTAAGCATATTAGGTGATGTGCATCTCTGTAAGGAGAAGCGGTGTGGTCTAATCACATCAACACCCTATATCAGGTGTGCATAATTATTAGGCAACTTCCTTTCCTTTGGCAAAATGGGTCAAAAGAAGGACTTGACAGGCTCAGAAAAGTAAAAAATAGTGAGATATCTTGCAGAGGGATGCAGCACTCTTAAAATTGCAAAGCTTCTGAAGCGTGATCATCGAACAATCAAGCGTTTCATTCAAAATAGTCAACAGGGTCGCAAGAAGCGTGTGGAAAAACCAAGTCACAAAATAACTGCCCATGAACTGAGAAAAGTCAAGCGTGCAGCTGCCAAGATGCCACTTGCCACCAGTTTGGCCATATTTCAGAGCTGCAACATCACTGGAGTGCCCAAAGCACAAGGTGTGCAATACTCAGAGACATGGCCAAGGTAAGAAAGGCTGAAAGACGACCACCACTGAACAAGACACACAAGCTGAAACGTCAAGACTGGGCCAAGAAATATCTCAAGACTGATTTTTCTAAGGTTTTATGGACTGATGAAATGAGAGTGAGTCTTGATGGGCCAGATGGATGGGCCTGTGGCTGGATTGGTAAAGGGCAGAGAGCTCCAGTCCGACTCAGACGCCAGCAAGGTGGAGGTGGAGTACTGGTTTGGCCTGGTATCATCAAAGATGAGCTTGTGGGGCCTTTTCGGGTTGAGGATGGAGTCAAGACCAACTCCCAGTCCTACTGCCAGTTTCTGGAAGACACCTTCTTCAAGCAGTGGTACAGGAAGAAGTCTGCATCCTTCAAGAAAAACATGATTTTCATGCAGGACAATGCTCCATCACACGCGTCCAAGTACTCCACAGCGTGGCTGGCAAAAAAGGGTATAAAAGAAGACAATCTAATTACATGGCCTCCTTGTTCACCTGATCTGAACCCCATTGAGAACCTGTGGTCCATCATCAAATGTGAGATTTACAAGGATGGAAAACAGTACACCTCTATGAACAGTGTCTGAGAGGCTGTGGTTGCTGCTGCACACAATGTTGATGGTGAACAGATCAAAACACTGACAGAATCCAGGTTTTTGAATATCAGAAATGTATATTTGTGAATGTTGAGATGTTATATTGGTTTCACTGGTAAAAATAAATAATTGAAATGGGTATATATTTGTTTTTTGTTAAGTTGCCTAATAATTATGCACAGTAATAGTCACCTGCACACACAGATATCCCCCTAAAACAGCTAAAACTAAAAACAAACTAAAAACTACTTCTAAAAATATTCAGCTTTGATATTAATGAGTTTTTTGGGTTCATTGAGAACGTGGTTGTTGTTCAATAATAAAATTAATCTTCAAAAATACAACTTGCCTAATAATTCTGCACTCCCTGTATGAGGAATGGCTTAAATGCTTCCGTGTCTTAGCCGCGTGCTATATAGACAGGTGGCCCTTACAGGGACACAACCTGTTTAAATACCAGGAAACAGTGGAGGATATACACACGAGATTTAAGGAGGGCGCATGGCGGGAGTATGACATGGCCTTCAGGAGGAAGATGGTTGGTAACCCCTTGCTGCATTTTGGCACACAGGATATGCACCTGTGGTCTAAACTGGGGTTGGAGGGAGGTTCCCCCTCCCCGGTGGTGGCACGGCAGACGCAGCAACGTCAGGGAGTATGGCCCGGCAGAAGAGGTAGGGAATGCTGGAAGTTCCAAGACAAGCAGTGTGACAGGGGGAGTAATTGCTCCTTTCGGCACATCTGTAAATTCTGCGCGGGACCACACCCAGGACTTGAGTGTGGAAAGAGGAGAGAGCAGGGACAGATCAAGCCAGCCCCTAAGCCGGGAATTGCGGTCAAGGGCACCAACCCCGCTTAAGTTACCGGCCATGCAAATATGGCTGGATAACTACCCTGACCGTGAAGCAGCAGAATTGCTTAGGTCTGGGTTAGAGGGGGGTTTTCACATTCCAATTACAGGGATGGTTAGGGGTTCTGTGGTGCACAGAAACCTGAAAACAACTACGAGTTCCCACATGTTTTGAGGGAAAAGTTGGCTAAGGAGGTAGCATTGGGCAGGGTATCTGGCCCATTCGCGGATTGCCCATTGAGAGATCTGGTGATCTCGCCATTGGGGGTCGTACCAAAAAAGGAGGAGGGGAAGTTCAGGTTGATACATCACCTGTCCTTCCCTAAAGGGGGTTTGGTCAATGACGCCATTGACACCGAGATGAGTTCGGTACATTATCAGTCATTTGATAAGGCGCTGGACGTGGTTAGGGCATGCGGTCCGAGGGCACTGTTAGCCAAGCTGGACATAGAGTCAGCATTACGATTATTGCCCTTGCACCCCTCGGCTTTCAGACTGATGGGCATGAAGTTTGAGGGGGCATATTATGTGGACCGTTGCTTGCCGATGGGGTGCTCCCTGTCCTGCTCGTTGTTCGAATGCTTCAGCTCTTTCCTCCACTGGGTGGTATTCAAGGCTTCAGGGGGGGAGCATTGGCCCACTACCTCGATGATTTCTTATTGGTAGGGAGAGCAGGTTCAACAGAGTGCGAGCAGCTCATGTGCATTATGCAGGATATGATGAGGCATTTTGGCGTACTGCTTGCGGACGATAAAACGCAGGGCCCGTGCATGTGTCTCACATTCTTGGGAATTGAAATTGACATGGAGATGCGGATATGCAGGTTACCATTGGAGAAGGTGACGCATATGTTGGCGGCGGTACGGGCAGTCAGCAGTAGGGACAAGGTCACCGTCAGGGATGTCCAGTCCTTACTGGGTTTGCTGAATTTTGCCAGGCGGGTTATACCTATGGGACGAGTTTTTAACCGTCGGTTGGAGGGCCTCTTGAGGAGTCTGACTGGCCACTCCAAATGGGTATGCGTCACATCTGAGGTGAGGGAAGATCTGGCGGTTTGGGATCATTTCATTCAGAGCTTTAACGGTGTGTGCTTATGGAGACGCCCACCAGTACCTAACCTTTTGCTGAACCTGTTCACGGATGCAGCGGGCGGCTTTGGTTATGGGGCATATTTGGATGGGGAGTGGAGCGCGGCTCCATGGCCACGGGAGTGGGTGACGTCAGGTTACGTTAAAAATCTGACTTTGTTAGAACTATTCCCCATCGTTGTAGCTATTGAAATTTGGGGAGATAGGTTAGCCAATCGTTCGGTGGTGTTCTGGACAGACAACATGAGTGAGGTGTATGCCATTAACAGGTTGTCGGCATCCTCACCAGCAGTCGTGTGCTACTTGAGGCACATGATGTTGCGCTGCTTGCAGCGTAACATACACTTCACCAACAAACACGTCCCGGGAGTGCATAACGTTATAGCTGATGCACTCTCTCGATTTAAATGGGGGCAGTTTAGGGAAGCAGCTCCCATGGCGGCGGCTGAGGGTCTAACATGCCCAATTTATCTATGGCAGTTGTTGAAGATTGGGCAACCATCTTACCGTTAATTAAGGCATCTTTGGCGCCCAGGACGTGGTCGGCATACAGGAGCCACTGAAACAGCTGGGAAGCTTTCTGTCTACAAAGGGGCGTGCAGGTACAAAAGGCCAATAAGGTGCATATTTTAGACTGGTTGGCGCAGCTGAGGCATGACGGGGTCAGTAGAGCAGGTGCGGCAGAAAGACTGTCGGCTGTTGCATTTTCTAACAAAGCGCTGGGTCACGCGGACCACTCAGGAGCCTTCCTGGTCAGGAAGGTGTTGAAAGGGTGGGGAAGGGTGGCACCCCGGCCGAAGGACCGGAGGGAGCCAATAACACAGGACAGGCTGAGGCGGTTAGCCTCGAGTGTGGCTTTGGTGTGCAAGTCGGAATATGAAAGTCTGCTGTTTAGGGCTGCCTTCGCAGTGGCATTTGCAGGAGCTCTCAGAGTGGGTGAGCTCGTGACATCTGCTAAGGTGAAAGGCTCAGGAGGAGTTCGGTTTGAACACGTACGGGTGACAGACGGGGGTCTTCTATTATTCGTGCCAAGGTCCAAAACTGACCAAGAAGGTAGAGGGACGTGGTTGCCACTTACTAAGCATGATTGTGTGGACAGTTGTCCAGTCAGTTGCGTTGAACGGTACCTGTCTGCACGACCGGCGGGAGGTGAGCTGTTCTTCATACATGAGGACGGGTCAGCATTGTCTGCGTTCCAATTCCGTAGGGTGCTCACTAAGGTGGCCGAGAAAACGGGGTTGGACCCTAAAAGGATTGCCCCGCATTCATTTAGAATAGGCACATCGACTAGCGCGGCACAGAAGTGCCTCCCAGCAGCTGAGATTAAACGTCTCGGTAGATGGAAGTCTACGCAATATAAAACATACATTAGACCGACTAAGGGGCAGAATTAAGTAGCAGTTTGGGGGGCTGGGAATTGCTGGTGGCTGGGGTTGAATTGTGGTCCAATTTGGCGGGTAATTCATGATGGTGTACTCTGTTTTACCAGGTGTTGTAATTGAGAAAGCCCTGCCAGTTCCTGTGTGGATTGTTGGGTATTCATACGTCCACTGGGCTCACATCAGGGCACTGCGGTCGCTGGAGGGACAGCAACTTGGATTCCCAACGTCCAAGGCAAGCTTCCGGTGGTTAGGGCGCAGGGGATTGTTGTGGGCTGATTTGCCGGCGCTCTTGCAGGAGGCGCACAGGAGGTGGGGGAGGCCTAATATTTTAGTGCTGCACCTCAGGGGAAATGATTTGGGGGCACTGCCCGCATTGGACCTGATAAAAAGAATTTCAGCGGATGTGTATTGGGTGCACACTTGGTTGAAGGAGGTGACTGTGGGGTGGTCGAATGTGGTTGCAAGACTGCATTGGAGACACATTGTCACCCAGAAGGGCGCGTATAACGTGCGCAAAAAAGTCAATAGGGAGATGGGAAGGACGGTCACGGGCTTGGGGGGTTTCGTGGTTAGGCACAAAACTATCACGGCCGACAAAAAGGACCTATTTAGGCCAGATGGGGTCCACCTGATGGACGTTGGGCTGGACATTTTTCTAAAGGACATCAGGGGAGCCCTATTGATGGTTAGTTCGTAAAGTTCAAAAATTTGGTTGTTATTGCTGTTATTTATTATCGTTACTGTTAAGTTAATATTGTTGCTGTTTATGGTTGTGGTTACTGAATAGGTGCCTGTTGGTTTTGTTTTTGGTGGCAAGAGTTCGCCTGGCTCTTGTGGCAGGTGGTCAATGCCCTGGGGAGCGGGCACAAAGAGAGAAGAGTGACGGTCCAGAAATAAGGGAGGGGTTCTGCCCGCCAGGTGCCGGTCTGGGGGTCCCCTCCCTCGCGAATGTGGGCCGAAGATCTCTCAACATCACAACTCTCTCTGAGTGCCATTGGGCGTGTCAGCCGGGTGGCACACTGCAGGTATCGAAAGGGGCCTTGACCATCTGCTAGTAGGGGCTAGGATAGGGAGAGATGCCGCCAACGATGATTTATTACGAACTTGTTGCCAAGTTTTGATGATAGGTTGATTAAGTGCCTAAGCGTAATTAGAGTAATGCTTAGGCACTAGTTAAAGCGTTTATTTAATAAACGTGGACCGTGACCGGTCCTTTTCTCCCAACAATGGTGTGTGTTGTCTTATTTATTTAAATAAGCTATGACAGTTTGGAGGACGGAATAGGGGGTTTATACCTTAATAACTTTGTTTTGGCTTTTTCTCATAGATTGTTTTCTAAGGCCTAGATTTGGAGTTTGGCGGTAGCCGTGAAAACCAGCGTTAGAGGCACCTAACGCTGGTTTTAGGCTACCTCCGGTATTTGGAGTCAGTCAAAAAAGGGTCTAACACTCACTTTTCAGCCGCGACTTTTCCATACCGCAGATCCCCTTACGTCAATTGCGTATCCTATCTTTTCAATGGGATTTTTCTAACTCCGGTATTTAGAGTCGTGTCTGAAGTGAGCGTTAGAATTCTAACGACAAAACTCCAGCCGCAGCAAAAAGCCAGGAGTTAAGAGCTTTCTGGGCTAACGCCGGTTCATAAAGCTCTTAACTACTGTACTCTAAAGTATACTAACACCCATAAACTACCTATGTACCCCTAAACCGAGGTCCCCCCACATCGCTGCCACTCGATAAAAAATGTTTAACCCCTAATCTGCCGACCGCCACCTACGTTATACTTATGTACCCCTAATCTGCTGCCCTTAACACCGCCGACCCCTGTATTATATTTATTAACCCCTAACCTGCCCCCCACAACGTCGCAGCCAGCTACCTACAATAATTAACCCCTAATCTGCTGACCGGAAAGAGCCGCCACCTACATTATAGCTATGTACCCCTAATCTGCTGCCCCTAACACTGCCGACCCCTATATTATATTTATTAACCCCTAATCTGCCCCCTCAACGTCGCCTCCACCTGCCTACACTTATTAACCCCTAATCTGCCGAACGGACTTGAGCGCTACTATAATAAAGTTATTAACCCCTAATCTGCCTCACTAACCCTATAATAAATAGTATTAACCCATAATCTGTCCTCCCTAACATCGCCGACACCTAACTTCAATTATTAACCCCTAATCTGCCGAATGGAGCTCACCGCTATTCTAATAAATGTATTAACCCCTAAAGCTAAGTCTAACCCTAACACTAACACCCCCCTAAGTTAAATATAATTTTAATCTAACGAAATTAATTAACTCTTATTAAATAAATTATTCCTATTTAAAGATAAATACTTACCTGTAAAATAAACCCTAATATAGCTACAATATAAATTATAATTATATTATAGCTATTTTAGGATTAATATTTATTTTACAGGTAAATTTGTAATTAATTTAACCAGGTACAATAGCTATTAAATAGTTAAGAACTATTTAATAGCTAAAAAAGTTAAAATAATTACAAATATACCTGTAAAATAAATCCTAACCTAAGTTACAATTAAACCTAACACTACACTATCAATAAATTAATTAAATAAAATACCTATAATTATCTACAATTAAACCTAACACTACACTATCAATAAATAAATTAAATACAATTCCTACAAATAAATACAATGAAATAAACTAACTAAAGTACAAAAAATAAAAAAGAACTAAGTTACAAAAAATAAAAAAATATTTACAAACATTAGAAATATATTACAACAATTTTAAACTAATTACACCTACTTTAAGCCCCCTAATAAAATAACAAAGCCCCCCAAAATAAAAAAATGCCCTACCCTATTCTAAATTACTAAAGTTCAAAGCTCTTTTACCTTACCAGCCCTGAACAGGGCCCTTTGTGGGGCATGCCCCAAGAAGTTCAGCTCTTTTGCCTGTAAAAAAAGCATACAATACCCCCCCCAACATTACAACCCACCACCCACATACCCCTAATCTAACCCAAACCCCCCTTAAATAAACCTAACACTAAGCCCCTGAAGATCTCCCTACCTTGAGTCATCTTCACCCAGCCGAGCCAAATTCTTCATCCAAGCGGAGCAAGAAGAGGTCCTCCATCCGGTAGAAGTCTTCATCCAAGCGAGGTAGAAGAGGTCTTCCATCCGATTGAAGCCTTCATCCAAGAGGCATCTTCTATCGTCATCCATCCGGAGTGGAGCGGCAGCATCCTGAAGACCTCCGACGCGGAACATCCATCCTGGCCGACGACTGAACGACGAATGACGGTTCCTTTAAATGACATCATCCAAGATGGCGTCCCTCGAATTCCGATTGGCTGATAGGATTCTATCAGCCAATCGGAATTAAGGTAGGAATATTCTGATTGGCTGATGGAATCAGCCAATCAGAATCAAGTTCAATCCGATTGGCTGATCCAATCAGCCAATCAGATTGAGCTCGCATTCTATTGGCTGTTCCGATCAGCCAATAGAATGCGAGCTCAATCTGATTGGCTGATTCAATCAGCCAATCAGATTTTTCCTACCTTAATTCCGATTGGCTGATAGAATCCTATCAGCCAATCGGAAATTCGAGGGACGCCATCTTGGATGACGTCATTTAAAGGAACCGTCATTCGTCGTTCAGTCGTCGGCCAGGATGGATGTTCCGCGTCGGAGGTCTTCAGGATGCTGCCGCTCCAATCCGGATGGATGACGATAGAAGATGCCTCTTGGATGAAGACTTCAATCGGATGGAAGACCTCTTCTGCCCCGCTTGGATGAAGACTTCTACCGGATGGAGGACCTCTTCTTGCTCCGCTTGGATGAAGAATTTGGCTCGGCTGGGTGAAGACGACTCAAGGTAGGGAGATCTTCAGGGGCTTAGTGTTAGGTTTATTTAAGGGGGTTTGGGTTAGATTAGGGGTATGTGGGTGGTGGGTTGTAATGTTGGGGGGGGTGTATTGTATGTTTTTTTTTACAGGCAAAAGAGCTGAACTTCTTGGGTCATGGCCCGCAAAGGGCCCTGTTCAGGGCTGGTAAGGTAAAAGAGCTTTTAACTTTAGTAATTTAGAATAGGGTAGGGCATTTTTTTTATTTTGGGGGGCTTTGTTATTTTATTAGGGGGCTTAAAGTAGGTGTAATTAGTTTAAAATTGTTGTAATATATTTCTAATGTTTGCAAATATTTTTTTATTTTTTGTAACTTAGTTCTTTTTTATTTTTTGTACTTTAGTTAGTTTATTTCATTGTATTTATTTGTAGATATTGTATTTAATTTATTTATTGATAGTGTAGTGTTAGGTTTAATTGTAGATAATTATAGGTATTTTATTTAATTAATTTATTGATAGTGTAGTGTTAGGTTTAATTGTAACTTAGGTTAGGATTTATTTTACATTTAAATTTGTAATTATTTTAACTATTTTAGCTATTAAATAGTTCTTAACTATTTAATAGCTATTGTACTTGGTTAAAATAATTACAAAGTTACCTGTAAAATAAATATTAATCCTAAAATAGCTATAATATAATTAAAATTTATATTGTAGCTATATTAGGATTTATTTTACAGGTAAGTATTTATCTTTAAATAGGAATAATTTATTTAATAAGAGTTAATTAATTTCGTTAGATTAAAATTATATTTAACTTAGGGGGGTGTTCGTGTTAGGGTTAGACTTAGCTTTAGGGGTTAATCCATTTATTAGAATAGCGGTGAGCTCCAGTCGGCAGATTAGAGGTTAATAAGTGTAGGCAGGTGGAGGCGACGATGTGGGGGGCAGATTAGGGGTTAATAAATATAATATAGGTGTCGGCGGTGTTAGGGGCAGCAGATTAGGGGTACATAGGGATAATGTAAGTAGCGGCGGTTTACGGAGCGGCAGATTAGGGGTTAAAAATAATATACAGGGGTCAGCGATAGCGGGGGCGGCAGAATAGGGGTTAATAAGTGTAAGGTTAGGGGTGTTTAGACTCGGGGTACATGTTAGAGTGTTAGGTGCAGACGTAGGAAGTGTTTCCCCATAGCAAACAATGGGGCTGCGTTAGGAGCTGAACGCGGCTTTTTTGCAGGTGTTAGGTTTTTTTTCAGCTCAAACAGCCCCATTGTTTCCTATGGGGGAATCGTGCACGAGCACGTTTTTGAGGCTGGCCGCGTCCGTAAGCAACTCTGGTATCGAGAGTTGCATTTGCGATAAATATGCTCTACGCTCCTTTTTTGGAGCCTAACGCTGACATTATATGGACTCTCAATACCAGAGTTATTTTAAAGGAGCGGCCAGAAAAAAGTCAGCGTTAGCTACGCGGGTCGTTACCGACAAAACTCTAAATCTAGCCGTAAATGTCTTAAAATCAAGGCCTCTTTATCTAGTATTATTTTTCCAACCCAATTAGTATCTGGCCAAATTCCAAGAAAGCATATCTTACTAATTCTTACATAGAGAACCAGTTTTTTTTAGCAACCACTAATCACGTGAGATTTATTGACCAATCATTATCAGCCAATTAGCTCTCTGCTTTGTAAGTTACTGTAATAGTATAAAAATGCATGTATATGAAAATGTGTTAGTCTTGCGTTGCTGTGTTTTGTGCTGGGACTCTGTTGCAACAGTGTAATAAAGATTGCCTCTCCTGAGGTGAGCCCTTGTTTGATAAATATCTGGTCTGGACCTCTTTATTACTGCACCTGAGACAAGCTCACTCACGACAATTGAGATTGTTTAAAACATTATTTTCATGAGTTTATTTATGTTTTTAAACGTGTGCAAAAGATCTTAGTTACAAACAAGACTAAAGGACTAAAACCGTGTCTGCAAAATGTTATTTCTAGATGTTGTGATCCTAATTTCCGTTTTCTTGCGTTTCCTTCAGATCTTATTAGAAATACATATACATATATAAATTTCAGTTCCGTCCACTACAGATGAACTATAAAATAGTGATGAATATAGATTTAATAAACTAAACAAAATAAGGAGAAAAGTAACTGATACACTGCTACACAGTAGGTTTCATTAAAACTTTTTTTGTAGGTATTTATATACAAAGTTTTACATTTTATTAATTTTTACTTGTAATTTGAAGCTAAAGTAGGTGCAGTCAAGGGGCATATATATACATATATATATTTATATATATATATATATATATATATATATATATATATATATATATATATATATAAACAACAAAAATAACAATATATGTGCCTGGAAAAATGAAAATAATGTACCTCAACAAATACATTATGTATATGAGCAACAGTGTTTTATCTGCATTATTTTTTCTTTTCTTTTTCTTTAGTTAGTAGTTTTTTCATTAGTTAGCAGTTAGTTTATTGTGTACTTCATAAGATATGAATTGCTTATTTTCAAAATAACTTTTGGGTAATCCTTATGCTAAAGTTATAGAATAATATGTACAGCATTAATAGGAAAATTAAGGCTATACCTTTAATAGCATTTACGATCTTAGGAACCAAATAGGTATTTAGGGTTTGTTGACGAAATCCGACAAAAATCTGAGTGTATTACGCACTTACCAATCAGAATTATATTGGTAACTCAAGAAAGTGATGAACTTTAAAAAGGAGCAAATTAAATTGTTAGTTACACGAGAGGAAGAGGCATGACCCTGAAACGCATAGTGGTAACGTATACACAAAGTCCGGCCAGGCAAGTGTTTGCAGTTTTTTTTCGCTCTCTATATCGGAATCAAGTATATTATTGTTTCTAATTATCTGGCCAGCAACAAATATGCAGGACAACCTATTGTTATTGTTCGGATTATTATTATTCTTTTTATTCCGCCAAGCTTTGTATTCAATTGCCCATAACTGCTTAACTGTTTTTGCAAAGTTCTTAAAATCAGTTATGCTGGTACAGCCTATTGCTGTGCTACATCTAATGCAAAATTTAACTCATAGGTCACATGCTCTGGCAGCCATATTGCTTTTTGCGCCAAATTTCGACAACCGCTTAAAAATCTTTAGCTCTGGAACTGCTTATGTTACAACTTTGAAACTCGCTGTGCTTAGTGCTACTATGACCTAAAATTGCTATTGCTCAACAGAAGTGACTTGGTCACATGATGTAGCAACCATATTGCTTTTTGCGCCAAATTTCGACAACCGCTTAAAAATCTTTAGCTCTGGAACTGCTTATGTTGCAACTTTGAAACTTGCTGTGCTTAGTGAGGCTATGACCTAGATTTTCCATTGCTCAACAGAAGTGACTTGGTCACATGATGTAGCAACCATCTTGCATTTTGCAAAAATCTTTAAACATCTTCTTCTCTTAAACCGCTTAGTGCAATAAAGCGCAATTTTGCACGTATGCTCCTTGCAATGTCCTCTACCAAGATTGTTAAAATTGTGATTTTTCCATAATCAACATGGCTGCTGTGAGGCATTAACCTTTTTATCGCCATTTAATTGCGTAATTTTGCACTTTATACATTAGTTTTACAATATTTAACAATATTACAGTGTAATAGACACATGATTACACATAGTCATAACCCTTAAAGACAATATTGCAGTTAAAATTTGCATTGTGCAATCGCCTTTGTGAAATAAAACATTTGCAAATTTTCATGAAACTTCTGCAAATTGTAGAGGTCTATAGTGAGTATTAGTATGTGCAATTTGAAAGCCATACATTGCATAGCTTGGTGGCCATTTTGTTTCGTATGCGCCATTTTTAAAAACTATAAAAATCTTCTTCTTCGAAACCGCTTATGGGACAGACTTGAAATTTTGTTTATAGAGTTATCTTATGACTAACATTCAGATTTGTTCAAGAGAAGTTGATATGTCATGTGGTTTGGCAGCCATTTTGAATTGTTCAAAATTGCTTAACGAAATATTTAAATTAATAATAAAACAAAAACCATTTTACAAAAATGCTTCATTTTTGCCATGTTTATTGACATCTACAGTGAGCACTATTGTGCGTAATATGGAGGCTGTATATCTTACAATCGGGCAGCCATCTTGGTTTACGTGAAAATTTTGAAAGTCTATTTTCTCTGCAACCGCTTATGTAAGAACTGTGAAATTTGCTGTACAGTCTTATATTGTTACCTAAATTCATAATTGCTCATTAGGAGAGAATCAGTCACATGATGCGGCAGCAATATTGGTTTTATGTTTATCGTAATTATTTGTAATTCAATACTTCCTCTTTTGAGTCAATTGCTCACAAAACACAAATTACTTATGATAAACTCTTGAAATTAGGTATGCTGGTACATCCTATTGCAATGCTACATTTCATGCAATATTGAACTCATAGGTCATAAGGATACGCAGTCATATTGTTTTTTGCGACAAATTTTGAGAATTGCTTAATAATCTTTAGCTCTGGAACTGCTTATGTTGCAACTTTGAAACTTGCTGTGCTTAGTGAGGCTATGATCTAGATTTTCCATAGCTCAACAGAAGTGACTTGGTCACATGATGTAGCAACCATCTTGCATTTTGCGAAAATCTTTAAACATCTTCTCTTAAACCGCTTAGTGCAATAAAGCGCAATTTTGCAGGTATGCTCCTTGCAAGGTCCTCCCTCTACCAAGATTGTTAAAATTGTGATTTTTCCATAATCAACATGGCTGCTGTGAGACATTAACCTTTTTATCACCATTTAATTGCGTAATTTTGCACTTTATACATTAGTTTTACAATATTTAACAATATTACAGTGTAATAGACACATGATTACACATAGTCATAACCCTTAAAGACAATATTGCAGTTAAAATTCGCATTGCGCAGTCGCCTTCGTGAAATAAAACATTTGCAAATTTTCATGAAACTTCTGGAAATTGTAGATGTCTATAGTGAGCATTAGCATGTGCAATTTGAAAGCCATATATTGCATAGCTTGGCAGCCATTTTGTTTCGTATGCGCTATTTTTAAAAACTATAAAAATCTTCTTCTTCGAAACCGCTTATGGGACAGACTTGAAATTTTGTTTATAGAGTTATCTTATGACTAACATTCAGATTGTTCAAGAGAAGGTGATAAGTCATGTGGTTTGGCAGCCATTTTGAATTGTTCAAAATTGCTTAACGATATATTTAAATTCATAATAAAACAAAAACCGTTTTACAAAAATGCTTTATTTTTGCCATGTTTATTAACATCTATAGTGATCACTATTGTGCATAATATAGAGGCTGTATATCTTACGATTGGGCAGCCATCTTGGTTTATGCAAAAAATTTTAAAGTCTATTTTCTCTGCAACCGCTTATGTAAGAACTGTGAAATTTGCTGTACAGTCTTATATTGTGACCTAGAGTCACAGTTGTTCATGTTGAAGGAATTAGTTGCAAGCTGTAGCAGCCATATTGGCTTACGCAAACATTTTGAAACTGTGTTTTCTTTCCAACCGCTTATGTTAAAACTGTGAAATTTGCTGTATAACTATATATTGTCACCTAGAGTTACATTTGTTCATGTTGGAAGTATAGGTCATATAATGTGGCAGCAATTTTAAAAAACGCAAACATTTCGAAAATGTGTTTCTTTTCCAAATGCTTATGTTAGAACTGTAAATAGTTGTTGTATAGCTCTATTTTGTGACATAACTACTTATATGGCATTGCAAAAATAATGCGCTGGCCACCTCTATTACTGCTTGCAGCTATATTTGTATTATTTTCTTTTATCTGTGTTTTAATACAGTGTATGTCTATTCTATTGAATTTGCATATTATTTGTTTTGCGGGTACTGATAGGCACCGTTTGAAATCTATATTAAACCATACCGGTCAAAACCGCCATAAGTTGTCTGTTAAGACGGTACTTGCTAAATACCTTTTAAATGTTTTAAAATGAGATTTGTTAATTAAGCAAGTTGATTTTTTTATATATACATATTTGTATCTGCTATATATAGTGCTTTTTCTATACTTTTAAAACAATTTTTTTTCAAAACAGCTGCAGTTTAGCATAAGTGATAAAAATATTAAGAATAAAAAAGATACATATACATATACTGTATATCTAATTGCAACTAAGTAAGCAATTAGTTTTTCTAGTGTGTGGCACTCTCCTTTTAAACCTAAAAATAGATTTAATAAAGCTAGAACATATATTTGTATATACATTTAAAAAGTATATTTGGACTTTTTAGAGTGTTTTGTACAAGAGCTTATTTTTTTATTTTATTTTTGTTACAAATAAAACAGCCAAAAATAAAACAGCCTATAGAATGTGATCAAGGCCAACATAACAAAAATTATAGAACTCTGAATTGTGATTGACCCCATAGTTATTTGCAAACAACAGTTCAATAAAAAATGCTCTACAAATTAAAGCATTTTCTTTTTTGAAATTGAACCACTCAAAGATTCTTATATAGATGCAATATGCACTATGTTTAAAACAAACAAGCAAGCTACAAGTCTCTCTTTGTTGCTGTACAACGGAATCAGTAATGTATAGATGAGTTTCAGTCAAACAATAATTTAATATCTATTTATTGTAAAGATTCAGTTTTAATGTAATACAGTATAAGAGTTACATAATTACCATGCTTGAATTATATAAGCATTTACAAAACAATTATACCTGGCTCTGACAGGATATGCATTAACAAGGTAGTAGCAAATTTCATAGCATGTATATCATTTAGATTTCTAACTTGATATCCATTAATTTAACATTTAATTCATTATGACCTTAGTATAATACCTTTCTGCTACTAGATGAACATTTACAATGTAACACGAGATCTAATGAATTGTACACCAGATTTTCTCACAGAATTATCATACCACATATAATGCTAGATTACGTGTGGCTTGCTAACAGTTGCACGCGAGCAATAAGGGGTTTATCGCGGCTCTTTGCATGCATGGAAAGTAGTGTGGGTATTACAAGTTGAATGTTAACGTGTTTGCTTGAGCACAATTGAATTTAATGGCCCCTATTTAACAAAGGTCTTGCGGACCTGATCCGACAGTGCGGATCAGGTCCGCAAGACCTCGCTAAATGCGGAGAGCAATACGCTCTCCGCATTTAACATTGCACCAGCAGCTCACAAGAGCTGCTGGTGCAACGCCACCCCCTGCAGACTCGCGGTCAATCGGCCGCCAGCATGGGGTGTCAATCAACCCGATCGTACTCAATCGGGTTGAATTGTGGCGATTCCTGTCTGCCTGCTCAGAGCAGGCGGACAGGGTTATGGAGCAGCAGTCTTTGTGACCGCTGCTTCATAACTTCTGATTCAAGCGAGTCTGAAGACTCGCCAGAAACACGGGCCGTCAAGCTCCTTTCGGAGCTTGATAGATAGGCCCCAATGTGTGCTGGGATAGTGTGACTTTAGAACTCTAGTTAACTGTTACTAGAGTAGAGCACTAAATGTCACTCCACTCTAATCTAGCCCATAGTCAACATCAACATTAAACATACATTAATTCAGAAAATTACATGTACAAGTTATATATATATATAAAAATAATATTTGAAACTGAAAAATATAAAATTTAATTTGTCATGTAGTGTCCTTGTATTAATCAAGTAGACATACCTAGATTCTTTTTTGTATGATTTTTTTTTATATATTAGTACTTTCTTCCAATCTGTAAACTATAAATACCAATTAATCATACAAATTTAAATTGAGAATCAGGAAATTGTGTAAAATGTATTGATCCACTGTTAGCAATTTCTGAGTAATAATAATAATAATTATTATTATTTTTATTATCATTATTATTATCATTATTATTATTATTATTATTATTTAATTTATTTGCATAGTTCCACCTAATTCTGTAGCACTGACGGTTTTCATAGTTTATATGTCAAAACTGCTATATTACAGTTAATACATTATTTTATTTAAAAATACTTTATTTTTGCCAGGTTTTAATCATTTTGTGTGTGTATCAAACTCATAATAAAAGCAGCTGCCACAAGACATACTACCTATATATTTAAGAAACTTTTCCAATAACCAATCCCCAGGATAGGACTTTTTAAAAAATACTAAACACTCTTAAAAAGAATATATTTTAAAATAACTGTGGTTGTGGGGTTAAGGAATCCCTTAGGTTTCTATCCTGTAAAAAATTATGCAAATATTTTTAGAAGAGGCTGTTCAATTTCTCCATCTGAAAAATAAACCTTGTGATGAATTTTACAATATTTGTTCCCTGTTGAAAACACTAGCTCTTATTAATGCCGACTAATGCTTCATTTAAAATAATGTCTTCATGGTATCTTTCTGTCATCTCGAGGTTCTGTTTTACAAACATTTTTTCTGTCGAAAATGTTTGTTTTTATTGATAAAACAGTCCCACTGGAATTGCCTTATTTAAATTCTCTGGATTGCTCTTAAAAGTAAGATATTAGAGCTTGCTGATTTATAATAATTGTTTAGACAACATATTATATATCCCTTAGACTATCGGTCCAAAATAATACTGCAATGGTTGTCTACTGTGCAAGTTAAAATTATATTGACACATTTAGGGTTAGATTACGAGTAGAGCAGATACGTTTGCACGCAAGCGATAAGGGGTTTATCACAGCTGTTTGTGCACCTCTGGCTTACCACTGTTTTTACAAGTTGAAAATAACCTGATCGATTGAGCGCAATCACGATTTACACTTGAATGATTGCCGCGTCCTCAGAACTCTAGTTAACTGTTTCGTAAAACAAAAAAGTGTCGCAAAAGACATAAAAAAATACAATACAAAGTACAGTAACATTCATAATAACACCATCTAATAAAAATGATTAAAGGGCCAGACTGCGAGTTGGGCGCAAACGTTTGCATGCGAGCAATAAGAGGTTTATTGCAGGAGTTTGCGCTCATCTGGCTTATCACACACATATTAAGAGTTAAAAGTAAACACAAACTCTTAAGCACAATCACAATTTTGCATAGAATGATTACAGCATCCTGGAACTCTGGTTAACTGTTTTGCAAGACTAAAAAGTTGCACAAAATACATAAAAATGCATCACAAAGTATAGTTATACTGATAATAACACCATCTAATAAGATTATTCAAAAGTTATAAGGGCTCAAATATGTGAGGTCTCAGGTGTTAGAAAAAAAAGGCAGGCAAAGGGCTTTAACACATCTATGATGTATATGTATGTATATATACAGTACTGGGCAAAAGTTTTAGGCCACCATTAGATTTGTTGTTTTAGCAAAGATTCAATGACCATCCAAATTTATTTTCCAAACTCTTTATAAAGATACAAACAGAAAATACAAGAAATATGTACACAAATTATAAAAAAAACACAATTTTCAGAACAAAATGGCTTCTTCAGGCAAAGTTAGTATTTAGTGTGACCTCCCTTGGCACTAAGCACATCTTGAACTCTTTTGGGGAGACTGTCCTGAAGTTTTCTCTGGTATATTATACCAGGCTTCTTTTAGCACTTCACAGAGTTCTTTAGAATTAGGTTGTCTTTTATTTTTGTGTTGTAGCAGCTGTGTTTCTGTCCAAATATGATTTCCCTGCATTAGCAGTGCGCTTAGGATCGTTATCATGCTGAAAAATAAAAACATTCCAAATTAGGCACTTTCCAGAAAGAATGGCATGATGCATTAAAACTTGTTTGTATTTTAAACTGGGCCCCTGCAGCAGAAACAAAACTATCCAGTTCAGACTATCAGGGCCCACTCAGGAAAGTCCCCGGCTGCGGCCTACACCAGATCCGGAGGTAGGAGTCAAATAACATAAAATCACCTCATTAGCTTTGGGAAAATAGAGGAGCATACTCCGGATAATAACTTACTCAAAATAGAGGGGTTTTCTTCATACTACAAGTGGAAATAGATTAACCCTGAAGAGAGAGAGAGAGGTGGGAAAACCCCACACCTGGGTTTTTTATAGAAGTACCAAAACCCCCAACCCTAATTGGGAAAGTCAGGGAGACACCGAAAGGAAAAAGGTTGGGAAAGCTTATAAAGGACACTTGATCATAAATATCTCCCTTCATTTAAACAGAAAGGGCTCTTTACAGTAAGGAATATATAGCAGTACAGAACTGAGACATCATCCCTGGGCATAATAATATAGCAGAAAATAACAACCTGCATTGCCCACGAATAATATGGGCTAACCAAAGAAGCAGCTGAACAGTGACAGAGCTACATGCAGCACAAACTCATGTCTTAATGATTTCTTAATCCCCCCATGCTAAATAATAGCTAACACAGCATCTTAATAGGGTGTCATAAAGAAGCTAACAACCTTGCATCACATGCACATAGCAACCAGAGTCGCAGAAATAACATTGCAACATGAAAAACAAATCACAAACGGTTAAGGATTGTTTATCACAATCACAATTAAAGCAAAGAACATTATAAAATTCTTTAGTGAAAACAGTAAGCAATTCACCTTCATCACAAATGGACATGATGGAACCAACCCCAGCGGTGTCCGCAAATAAAGAGTTACTAAGCCAAATAAAATTATTATTTCAGGAAGAACTGAAAACCGCAATATCTGAACTCAGACAAGACATATTAGAAATTGGAGGTCGCACAGCAGAACTGGAGGAGAAACTTGACGAGGTAGTTGTTGAATTACCACAAATACACAATGCCATTTAAGAGCAGTCATCACATATCAAAAGACTGGAAGATCAAATAAAAGATCTTGAAAATAGATTGAGAAGGTCGAATCTTAGGATCCAAAACCTCCCGAAAACTTATACTAATCTTCCAGACACAGTCACGAAGATATTCCGCCAACTTTTGCCAGAAATGCACGACGCCATGCTACTCATGGATAGAGTGCATAGGGCTCATAGGACGACCACAGCCCTCCATGGCCAGAGACATTATCTTAAAAATGCATTATTTCCATATCAAAGATAAATACTCACGGCAGCCAGGACTGCACAAACACTCACATATGAAGGACACTCCCTACAAATCTTCGCAGATTTAGCTCCGATCACCTTATGCAGAAGACGAGAGCTCAAGCCTATTCTATCCATACTAAATAACATGCAAATAAGATATAGATGGAACTTTCCGTTTCGACTTTCATTTACTTATCAGAACAAATCCTACTACTGTACGACAGTTGAAGAGGGACAGGACATTCTTTGGAAGCTACATCTTCTAACAGACATTCAAGGCAAATACCAACAACCTAAACCCCAGAGAAAATCCTTTCAAAGGGAATGGACACCAGCAGGGAAACACAAAAAAACCCTGAAGAGGGCCCAAGCATCCAAAGAACTCAAGCCGGACTGAACAGAGTTCAGAATCTGAGGAAGAAGATAACTGAACTTACAAACAAACTCTTCAGACCTGTTATTTCTCACTGCTTAACTGCTTGAATAAGCAAACCACTAATTGACAAAGGTATTATGGTTAGTAAAAGAATATATATAAACTCTTAATGCCTATTCTAATAATAAAAAAGGTAAGGTTGTTAGTTAGATAGATGAACCTACCACTAGGCCTTAGTGATGTCGCAAACTGAAAATTTTCCGTTCGCAAATGGCGAACGTGAACGTCCGCATCTGTTTGCGAACGGGCAAACCGGGCGAACCGCCATTGACTTCAATAGGCAGGCGAATTTTAAAACCCACAGGGACTCTTTCTGGCCACAATAGTGATGGAAAAGTTGTTTCAAGGGGACTTACTAATTACCCCGTATTGATAAATTCACAAAGTGTAGTGCCATAAAAGGTTAAACAGGGTACACATTACTCACCAGCCGCACCTAGTTAACTTTATTGACCAGGCCTTTAAAAAGGAGGTTAACACAGACACTGTATGGTCTATGAATAAGGCTCTTTTTCAGCCGAAATGCGTAAGACCTATCATCTGGCTGCTGATGAGTAAATGGCATACCCTTTAACTCATTTTTCATACCCCGTTTTCTTTTGAGTGTATTTTATCATACTTTTAATCAATAACGTTACCACTGTTTTTCATCGATTCTCGCTGGATTTTTTGTTGAATTTGGATCAAGGGGACTAACACCTGGACTGTGGCATGACGGAGGGGGATTCATGGCAAAACTCCCACATAAAATTACATAGTTGATGCAGAGTCTGGTTTTAAGCCATACAAGGCATAAATCAACTAACATTCCTAAATTGTTTGGAATAACGTGCATTAAAACATCAGGTATGATGTTGTATCGATCAGGTAGTGTAAGGGTTACGCCCGCTTCACAGTGACACAGTGCAGTCACAACTGCAATTAGATTACACTAGCAGACTGATGTTTAACAGTCAAAAAAGTTTTTTTTTTAAATTTACACTACTGTTACAACAGATATGAGTGGTGGCACTGTGGGCAAGTGGGCCTGGCACACGCTGGCAGGCAGGCAACTGCAATTAGATTACACTAGCAGACTGATGTTTAACAGTAAAAAAAAAAGTTATTTTTTTAAATTTACACTACTGTTACAACAGATATGAGTGGTGGCACTGTGGGCAAGTGGGCCTGGCACACACGCTGGCAGGCAGGCTACTGCAATTAGATTACACAAGCAGACTGATGTTTCACAGTCAAAATTATTATTTTTTTTTAAATTTACACTAATCTTACACCAGATATGAGTGGTGGCACTGGGCAAGTGGGCACACTATACGCTGTGAGCCTGGCACACACACTGCTAGGTAGGCAACTGCAATTAGATTACACTAGCAGACTGATGTTTAACATTCAAAAAGTTTTTTTTTTAAATTTACACTACTGTTACAACAGATATGAGTGGTGGCACTGTGGGCAAGTGGGCCTGGCACACATGCTGGCAGGCAGGCAACTGCAATTAGATTACACTAGCAGACTGATGTTAAACAGTCAAAAACGTTTTTTTTTTTTAATTTGTACTACTGTTTGTTACACCAGATATGAGTGGTGGCACTGGGCAAGTGGGCCTGGCACACACGCTGGCAGGCAAGCAACTGCAATTAGATTACACTAGCAGACTGATGTTTCACAGTCAAAAAAGTTTTTTTTTTTAAAATTTACACTACTGTTACAACAGATATGAGTGGTGGCACTGTGGGCAAGGGGGCCTGGCACACACGCTGGCAGGCAGGCAAATGCAATTAGATTACACTAGCAGACTGATGTTTAACATTCAAAAAAGTTTTTTTTTTTAAATTTACACTACTGTTATAACAGATATGAGTGGTGGCACTGTGGGCAAGTGGGCCTGGCACACACGCTGGCAGGCAACTGCAATTAGATTACACTAGCAGACTGATGTTTAACAGTCAAAAAAGGTTTTGTTTTAAATTTACACTACTGTTACAACAGATATGAGTGGTGGCACTGTGGGCAAGTGGGCCTGGCACACACGCTGGCAGGCAGGCAACTGCAATTAGATTACACTAGCAGACTGATGTTTAACAGTCAAATTTTTTTTTTTTTTAAATTTACACTACTGTTACAACAGATATGAGTGGTGGCACTGTGGGCAAGTGGGTCTGGCACACACGCTGGCAGGCAGGCAACTGCAATTAGATTACACTAGCAGACTGATGTTTAACAGTCAAAAAAGTTTTTTTTTTTTAAATTTACACTACTGTTACAACAGATATGAGTGGTGGCACTGTGGGCAAGTGGGCCTGGCACACAAGCTAGCAGGCAGGCAGGCAACTGCAATTAGATTACACTAGTAGACTGATGTTTAACAGTCAAAAATGTTTTGTTTTTTTAAATTTACACTACTGTTACAACAGATATGAGTGGTGGCACTGTGGGCAAGTGGGCCTGGCACACACGCTGGCAGACAGGCAACTGCAATTAGATTACACTAGCAGACTGATGTTTCACAGTCAAAAAAGTTTTTAAATTTACACTAATGTTACACCAGATATGAGTGGTGGCAACGGGCAAGTGGGCACAGTATACGCTGTGAGCCTGGCATACACGCTGGCAGGCAGGCAACTGCAATTAGATTACACAGGGGGAAAAAAAGCAGCCCTAAAAAGGCTTTTTGGGGTGCTGTCCTTACAGCAGAGATCAGATGAGTCCTTCAGGACTGTAGTGGACACTGAATACACTAGCCTAGCTATCAATTTCCCTATTAAATCAGCAGCAGCTACACTGTCCCTCCTCTCACTAAGAAAGCAGCTTCCGAATTAATCTAAAATGGCTGCTGTCCAGGATCTGGGAGGGTCTGGGAGGGAGGGTCTGCTGCTGATTGGTTTGAATGTGTCTGCAGACTGTGAGATTCAGGGTCAAATTTTATTCAATGATGACAAATAGGGGCGGATCGAACATCGCATATGTTCACCCGCTGTTGCGAACACGAACAAGCTATGTTCGCCGGGAACTATTCGCCGGCAAACTATTCGGGACATCACAACTAGGCCTACACAGTATTTCCAGATATTGTACTCTTGTCATATACTGTTTAGACCACTGAGACGCTCCTCATAGTTCATCCCCCATCCCTCCCAAAATACCACCCATATTCTTGCTTACCTAGCACTTTTCTATCCCCACCAGATTTCCCACCTATTTCCCCCTTTCCTCCTTCCTCCCCCATACTCCCCTAATCATAGCATGGAGATCATAGTCTAAACATTAAGATACATGTTGGTTTTTTATACACTATTGTGAAAATGAATACTGTCACTGTTTAAATGTTTTATTCACTTGACTTGAAATGTTTATCTTTGTTATAGTTACAATATTCTTAATAGTTGACAACTTATTGTACACTACAATGCTCACTTAATCACAGATGACACCACTCCTAGAGTTCACGAGGAAGGCTGGAAATCTTATAGTACAAGTTTCCACTACCCCAGACATTTACCTACTTTCAGCCTATCACATGATATATATGAAACTAAAAATCTTATTTCCAATTCTGATGTCTGCAGTGTTTCGCATGTATATAAAAATTAGGCGACTACACAGAAATATGCATAATAGTACATGCACAACACCTATCCAAACATGGCTCCAATCAGGATAATCACACATAATGTTAGAGGACTACACTCTAATGTTAAATGAAAAAAGGCACTTCAGGAATACAAAAACCTACAAGCACATATAGTGCTATTACAAGAAACTCATTTCACAATGGCAAGCACACCCAAATATTGGGATAAAGCATATGCACAACAATATCATACAGTGGGGCAAAAAAGTATTTAGTCAGCCACCAATTGTGCAAGTTCTCCATCTTAAGAACATGAGAGAAGCCTGTAATTTTCAACATAGGTATACCTCAACTATGAGAAACAAAATGTGGAAACAAATCCAGGCAATCACATTGCCTGATTTGGAAAGAATTTATTTGCATATTATGGTGGAAAATAAGTATTTGGTCACCTACAAACAAGCAAGATTTCTGGCTCTCACAGACCTGTATCTTCTTCTTTAAGAGGTTCCTCTGTCCTCCGCTCATTACCTGTATTAATGGCACCTGTTTGAACTTGTTATCAGTATAAAAGACACCTGTCCACAACCTCAAACAGTCACACTCCAAACTCCACTATGGTGAAGACCAAAGAGCTGTCGAAGGACAGCAGAAACAAAATTGTAGACCTGCACCAGGCTGGGAAGACTGAATCTGCAATAGGCAAGCAACTTGGTGTGAGGAAATCAACTGTGGGAGCAATAATTAGAAAATGGAAGACATACAAGACCACTGATAATCTCCCTCGATCTGGGGCTCCATGCAAGATCTCACCCCGTGGGGTCAAAATGATCACAAGAATGGTGAGCAAACATCCCAGAATCACACAGGGGGACCTAGTGAATGACCTGCAGAGAGCTGGGACCAACGTAACAAAGGCTACCATCAGTAACACACTACGCCGCCAGGGACTCAGATCCTGCAGTGCCAGACGTGTCCCCCTGCTTAAGCAAGTACATGTCTGGGCCCATCTGAAGTATGCTAGAGAGTATTTGGATGATCCAGAAGCGGATTGGGAGAATGTCATATGGTCAGATGAAACCAAAGTAGAGCTGTTTGGTAGAAACACAACTCGTCGTGTTTGGAGGAGAGAGAATGCTGAGTTGCATCCAAAGAACACCATACCTACTGTGAAGCATGGGTTTGGCAACATCATGCTTTGGGGCTGTTTCTCTGCAAAGGGAACAGTACGACTGATCCATGTAAATGAAAGAATGAATGGGGCCATGTATCGTGAGATTTTGAGTGCACACCTCTTTCCATCAGTAAGGGCATTGAAGATGAAACATGGCTGGGTCTTTCAGCATGACAATGATCCCAAACACACCGCCCGGGCAACAAAGGAGTGGCTTCGTAAGAAGCATTTCAAGGTCCTGGAGTGGCCTAGCCAGTCTCCAGATCTCAAACCCATAGAAAACCTTTGGAGGGAGTTTAAAGTCTGTAAAGCCCAGCAACAGCCCCAAAACATCACTGCTCTAGAGGAGATCTGCATGCAGGAATGGAACAACATGCCAGCAACATTATGTGACAACCTTGTGAAGACTTACAGAAAACATTTGACCTCTGTCATTGCCAACAAAGGATATATAACAAAGTATTGAGATGAACTTTTGATATTGACCAAATACTTATTTTCCACCATCATTTGCAAATAAATTCTTTCCAAATCAGACAATGTGATTGTCTGGATTTGCTTCCACATTTTGTCTCTCAAAGTTGAGGTATACCTATGATGAAAATTACAGGCCTCTCTCATCTTCTTAAGTGGGAGAACTTGCACAATTGGTGGCTGACTAAATACTTTTTTTGCCCCACTGTACAACTACACACAAGAAACATAGAGGAGTGTCAATTCTATTACACAGTTCCCTAAACTTTAAAGAGGAAGAAATTATAATTGATAAGGATTGATGATACCTGATAATAAGGGGATATATACACAACACCCCTATCATGATAGGCAATATCTATGCCCCAAATGAACATCAATCTCAATTCCTTACAAAAGTTAGCAAACTGCTAACCATGTGGTACAAATACAAAATAATCTTGGGAGGAGATTTTAATCTCACATTAGATAACCAAATAGATAGATCCAAATGTATAGCCAATACACAACAGAAAAGAGAACCTAGACATAAAATCCTGGGCTATTTTCTACGTGATCACAATTTTATTGATGGGTGGAGAACCTTAAACAAAGGCACGAGAGAATACACATATTACTCAACAGTTCATGACTCTCATTCGAGAATCGACTATATTTTATTAAGTCAAATTCTGGTTCCGCTACTCATGCAGGTGAAAATACACAATTGCACATGGTCAGATCATTCCATAGTAGAGATCACACTACAGGGGATAATATATCATAACAGAATTAAAACATGGACATATAAACCTAAAGTAATAGGAGACCCACTTATTAAACAAAGATTGTTAGATGAACTTACCCACTTTATAACAATTAATCATGGGTCTACAGTTAACCTATTACACCAATGGGGAGCGCTCAAGGCCTTCATTAGAGGCTATCTAATGACTGAATCTGCAAAACAACACAAAATCCACAAATCAAACTTAGAAAAACTGAGAATAGACATTGCAAACCTGAAGAGGGAAGTAATAGCACATCCAAGCACTGCTAATAACAAACAACTGAAACAAAAAAAACAAGAACTAGATAATCTCCTTTCAGAAGCAGCCAACAAATCCATAGAGCTACTAGATACACACTATTTTATCCATTCCAACAAACCAGATAGGATGTTAGCGAACAAATTGAAGGAAATTACCAGAGCCACAGCAGTACCACAGCAGTACCACAGCAGTACCACAAATAAATACACCAACAGGAAAGGTGACAAATGACCCCCTAGAAATTGCAAACTCCTTTGCTGACTATTATAACACACTCTATAACCTTCCGACTCCCAATGCGAAGTAGCAAGTAGCAGCTGAAGCCCTAAATAAATTCCTAGCAGACAATACAATGCCTCAATTATCCCAGTCCGATGCTGAAATGCTAAATAATCCCATTTCAGTAACAGAGGTTCTACTTGCAATAAAATATCTCAAACCAAACAAAGCTCCAGGGCCAGATGGTTATTCTGGAATCTTTTATAAAACCTTCAAAGACATTTTAGCCCCACAATTAGCCACTATTTTTAACTCTATAATAAAAGGAAGTGAAATCCCAAAAGAAATGCTCCTGGCCAGGATATCAGTTATCCCTAAACCGGGGAAAAATAAAAAGCTATGCCAAAATTATAGGCCCATTTCCCTTATAAACCAGGACATTAAGTTGTTCACGAAAATACTTGCAAATAGGCTAAATGAACCATTAACTAAATTGATCAAGTCGGTTTCATTAAATCCAGGGAAGCACCAGACAACACCCGTAAAGTTATCAATTTGATAAATTATGCTGCGGTACATGGAGTGCCTTCTCTGCTCCTCTCATTGGATGCAGAGAAAGCATTCGATTGAGTGAACTGGAACTACATGACTGCCGTATTAAATAAAGTAGGAATACGAGGAGAATTCTTAAATGCTATCTAGTTATTATACTCAACCATTGAAGCTTATATTTGACTAGCAGGCTATAACTCTAAATTAATACCGATTTGAGATGGAATGAGACAGGGGTGCCCACTCTCCCCATTGTTGTTTGCCCTGTGCATAGAACCCCTAGCACTTAAAATTAGGGAATGTACAGATATCTTGGGAATTACAGTAGCTACTGCAATGTATAAACTTGCATTATTTGCAGACAATGTAATTTTGACCTTAACAAAGCTCACACTTTCCTTATCCCCCTTATATAATATCTTACAACAATTTTGAGTCGTGTCGGGATATAAAATAAATGAAGATAAATGCGAAGCCATAGGAATCCATCTGCCATCACATACTAAAAAACTATTGGAGGCAAACTTCTCTTTCAAATGGGCAAACAAAACTATAAAATATTTAGGAATGCACATCACGAATGATGTCTACACCTATTTTAAAAACAATTATAGACCTCTATTCACCCACCTACAGCAACTTATGTCCAAATGGACGAAATATAAAATATCCTTTCTGTGAAGGATTATAGTGTCTAAAATGACAAATCTGCCAAAACTTTTATACCTATTCAGATTTCTACCTATATCTATCCCAATAAAAGAGCTTCATACCTTACAAAAAAATATTCTTTCTTTTATTTGGCAAAACAAAAAAGCGAGGATAAATAAGCATAGTATGACCAGACATAGAGATGGGGGAGGAATGGGTATACCCCATCTGATATCATACTACAACGCTGCCAGATTGGCACAAACGGCCTTATGGTGTAAAAGAGATAAAGACATGCAATGGGTAACATTAGAAGCTGACATAATAGGAGTCAATAATATAGCTAAACTGCTATGGTCCACAAAACAAAACAGACCCCAGCAAGGGAAAAGATTCATAACCATCACACATACTTTATATATTTGGGATAAATTAACACATTGTTATCAAGTTACAAACACCAAATCTCTGATAACCCCTCTGATTGATCTCAACTCTTCCATAGACAGGATAGTACAAGATAAATAGGCTAACAGAGGACTGTATAGAATAGCAGACACTCTCATTAATGGGACATTCATGACACATAAACAATATACTGAACTAGACCCTCTAGATACACACACATGGTACCATTACCTTCAGTTACGCTCGAGAGTACATGAAATTATGGGTACACTAACCACATACAATATTACCCCCTTTGAATCCATGTGTCCCTCCAAAACTAGACCAAAAGGATCCATAACCAAGTTATTCCTGATATTCAACATACCTGATAACACAAACATAACACCGACAATGGACAAATGGGAAGCCGATTTAGGAAAGGAATGGACAATTACAGATTGGATTCAGACACTTAGACAGGGTACTAAGTTCACGATTAACTCTACATTACAGGAAAATTACCTGAAATCAACCTACAAATGGTATTTATACCCCAACAGGCTGCATAAATCGGGAACCAAAATAGTAATTTATGTTTTAGAGGTTGCGGAGAGGTAGGCACCTATATGCACATGTGGTGGCACTGTGAAAAAATCCAGCACTTATGGCGAGCAACTAACAAACTACTACACAACATGTATGACAAAGAAGTAACATTATTACCTGAACATGCTTTACTACACTTTTCACTGAGAGGATTCTTACCAAAACAAAATAAATGTGTGTGTGTGTGTGTATATATATCTAATATTTATTTTTAGTTGTCCTAAATAATAATTTAAAAAAATCATATTTTTTAAGTTTAAGGGTGGTGGGGTAGAGCTTCAGATTTTTGTGCCTACAGGCATCTGAGATGTAATTCCGGCCCTGAATCCGCTGCTCCCCAACATCGCAGACACTAATAAAAGTTATTAACCCCTAATCCGCCACCCTTGACATCGCCAACACTAATAAAAGTTATTAACCCCTAATCTGCCGCCCCCTACATTGCAACACCTAAATAGACCTATTAACCACTAAACCGCTGCCCCCCACATTGCAAAACACTAAATTAAACTAATAACTCCTAAACCTAACACCCCCTAACTTTAAATTAAAATTACAATACAACTATTTTTAAAAAATAAAAACTTTCCTGTGAAATAAAAAAAAATAAGTTTAAACTATAAATTAACCTAATATAACTATTCTAATAAAATAAAAAACTACCAATTATAAACCTAAATTAAATATTTAATAAAACCTAACGAAAAAAATAAAAAATCTAACAATACAAAAAATAATAAACACTAAATTACGAGAAAAAAAAAAACTAAGATTACAGAAAATAAACAAAATTTTCAAAAATTAAAACATTTACACCTAATCTAATAGCCCTATAAAAATAAAAAAGCCCCCCAAAATAAAAACACCACCTAACCTACAATAAACTTCCAATAGCCCTTAAAAGGGCCTTTTGTAGGGCATTGCTCCAAGTTAAACAGCTTTTACCTTAAAACATTACTAAGTCCCTCCCTAAAAGTTAACCCCCCACCCAACCAACCCCCTGAAATAAAGAAACCTAACTCTAAAAAATCCTTAACTACCCATTGCCTCTAAAGAGGAATCTGTATGGGCATAGTCCTTAATACGGCATTCATCTCTTTTACTGCCCTTTAAAAGGAATTCAACTCTTTTACAAGTGTCCATCCCTAATCTTAATAAAAAACCACCCCAAAATGTTTTTTTTTAAAAAAACTAACATTAACCCCATAAAATCTACTCATGGTTCCTGAAGTCCAGACATCCATCTTCATCCAAGCAGCAAGAAGTTTTCATTCAGGTGTGGACACCTTCATCCATCTCGGGGACGTCTTCTTTCTTCAACCTGGCGGCATGGAGCAGAGCTATCCTGGAGGGTGATGACATCCTGTGCGGAGCAACCTCTTCATACGATCATTGCCTTACACTGAAGTTGAATGCAAGGTACCCGTTTCAAAATGGAGTACCTTGCATTTCTATTGGCTGATTTGATTCTTCAAATTCAAATCAGTGATGAGAGCTTCTGAAATCCTATTGGCTGTTCAAATCAGCCAATAGGATGAGAGCTTTGTAACATTCTAGTTATGAGTTTTGTGAAACATTTTTGTTACACAAAATCCATAATTTCTGGTCTCAGATCGCAGATTGGATCGTGTCGGTATAGGCTTTAAAGCAAGCATTTTAGTTGGACTGACACAACCTGTAATACAGGCGCTATCAAAATCCCGCACTCAAACGTAATTTTTTGGAGTGCGGAATGGACGTTGCATTATAGGCTAAAATGCTTGCGGTATATCTATACCGTTGCAACTCGTAATATGTGTTCCCGGCCATTCCACGTGCAATGGCCAATTTTTCAGCGGTATAGCTATATCGCAAAACTTGTAATCTAGCCTTTTGTGAGCTTTAGCATATCTTAGCCTTTTTTAAGCTGTTCCCTTTCCGAAAAAAGTGGTTTCTTGGCTACTACCCTTCAACAAAGACCATTACTAATCAAGCTTCTTTAGATTGTAGAAGGGACAACTTGGTATCCTGATGAAGCTGCCATATGCTTAGCCAAGTAATCGCTGGACTTTGTCCGTATTCTCAAAGAGCAAACCCTAAGAAACTTCTTCTTGGCCTTCCAGTCCTTTTTTTGTCCTCTCTTGATTCTTCACATCTTGAGTATCCAGTTTGTTTACTAATTTCCCTTTGAGGGGTAGGTCACACTAAATACTTGCTACTTTACTCTATAGAAGCTGTTTCATTGATTTTCTCCTGTTTTTTACTACAGCATACAAACATCCTGTATTTTCTGTTTGTATTCTAATAAAGAGAATGAGAAATAATTATATATGGTCATTATACCATTGAGAAAACAACAAATCTAAGTACTGTGTATATCTATCTATCTATCTATCTATCTATCTATCTATCTATCTATCTATCTATCTATCTATCTATCTATCTATCAATCTATCTATCTATCTATCTATCTATCTATCTATCTATCTATCTATCTATCTATCTATATATATATATATATATATTCTGCACTCCATCCTTTCTTCTCTTTCTGTAATGCCTGGGTGACTCCTCAATCATTCTTTATATGCATCCATATAAAAAATAGAGGGCACTCACAGGTCTTTTTATAGTTAATTCTTTATTTATTCAGTAAAAAAATAACATATTTCAGGACGACGTTTCGGCTCCACATTTGAGCCTTTTTCAAGACAATCTAAGTTTGTGTGTGGCTTGTTCACATCGCCATTATCCAAATGCTATATAACAATTCACAACATTTCCCAAAGACCTCATGAACTTTCAAAAATCCCAAAGGTAAACATACTCATAGCACAGATCCTATGATTTCCCTCTCATAGTATTCAAAAATAAAAAAAGGAATAGTAAAATCAGTACGTTTTAGATAGGAGGCATCTCTTGCCCTAATGAAATCTAATTTGTACAGTTGAATACAGTAACCTAACATCCAAATGTACCAGTAGCATGTTTTATGACAGCACTAGACCACCAAGTCTACATATCAGGTAGAATCTCCCCCCAAGAAGTTAAATGTTTCCAATAAAAGTTTTAAGAAAAAAATAAATATATCTATTAATTACCTTCATGGAACTTCATACTCCTGCTCTTATGGTCTGCAGGGTGAATCTTTTAGATTTTTTAGCAATTTAATAAGACAATAAACTGTAGAAATAATAAGATCCTTAGAGTATGGAAACTCACAGCACTTTTTAGAGATTAGCTCTTTGCCCACAGCTGCATTAAATATAAATAAAAGTTCACTATGGGATATCAAAATAGTAATTTTTATCAACTGCACATTAAACTAGAATATGAGTTCTAGAAAGTTATGGAGTAAGGATAATGGGGACACATACTGTGACTCTTTCCTCAGGCTTGTTTTTAGCAAAACCTCTGACTGACCTTCTTGTTGGCCTAGATCTTGTTCAGACAACAAATAGACTAATATCTGTTGAGCAAATTTATCTTCAATAGAAGTCCTTTTCCAATACTTACACATACTATTACATTTTCATCAGGTTAAATGGAATAATAAACCATAATGTTTCATTTAATGTGATGCATTGGAAGTTCAATATGCAATATTTGTTGGCATTGAAACTGAAATGGACAGTGTACTGAGATTTTTTTTCTCCATTTTAATGTGTTTCCAATGATCCATTTTACTTGCCAGTTGTTTACACATAGCTCATTTACCATTTTTACCATTTTAAATAGCTAACCTGTTGTATCCCTGCCTATACTAAAAATCTCAATACTTAAATACTGGTTATAGAAAAGGTATGTAAACTAGAAAGTATAGAAGAAATCACAATCCTAGTGGGGGGGGTGGGGGTGGGACAGAAAGGTACTAAAAGTTTAATTTTCTCTGTAAAGATCCAATGATTTAAAGCTCTCAACATTGGAAAGATTATCTACAAAGTCTTGCTATAGCTGCAAAGTACCTCAAATAATTTTAGAAAGAGAAATTGTATCTTGTTAGCTGTTACTCTTGCTATACAGGGTTCTCAATGTGAATGAGACACACCTACATAACCATTTAATGCTCAACAAAGGCCCCCAAAGATTGTGCATGATTTCTCTCCATGTTTTGATCATCAGGTCCTAAGTATTGGTTTCACTGTATATACAGTGAGAGATAATATTGACTTTTTGTATAAATATAGAGAGATAAGCTAATAAGGTTTGCTCCCCAAGCAAGCTCAACCCATGTGATTGGGTTGTGGCTTTAGTAAGTATAACTGCTATTTTAGATACATACATAAACATAAATAAGCAATTCCCCTCACATTTTAAACTCTGCAGCTGTATAACAAGTCCTTGCAACCACATTAAAAGGAAATTAAACCCATTTTTCATTCATGATTCAGAAAATGTGTGGTTTTAAACAATTTTCCAATTTACTTATATTAATTAATTTGCTTCTTTCTTTTGTTATTCTTTGCTGAATGGTTTATCTAGGTAAGATCAGGAGCAGCAAAGAACCTAGGTTCTAGCTGCTGATTGGTGGCTGCATATATATACTGATTGTCATTGGCTCACTCATGTGGTCATTTAGAAACCAGTAGTGCATTGCTGCTCCTTTAACAAAAGAAACCACGAGAATGAAACAAATTTGATAATAGAAGTCAACTGGAAATTTTTGTGTTTCATGTCCTTTTAAGCAGAAAAAATATTTTTCATTACACTGTCCTTTTACATTTTAAATTTGTGTTTGTGGTATATTAAGATCCTATTAATCAAAGTTTTTTTCAACATTTCTTGTTTGATTGAATTCAACACTGAAAAATAAACAATGCTTCACTGCATTGTTACACTTCCTCCATTTCCTTATTTTTTCTATACTTTGGGTCAATTACCTAGGCCCAGATGTCAATGTTGTGCAAATTATTTTTAACATTGCAACATTTGTTTTCATTATGTATAAACAACAACAATAATATGGAAACTGTTCTATGACAACAATCTAATACAATTTATTCCTGAATATATGTAACTTGGAAAAGAAGCTACTTCTACCTTTATAGCTCTTTAAAAAATAAATGAAATGTTCTCATATATTATTTATACAAAGTGTTGAGCATTTTGCATCTAAAAATGTAAATAAGTTATCCTTTGACATGTCAAAGTAAAGTTAATATGTATATCACTATATATCAAATGGGGAAGCTGCACTAAATGATTGGCATGTTATGAAGACACATTAGTGTTTGTTTAAGTTAACTGATCCATTGTAACTCTATAAATATGCTGAGATTATGCAGTTCTCATAATTACAAAAATGTTAATATACAACAAATATAAAAAATGCTTTCTCCCAATATTGGGGATAGATTAAAAGTGGTGCACATATTACAAGTTGAAAGTAAAAAATGAGCACACTTCCTAACTTCAGGACTTCGGATATCGCTTGCGTGCCAACTTCTCTCCTTAGACATCTATGAAGCATGCTCCAAAAAAAACCAACACTTATTGCTCGTTACCTAACCGGATACACCATTAGACCAACTGCTAAATGCCCGAAGTGAGTTAGGAATACTTCAAATTCATAATTATATATATGTATATATAATCCAACACTGCACTAGACCAACGGTGCTAAAGTGAGTTAGGAATATCTTCTGTTTATTTTAAATAGATATTTCTATATACAGTATTTTTATATATATATATGATTTAATAATTTATATATATATATATATATATATATATATATATATATACACACACACTGACCAGCCACTTTATTAGGTACACCTGTTCAATGGCTCGGTAACACAAATTGCTAATCAGCCAATCACATGGCAGCAACTCAATGCATTTAGGCATCTAGACGTGGTGAAGACAACTTTCTGAAGTTCAAACCGAGCATCAGAATGAGGAAGAAATGGGATTTAAGGGACTTTGAACTTGGCATGGTTGTTGGTGCCAGACGGGCTGGTCTTTGTTTTTAAAAAACTGCTGATTTACTGGGATTTTCACGCACAACCATCTCTAGGGTTTACAGAGAATGGTCCGAAAAAGAGAAAATATCCAGTGAGTGGCAGTTGCACGGACAAAAATGCCTTGTTGATGTCAGAGGTCAGAGGGAAACGGGCAGACTGGTTCAAAATGATAGAAAGGCAACAGTAACTCAAAATACCACTCGTTACAACCAAGGTATTTAGAATACAATCTCTGAATGCACAACACATTGAATCTTAAAACAGATGGGCTACAACAGCAGAAGACCACACCGGGTGCCACTCTTTTCAGCTAAGAACAAGAAACTGAGGCTAAAATTCACACAGAGCTCACGAAAATCGGACTATAGAAGATTTGAAAAAGTTGCCTGGTCTGATGAGTCACGATGAGTGTCAGAATTTGGCGTAAACAACATGAAAGCATGGATCCATGCTGCCTTGTATAAACGGTTCATGCTGGGCGTGGTTGTGTAATGGTTTGGGGGATATTTTCTTGGCACACTTTGGGCCCCTTAATACCAATTGAGCACTATTTAAATGTCACGGCCTACCTGAGTATTGTTACTGACCATGTCCATTGCTTTATGACTACTGTGTACCCATCTTCTGATGGCTACTTCCAGCAGGATAATGCATCAAATTACAAAGCTCAAATAATCTCAAACTGGTTTGTTGAACATGACAATGAGTTCACTGTATTCCAATGGCCTCCACAGTCACTAGATCTCAATCCAATAGAGCACCTTTAGGATGTGGTGGAACAGGAGATTTGGATCATGGATGTGCAGCTGACAAATCGGCAGCAACTGCGGGATGCTATCATGTCAATATGGACCAAAATGTCTGAGGAATGTTTCAAACACCTTTTTGAATATATGCCATGAAGAATTAAGGCAGTTCTGTAGGTAAAAAGGGGGGGGGGGTCCAACCCGGTAAAGTGTCCAGTGAGTGTGTATATATATATATATATATATATATATATATATATATATATATATATATGTATATATATAAATATATATATATATCTATATATAAATATATATATATATATATATATATATATATATATATACTGTATTTATATATAGTAAAGACCTATATATTTATGTGAATATATACAGATATATACTGTACATAGATATATACAGTATATATCTATGTATAGAGCTACAAATAGGAGAAAAAAGAGGAACAGGGGCGCACATTCCTCTAAGCGTAGTAAGTTAAAACTTGTGGGAATTTATTAGTGTAATAACAAATGTACACTCACACATAAAAACCTCAAACAGTTATGAGGTATGATAAAAGCACAATAAGGTACACATATGGGAATCTTACAGCTCTACTGCAGAGTCCCAGAGGTGTCTTCAAGGATCAAAGAGTTATATCGATCCAGCTGGGCTACTTTAAAGCGTGGTGTCGATTCACAGTGCCACATCGCCACAAAGAACTCTCAGCCACTCGATAAAGTTCAGCCGGCTAGTAGATCAGCTGTGAGGAAGTGACGCATAGACGGTGGGCGTGGCCTAACACGTTTCGTAGGGGAACTCCCTACTTTGTCAGAGGCTGCCCACTGGATATCATGACTGTCTATAAGAATGATTTGGGAGCTTCTCACATGATCTTGCTCCTCCAGTGATCGGCTAAAGAGACTGGTGATATTCTGCTTATTTCGATTAAGGTAAAAAACAGTGTATGGCATAAAGTATGCAATAAATAAATTATACTACACAAAAGATGCACTTTAAGAAAAGATTTTCTTATTCTAAAATAACAGTTAAAAATCTATTGACGGGGTAAAAAGAAACTCGATCTATAAAATGCATAACATTATAGAATTTTGACAATATATTTAAAATGACGTTGCAGGACATATCTCCTCTTTTATCACATACTGGAAAAAATAATATATATGATGTACTATAATATAATATATTATAATAAAAACAATAACAACACAACATGATAATACTTATGGTAATTTAAGAGGACAGTACCTATAATCTATAATAGGGGATTTGTGTTGTTTTCTCATATGGATCCACGTATTTGTTTATAAAGGGAATAAAGGGAATACTGCAGGTCTAATAATACACTTCTATGTGTAACCCTTTGGGTTCAAATAACTGATTATTAAGTTTCTACTTTATCTGAAGTCACAGAAGGGGTTTAGTCTCCTATCAAGAAGGCTGCTAAATTTATTTCCCTATTCATCCTCATAGGTTCAAGACTGCCCAAAATACATATCCAATAGGTTTCTCTACGTCTAAGGGCTAAAAGCTGTTACCACCTCTAGTATTCAACTTAACCAATTATATTGCTTTTACTTTCAAACTGCTGTGGTCTTGGTTGTGTACCTCTGTAAAATGGGCAAAAACTCCATGGGTGAGTACTCCTTGCTCAATGTTGACTAGATGTTCTCTAAAGCGAGTTTTGAGACTTCGTTTTGTTCTCCCAATGTAAATTGTACCACATGAGCATGACAAATGATAGACCACATGAGTGGTTTTACAATTCATGGAATTCTTGATACTGTATATTTTGTTATCTCGTAAAGAAACAACATATGAGCTATCTTTTTCTATGTGTTTATAGCTCAAACATCCCTTTCTGCCACACTTGTGAAAACCCTTAGTTTTCTTTTGTAACCAATTAGTCTGCTTACTCTCCTCCCTAAGTTTAATAGGTGCCAAGAGGTTTTTCAGGTTCTGATTCGTTTTGAAAATTACTTGTGGTTTCTCAGTTAATACTGTCTTTAGTACTGGATCTTGTAATAAGACTGAACAATGTTTCTTGAAGATTCTCTCTATTTGGGGAGATGCTCTATTATATTTGGTTATAAAAATGGGCTGGTCTTATTTTAATTTTGGAGTAAGTTTGTTCTATCCAGATTCCTAACTCTAGAGAATGCCTTCTGTAGCAGAGAGGAATCATAACCCTTACTGTAAAAATGTTCCTTTAGGACTTCTGACTCTTTATCGAAAGTCTCCACATTTGTACAGTTCCTCCTGACTCTCTGGAACTGTCTGAATGGGATATTTCGGATCCATTTCTCGTGGTGTCCATTCTCTGCATGCTAATATGCATTGATATCGGTATCTTTCCTAAAGAGAGTTGTAACAATCTCACTACCTGTATGGGTCAAGGTTAAATCAAGAAAAGTTATACACTCAGGATCATGACATTCAGTAAATCTAAGGTTGAGAAGGTTTTGGTTCACATATGATACTAGATTTTTAATTTCAGAAGAATTTGAGAATATCATCTATGAACCGAAACCATCTCACTATGTAATCCATAAAGGGGTTATTGGAAAAGACATACATCTCCTCCCACCACCACATGTACAAATTTGAAAAAGTTGGGGCAAATTTAGTCCCCATTGCAGTACCAGTGGTGCCGCACACTGTTTTTTTACCTTAATCAAAATAAGCAGAATATCACCAGTCTCTTTAGCCATTCATTTGAGGAGCAAGATCATGTGAGAAGCTCCCAAATCATTCTTATAGATGGTCATGATATCCAGTGGGTAGGCTCTGATGAAGTAGGGAGTTCCACTATAAAACACATTAGGCCACGCTCACCGTCTATGCATAACTTGTTTACAGCTGATCTACTAGCCAGCTGAACTTTATCTAGCGGCTGTGAGTTGTTTGTGGCGATACACACTGCTAATTGTTTGACTTATTGCTACTTTTCATGGGACACTGTGAATCGACACCAAGCTTTAGAGTAGCCCAGCTGGATCGATAGAACTCTGGGATCCTTGAAGACACCTCTGGGACTGTGGTAGAGCTGTGAGATTCTCATATGTGTACCTAATTGTGCTTTTTTTTTTTTTTTTTTTTTTTTTTTTAAGTTTTTAAAACATTTTTATTGAGTAAGAAAAGATTACACTTACAATGAAAATAACCATAATGTCGTACGTATAGATACTCAGATAAATCGTATGAGTGAACAGTATTACACAGACAGTTAGGGGGGGGCATTGTCCAATGAGAGAGAGTCTTTGATAAAACTAGTGATCAGGGAAGCTCCCCCAGGATCAAGTAATATTAGCAGGTACGGTGCTGAAAAGGGGTAGATCGTTTAAGTTAGTGATGGTACATATCACTCATTACCTGGCTTATCAACAGTTCGATATAGCATTTACTTCTCCATCTGGTATCCTCGCAGATAAAGTGCAATTCTCACAAACATAAACAGCATGGAAACCATAACATTTCAAAACATGTGCCCATACGGGCTAAGACAATAAGGAAAAAGAAAAGGAGAAAAGAAAGAGGAACAAAAGGAGAGATGGGAACATAGAAAGGGGAAAGGGCAAAGAAGAATAGGAGAAAGGGAAGGCTGAATAATTTGGTAAGTTGGAGAGTTGATCCGGATGGGGCGGCCCACCCCAAAGCTGCAGAGTCTGTTAAACTATCTATGAGTGTAGGAGGGTCTGCCAGTAAAATTGTATGTTATGGTAAAAGTCTAGACTACCATTCTTAAAGTGTGCGTATTCTTCAATTTCTAGTAGTTCTGATGTGCTATGCAGCCATTCCTGCCGAGTTGGGATCTGGGCAGATTTCCACTTGCGCGCAATAAGTAATTTGGCTCAGTTTAAGCTATATTGTAGAAGTTTCCATTTTATTTTACATATTTTCTTTGGTTTGTAGTTTAGAAGGGCTGTGGTTGGGGGCAGTTCAAATTGTTCTCCCATGATAGTTTTCAAATTGTGAGTAATGTCTTCCCAAAATGGGAGTAGTTTCGGGCAGTGCCACCAGATATGGGCCATTGTGCCCAGAGACCCGCAGCCTCTCCAGCATGTGGCATTAGATTGAGGGTATATTTGTTTAAGCCTGTCAGGGGTAAGATACCATCTAAACAGGACTTTGTGGTTAAGCTCCAATATTCTGGGGGAGGAGGAGGACTTGGCAGAGTTATAACATATGTTATCCCATTGCTCTTTGGGTATAGAAATTCCTAAGTTGGTTTGCCAGTTAGAGATATATGAGGATGTGGGTAGGGTAAGGGTGTCATCTAACAGTCTTTTAGTGATGGATAGTGAACCTCTGGGCGTCACCCCTATTAGACAGAGTCTTTCGAATTTCGTCAGATCCCTCAGTAAATCTTGTTTATGGGGTGATGAGCCTAGTAAATGTGTTATTTGAGCATATTTTAGCCATCGGGAGAAGGTTCCACCGACTAGTTCTATAAGCTGCGATCTGAGTTTCAATTTTCCTCCCTCGGTCAGGTAAGTGAACGGTATGGTTGGGCCTGTATCAGGGGAGTACACTTCGTTCAGGATAAGCCCCCCGTGGAATTCCGCATTTATCGGAATTGGTGTCATTGGTGAGATGTACGTCGTGAGGCCTTTAGTCTTAAGTCTGATAGTATCCCATGTACGGAAGTAGTGAGCGTAGAGGGGGGAGGTTCTAGATAGTGTGGGTCTACATGTTTGTTTAATCCAGCACAGTGGCCCTAAAGTGGGTGAGCGTAACAGGAAGGAATCTATAGAGGACCATGCTTTTGTGTGTGTGACATCATGCCACTCTAGGATTTTTTGCAAAACTACAGCTTTATAGTAATGTGCTATTAGTGGTACCCCCAAGCCTCCCTTGCGTAGGGGTTTCATCAGGATCTTTTTACTAATACGGGGTTTTACCTTTCCCCAAATAAAGGAATTTATCATGGATTGTAGTTTAGTCAGGTAATGCAATGGCAGTTGGATTGGTGCAGCCTGAAGTAGATACAGGATTTGGGGTAAGGTGGTCATTTTAACTGCCTGGATTCTTCCCCACCAAGACAGGGGTTTCTCCTGCCAGGAGTCGAAATCTTTTCTAAGTGTTTGTATAATAGTGGTATGTAATTGAATTTAAACAATTTGTTAATAGAGGGGGCCAAATAAATTCCAAGGTATTTGAGTTTATCCTGAAGTAAGGTGTATGAGCATAGGGTTTTGAGATTCTCAAAGCTTTCTTTTGGAAGGTTAATATTAAGGATTTCAGATTTTCTGGCATTGATGGAGAAGTTAGAGTGGGCACTAAATCTCTCAAATTCTGTCAATAAGTGTGGCAGGGACTTATGTGGGTGCGTTAAGAAGGTGAGAACGTCGTCAGCGTAAAGTGTGAGCTTATACGTATTGGGACCTAACTGTGGGCCAGTGATATGTGAGTTTCTCCGAATGTGGGCCGCTAGTATCTCAATGGATATGGCAAACAGTAGAGGAGACAGGGGACACCCCTGTCTTGTGCCCCTAATTGTGCTTTTATCATACCTCATAACTGTTTGAGGTTTTTATGTGTTAGTGTGCATTTGTAATTACACTAATAAATTGACACAAGTTTAAACTTACTACGCTTAGAGGATTGTGTACCCCTGTTCCCCTTTTTTCTCCTATTTTCAGCTTGATCCAGTTTCCAGTGCCATGTATTGGAGGAGCTGCAACTACCCAGCATTTACAGATTCCTTAAAGGGATATTACCTTATTGGATGGATACACACCTTGAATCTGGACACATATCCTTTTCATCTGTGCATTCCTTCTGTTTGTGTTAACTTTGTTAACTCTGTTTAATTTAGTACCCAACATATTGTGATGATGTTTATTATGGTTATACAGGGCGCTCCTTATTGTGTATTTGTGTGTATATAGCTACAACTATATATTTTTATGAATATATGCAGATATACATTAAAAATAACATTGTCAATTAAGTATTTCTATTCAAAACATATTTTTAAATCTCTCTCTCTAAATATAAATATATATATATATATATATATATATATATATAAAGTGAGGCAAAAAATTATTTAGTCAGCCACCAATTGTGCAAGTTCTCCCACTTAAGAAGATGAGAGAGGCCTGTAATTTCCATCATAGGTATACCTCAACTATGAGAGACAAATTGTGGAAACAGATCCAGACAATCACATTGTCTGATTTGGAAAGAATTTATTTGCATATTATGGTGGAAAATAAGTATTTGGTCACCTACAAACAAGCAAGATTTTTGGCTCTCACAGACCTGTATCTTCTTCTTTAAGAGGTTCCTCTGTCCTCCACTCATTACCTGTATTAATGGCACCTGTTTGAACTTGTTATCAGTATAAAAGACACCTGTCCACAACCTCAAACAGTCACATTCCAAATTCCACTATGGTGAAGACCAAAGAGCTGTCAAAGGACAACAGAAACAAAATTGTAGACCTGCAACAGGCTGGGAAGACGGAATCTGCAATAGGCAAGCAGCTTGGTGTGAAGAAATCAACTGTGGGAGCAATAATTTGAAAATGGAAGACATACAAGATCAGTGATAATCTCCCTCGATCTGGGGCTCCACGCAAGATCTCACCCCGTGGGGTCAAAATGATCACAAGAACGGTGAGCAAACATCCCAGAACCACACAAGGGGACCTAGTGAATGACCTGCAGAGAGCTGGGACCAACGTAACAAAGGCTACCATCAGTAACACACTACGCCACCAGGGACTCAGATCCTGCAGTGCCAGACGTGTCCCCCTGCTTAAGCCAGTACATGTGCGGGCCCATCTGATGTATGCTAGAGAGCATTTGGATGATCCAGAAGTGGATTGGGAGAATGTCATATGGTCAGATGAAACCAAAGTAGAACTGTTTGGTAGAAACACAACTCGTCATGTTTGGAGGAGAGAGAATGCTGAGTTGCAACCAAAGAACACCATACCTACTGTGAAGCATGGGAGTGGCAACAACATGCTTTGGCACTGTTTCTCTGCAAAGGGAACAGGACAACTGATCTGTGTACATGAAAGAATGAATGGGGCCATGTATCATGAGATTTTGAGTGCAAACCTCCTTCCATCAGCAAGGGCATTGAAGATGAAACGTGGCTGGGTCTTTCAGCATGACACTGATCCCAAACACACCACCCAGGCAACGAAGGAGTGGATTTGTAAGAAGCTTTTAAAGGTCCTGGCGTGGCCTAGCCAGTCTCCAGATCTCAACCCCATAGAAAACCTTTGGAGGGAGTTGAAAGTCTGTGTTGCCCAGCGACACCCCCAAACATCACTGCTCTAGAGGAGATCTGCATGCAAGAATGGGCCAAAATACCAGCAACAGTGTGTGACAACCTTGTGAAGACTTACAGAAAACATTTGACCTCTGTCATTGCCAACAAAGGATATATAACAAAGTATTGAGATGAACTTTTGATATTGACCAAATACTTATTTTCCACCATAATTTGTAAATAAATTATTTCCAAATCAGACAATGTGATTGTCTGGATTTGTTTCCACATTTTGTCTCTCATAGTTGAGGTATACCTATGATGAAAATTACAGGCCTCTCTCATCTCCTTAAGTGCGAGAACTTGCACAATTGGTGGCTGACTAAATACTTTTTTGCCCCACTGTATATGTATAGCTAGCAGGTGTCCCAACACTCCATTCTAGGTAATGTTTCAACCACCTGGGTGCAATCCTCATAGGGTCATGTATAGAATTATTTGGAAGTGAAGAGCACTCTCAGGTATTTTTAGAGAAACACAAAAATGTTTTATTGAATCATCAAAAACAGAGTCGACGTTTTGGCTCACATCTGAGCCTTCTTCAAGACAAAGAGAATCTTCAATCGGCACGTAGCTGTGCTCCCAAAACAGGAAATGAGCTCATTTCCTGTTTTGGGAGCATGGCTACGCGCCGATTGAAGAAAAAATGAGAAATGAAAGAAAGAAAGTAAAAAAAGGGGAATAATAATAATAATGACAAAAGTGTGGACATAGGCTTACCTGTGTAGCTTTGCATAGAGAATCTGGAATATACAATGTAATTGACTACAGCATATGAAAGTACATTACAAAAAAAATTGATAATGGTTTAAGAAACCAGAGTCCACATTTAGTCCAGAATTTAGCAAGTTGAAGTGCATTTATAATTTTCATTTCAAAGGTTTTTCTTTCCATTGTGTTTCTGATGTTGCCTCTGAGAATCTTGATTTTGAGGTTTTGGATGGAGTGGTCAGGTTGGGTGAAATGGTGGCCAACAGGGGTACAGTATTTTGTTTTACAGTGGTTTTTGATTGAGTGTCTGTGTAAGTTCATCTGAAGGTTCAGTTTTTGGCTTGTTTCTCCAATATAACATCCCACTTCACATGCAGCGCAATGTATCATGTATACCACATTTGCAGAAATACATAAATATGCCCCTTTAATGTTATATGATTTACTCTTGTGATTAGCTGTGCTGCTTTCACAAATGTGTTGACTCCCCCCGCATTCAGACCTCTATAACACTTTCTGTCTTTTTAGCCATCCTATGTTTTAAGATATAATCTGTAAATTCCCTCAAATTGGTCAGTATTGCTTCAGACTTGAAAAAGACATTCTTCCAAAAGTTTGTCATCTTATAAATGTATAGTTAGTCCAATAAAAAGTACCATTGCTCAATGCAATACTCTTGTTATTTTGATATATATATATATATATATATATATATATATATATATATATACACATACACACATATTGTTGGTTTGTCTCTAGGTAGTTGTGCCTGAGTAAAGAGGGTGGTTTTAAAGCTTGAGCCCTATGAGAAAATCTACTAAATGCTGCCGTTAGAGGTTTCTCACTTCCTCCTTGGTGAGAATAAATGGGGGGGGGGGGTTGTAGAAGAGGCGTTTCTAACAGCACTTCCAAAAGAATTTCCTCATGTGCATATGTAGATGGAGATATAAAAAATATATATACCCCAAATGAGTAAAACTGTGATTTAAACAGTGACAAATGATGTCTTAAATTGCTCATCTGTAGGATCACAGGGACGAGTGATCAATGATGTAGAACTTTCTGGATATTTCTATCCAGGTTTGTCTTTTCTTTCCAAATGCACTGGAATAGCCAGACAGTCTGGATGAAGACTGGAAAAATGTTGTAGGACACCCCCTCTGGTTCCACTCCGTATAATTGGACAGAGGGTAGATAAAGGGGTATTCCACTTTTTTATAAGCTGGTGTATGTCTTATTTTTAAAAACAAAATCTTTATTTCTTATTTAAAATCTTAATTATAAAAAAGTGTTTAATAATGCCAATAAATAACGTGAAAATATGAATATGTATATGTAGATGTAATATTAAAAACATGTGTAATATAAAAAACATGTCCTGGCAACCATAAAATGCGCTGATATAAACAAGTGCATAAGAAGGAGTGTGTCTCAATAAAAAATGTAAAAAATGTAACTGATAAAAATATATATAATAGATAAAAATATTTTATATAATGTGTCGAAAGAATGATATTCCTAATAACCCATTAATATATATGTGTAAGAGAAATGGAGATTGGATAGAAATCTAGATACGGAATAAAATGTAATTGATATAACTGTAAAATTGATAAAAAATATATATATACTGGATCTATGAAGTGAACGTGATGAAAGTTATATAGTTCCATGGCATTATTGCACACTTTTATATAATTAAGATTTTAAATAAGAAATAAAGATTTTGTTTTTAAAAAAAGACGTACAAAAGCTCATAAAAAAGTGGAATACCCCTTCTATCTACCCTCTGTCCAATCATATGGAGTGGAACCAGAGGGGGTGTCCTACAACATTGTTCCAGTCTTCATCTAGACTGTCTGACTATTCTAGTGCATTTGGAAAGAAAAGACATACCTGGATAGAAATATCCAGAAAGTTCTACGTTGTTGATCACTGGTCCCTGTGATCCTACAGGAGAGCAATTTAAGACATAATTTGTCACTTTTTAAATCACAGTTTTACTCATTTGGAATATATATGTTTTTTATATCTCCATCTACATATGCACATGAGGAACTTCTTTTTGAAGCGCTGTTAGAAACATCTCTTGTACATATATATATATACATACAGTATATATAATATGTTCTATGGTATATATTTTATGACCATATTTATGCCTGTAGGCTTTATGAATTTATATTGTTAGGCTGCGCTTTCCTACTATTTTAGAATTATATATATAAATATATATATATATATATATATATATAAATATATATATGTATATATATATATATATATATATATATATATATATATATATATATATATATATATATATATATATATGAAAGTTCATAGGGATTTGGCACTTGCTGGACTTTAAAAAAAATAAATAGTTTATATATATATATATATATATATATATATATATATATATATATATATATATATATATAAAAAAGCAAAAAAGAAGCACACAGAAATTTAATGTAGTTTGTGCATATATACATATTTAAAATATAATTTTCTTCTAAGTGAAAAACAAAGATTTTTGAAGAATTTATATTTAAAAAAATATTTTGATATACCCCTTATATTGTTAGTGTTTTTTTTTTTTAATATTTGAAAATATTTCTGTAGTTCTATTCCATTTCTGATAACCACATCCATGATCTATGAGGTTGTAAATCAGCAACACTCTTTTTGCTCTATTTAGAGATCTGTTGTTTTATGTTGATGTGAATACTCCCATATTAAAGGTCTATTATAGTAGAATAATTATATGCTCTGATCCATTAGAACATGTGATTTTAAGACTGTCGACCCTAGACCACTTTGTGCTTAAACCCTGTAAAGGTTAAAACAGACAGGAGAAATATCGCTTGGGACTCGGAGAGCCCTACTGGTCCAGAGTGGAAAACGATGTTGATCCAATCAGCAGCACTAGTTCCATGCTTAGCACTTCTGTTTGGATCAGCATTGCTCTGTGAGCCCCAAAAGGTATTCCTATTGTATTTTAACCCCTTTGCTTGAGTTAAACACACAGTAGTCTAGGGTCGATAGTCTTAAAATTACATGCTCTAAAAGTTTAGAGAATAAATATTTTTTTTCTATAATGACCCTTTTAAGTGCTAATTTTGAAATTATTTTATCACTGACACCTATTACCAAAATTTCACCCAACCTAATATGACTCACCTCAACTGAAATTGCAACTGTTATTTAGTTATTTTACATTTAAACTCCTTTCCATGGAAAATGTCCATAATCATTTTGTATGTGCCTAGCAAAACAGGGCATTGGCTTTATAAAGGCTAAATATTTTCTGGTACTGTTTGGACCTGAGACCTCTGTTGAGTCACCATGAACAATTTCCCTGATTACTTTTATTTAGTCCAAAAATAATTTGTCAGTTTCTAGCTTACCTAAGGAATGAATGGCATTGATTTGTCTGAACATTAGCTGTTTGCTCCCTTTGTGACTCAAAGGGAGCAACTATAAACTTATAACTATAAATATCTGGCCATGACATTTGATACAAAAATCTGAACAGATAGTGTGAAATATTTTTTATAGTGCTGAGCAATGATGTAAAATATGATTTAATTTGGAATATTAAATATGATGTCAGTTTATGGGCTCTGGGCAAATACATTTATTTCAGAGCTTTTTCTTTATTTAGAATTTAAATGGGATTAAACAATAAATAGTTCATAAGATGCATTATATGTGGCAGGTGACTTTATACACTCTTTAGCCTATAAAGTCAGATCAGTGGCGTCACTAGGGTTGGTGTCACCCGGTGCAGTAAGTTATGGTGTCACCCCCCTCCCCCCAGAAAGCAGACACATACAAACACAAAAACCCAGGCACACACACATACAAACACTCAGACACACACACACACACTCAGCACTCACACATTTAGACACAATTAAACACACACTCAGATGCACACACAAACACTTGGAAACACACTCAGACACAAATACTAAAACACACATACAAAAACACTCTGACACACACACAAAGACACTCAGGCACACACACAAATACTCAGACACACACAAAAACACGCACACACACACACACAAACATTCAGGCACACAAAAACACTCAAGCACACACACACACAAACACTCACTCACACACACACACACAAAAAAACTCAGACACACACACACAAAAACTCAGACACACACACACAAAAACTCAGACACACACACACAAAAACTCAGACACACATACAAAAACTCAGACACACACACAAAAACTCAGACACACATACAAAATATGTAAACTGCACTGCATTAATTATAAAGCTCATGCCTAGAGCTGCTCTCTGGCTCAGGAGAGAATCAAATGAAAGATAAACAGTGGACTCTGTTTCAAGTCTATCAGTGCACAGTCCCGGGCCAGGTGCCTACCGCTTCTTATGGCCAATCACCTCTGCACTCTGCCCACCCCAGACCCCCCCCCCCCCGCCCTCCCCTTCTACCTCTTTAGATTGCACTTAGTGTACCGTAACCGTACCTGTCTGGTGGGCATCATATGTGGCTCCTTCACTTTAGAGACAGTGTCAGACAGTCATGCGGTCAGGTGCAAGGCATCCCCTCACGATTTCCCGGTTCTCGTTTAGAGAGACAGCACAGCAGTGACTCCACTGCTCCACACATCACTGAGCAGTGAGCACTAATAGGCAGGCAGGTTTAGGCTAGTAGCGCAACTTTGCAAGCCCTACGGCACGCCCACAACATTCAAAGTGAAATTGGGCAGGGGAGGAGCAAAGTACAAACAAGCAAAAGCAGCCGGGAAAACTATTTGTGGAAATTGCAGCACTGGCTCAAGGGTAGCTTTCACCCACAATTTCAGAAGGTAGGGGTCAGTTCCTCTCAGCTCCTGCGTGTAACAGCACCAAGGAGACCAACAAGAAGAAACAACTAGAGAACATGTTCAAATGATTCCTGAACAGGGGTTATCCAGAGACTATTGTGAAAGCCCAATGTGAGACAGCATCTCTCCTCACTCAACAGTCCATCACCTCCAAACCACCAGAAAAACAACTGAATTTTATAACGACATTAACACCAGCTTCCAGTGCAGTACAGAGGATTGTGCAGCAACACTGACCGATTCTTTCTACAGATGCCAGTTTACCCTTTGATGATATTCCCCCACCACGATTGGTCTACAAAAGGTCAAGGAACCTGAGGGACCTATTGGTGAAGATGGACCCAGTCAATAATTACCATTAGGAAACGTGGCTACCAGCAGACAAGAAAGGATGCTTTCACTGTAGAAATTGCACACCTTGCAATGGAATAAACACAGGGAACCATTTCCACCATTCTCACACCAATCAGATGTTTCAGATTCCATATAGACTGACATGTACATCAGACCATGTCATCTATATTATCATCTGTCCATGCTCCCTATATTATATTGGAAAAACCATCACCAAATTCAGGGAGAGGTTGGCGAATCATAAATCTGCAATCAGATTGGCCTTTGAAAAATGTGGATCAGACCAACCAGTGGCACGCCACTTCCAGCAAGCTGAGCATTCCATCTCTACTATGAGGACAATTTTGATAGATCACGTACCGAAGTCAAGGCATGGAGGAGATTGAGCAAAAGCACTATTGAGGTTGGAATCGAGGAGGATATGTCGTCTGGGTACTACCTCACCCAATGGTCTAAATACCATGATTGACTACAATTGCTTCTATAAATACTGTTGGTTTCCTTTCCTCTAATATGTTTCTACCATAAGTCTTGAGGTACATTACGTTTTGCTTTTTTGTTCTTTGTTTTTAATACTTTAGGTCTGCTAGGAAATAATTTCTGAACATATCTGCTCTGCATACTTATAAGATGTAATATAGCTTTAAGCTATAGGCAACTAGATGTTTGGTTACAGACAAGTTGGCTATGTTATCCAAAGTCTTTTTCTGTGATTCTCTCTTAGCAGGTTCTAATACATTTTATGACAGGGGATCCCTAGAGTCGCTGCAGTTTTGGACTAATGTCCTTTCGTGTTGTCTATGCATTGCCATGGTGATTTGGTAAACGCCAACTAGGTCAGCTGAGAAAGTGTCATGTGTTCGGCTGGTTATGATGCCATATAGCACATAGCTGCCAGTTTTTGTTTGGCGATCACGTTGACAACAGACTCGTCTTGATGACATATACACTACATGTGTTTTCACTTGCGCTTGTTGCGAGGCGTCACGCAGTAAACTTTGCGACAAATCAGGTTATCCCCTGGGGGTATATTAGGCACTTTTGTAGGGGTGTGTTGGGATACATTGTGTACTATCTTTCATGTGACCAAGGCCTCTGTGAGGGGCCGAAACGTTATGTCTTACGCTTTTTGACACAATAAAGGTGGTTGAAGTAATCTGCGGTGCCTGCTTACTTGTTGTTCAGTTGGAATTTTCACTGAGTCCAGTTCAATAAACATATATATATATATATATGTATCTCTATGTTAAAGCCCTTTACCATCCTTTCACATGAGACCTCATATCTTTGAGCCCTTATAACTTTTTATTATATTTTTTAATAATATTTTTCATTACACAGTGTTATTGTGAGAGTAACTGTTTAAAATATTTTTAAAGTGTGTTGTGCAACTTTTTATTTGAACGTAACAATTAGCCAGAGCTTTGAGGTTGCGGTAATCATTCTAGCCTAAATCGCTATTGCACTGAAGCATTCACATTTACTTTCATGTTGTAATACGAGCAGAATTTAACTTGCGCACAAAGGCCTTCAAAACCTGATATCGCTTGCGAGCAAATGATAGCGCTCCACTCATAATCTAGCCCAAAGTGAAATTTTTAAACACTGACTGGAACATAACTTTTTTTTTGTCAATAAATCTTCCTAGTTTTTACAAGATCTATGAAATATAAAAATAACAGTTAAGTTTACTCAATTACAAAACTCTCCTATATAAGTCACCTCCACAAATAACTACGCTAAATAAGCTGTATGTATTTAAGGTTTTGTCATTTCTGTGTGAGCTTGAATAAATGAGCATTAATAAAACAAAAAAATAGTATTTTTTCTAGATCTATATGCTTCATAAGTCCTTAAAGGGACAGTCAAATCCAAAACTTTCATGATTCAAATAGGGCATGCAATTTTAAACAACTTTTCAATGTACTTTTATCACCAATTTTGCTTTGTTCTCTTGGTTGAAAGCTAAACCTAGGAGGTTCATATGCTAATTTATTAGACCTTGAAAATCTCTAATCTAAATGCATTTTGACCGTTTTTGATCACTATAGGGCGTTAGTTCTTGTATTTCATATAGATAACATTGAGCTCATGCAAATGAATTTAACCAAGAAGTGAGCACTGATTGGCTAAAATGCAAGACTGTCAAAAGAACTGAAATAAGGGGGCAGTCTGCAGAGGCTTAGATACAAGGTTATTACAGAGGTAAAACGTGTATTATTATAACTGTGTTGGTTATGCAAAACTGGGGAATGGGTAATTAAGGGATTATCAATCTTTTAAAACAACAAAAATTCTGTTGTTGACTATCCCTTAAATTTAAATTTCAGAATGCCGTCATATGAAGAAGTTAAATTTTTGTCTATTCTCAACACGTTAACAAATGTTCAGTGTCCAAAAATCTTTATTGCATATTTGCTTTTCTTTACCCACACTCTGCCATCCTCTAGCATGAAGGCTGTATGCATATTATAAGGGATCCATAACTTGCCTTTATAATGTGATGTTATAGAGGCAAAGACTCTTTCTCATTGCTAGTGGTGCAGTGAATGTGCTCTGATCAACCCCTCATCACTAATAATGAAACTTATCATTTGAGAAATTTGAGTAAGATATATAACCCATGTGTAGACCGCTGCTTGATAACTTCTGTTTCCGGCGAGCCCTCAGGCTTAATAAATCGGCCCCAAACTCTGAACTTCACATAATTAGTAGATTTTTTTCTGACAAATTTCAAAGTTGTCTTTTTCCTCTCCCCTCTTTATCATGTGGCAGCCATCAGCCAATCACAAATGCATATAAGTATATTCTGTGAATTTTTGCACATGCTCTGTAGTACTGTGCACACGTTGTTAATGGAAGTAAATTATAAAGTTGTTTAAAATTGCATGCTGTATCTGAATCATGAAAATTTAATTTTGACTTTAGTGTCCCTTTAAGTGTACTTATGTTGTGTTTAAAGGGACAGTAAAGTAAAAAAAAAATCTTTCACGATTTTAATAGGGCATGTAATTTTAAACAACTTTCCAATTTACTTTTATTACCAATTTTGCTTTGTTCTCTTGGTATTCTTAGTTGAAAGCTAAATCTAGGAGGTTCATGTGCTAATTTCTTAGACCTTGAAGACTGCCTCTAAACTGAAAGCATTTTGACAGTTTTTCACCACTAGAGGGCGTTGGTTCATGTGTTTCATATAGATAACATTGAGCTCAGGCACGTGAAGCTCCTAGGAGTTAGCACTGATTGGCTAAAAATGCAAGTCTGTCAAAAGATCTGAAATAAGAGGGCAGTTTGCAGAGGCATAGATACAAGGTAATCACAGAGGTAAAAAGTGTATTATTATAACTGTGTTGGTTATGCAAAATTGGGGAATGGGTAATAAAGGGATTGTCTACCTTTTTAAACAACAACAATTCTGGTGTTTACTGTCCCTTTAATGCAAATTTGTTTCTTCTTGTACCCTTTACGTGAGCTAGAGCAAATGCAATTACATTTACCTTGTAATACCCTTGATATTCCCAATGCAGGCAAAAAGCTGAAAGCCAATATTTCTTGCACACAAACAATAACACACAAGTCATAATTTAGCCTATATTTTTAGATATATATGTGATAATGTTAATATATAATATAAATCTATTCCTATATATCTATATGAATAGATATACAGGTAAAGGTATACATCTTTTTATTTAAAATAAAAAATATTTTCCTGTATGTGGAGAACTTTGGAATGTGAAATATTAATAACTCCTTTGGGGTCAGTGCGCAAGCAATTAGTGTTAGGTTTTATTCTTCTGCACTATCCATTGAAGTCTATTAGGAGAAAAAGTTATTTAGTTAGCGTGAGTCTGGTTTCATTTAGGTGCAAAAGTTTTACTTTCAAGTTGTAATACACGTGCTAACCCACAAAAAGATTACTTCTAGTGAAATTTACACTGGAGCAAAAACGCGAAATAGAGTTCCATTTGTAATCTAGCCCTATATCTGGGGTATTCATACAGAGGTATAAAAACTGTTTTCAAGTATTTTTAAAACATGTTTTTGATTCACAGAAATGATTCTTTGTGGCCAGAAGTTAAAAGTTAAAAAATAGAAGCTTGATTTTAATGGAGCTTATCTTGCAACTTCCTGCTGTAATGAAAGTAGGACAATATCTTTTTGAATTCTGCAATTTCTTGAATGGCATTTTTTTTTTCAATTAGATAAGTTTCACAATACACTTTTTGAGAAATTTGTTCTTAAACAGCATCCTCTTTTTTGTTTGCACTAAGCCCAATATAATAGAAAACACACAAGATGACAGTAATCTGCAAAGTCTGAAGTAGTTTAACCCCTTAGTGTCCAGACCGTTTTTTCAATTTTATTACCATTAGGGACCAGGGCTGTTTTTACATTTTGTGTTTAGCTGTAATTTTCCTCTTACTCATTTACTTTACCCAAACATTTTATATAACTTTTGTTCTCGCCATTAAATGGACTTTCTAAAGATACTATTATTTTCATCATATCATATAATGTACTATAATTTTTTAATAAAATATGATAAAATTGAAAAATAAAAAATTCTAACTTTGACCCCCAAAATCTGTTACACATCTACAACCACCAAAAAACACCCATGCTAAATAGTTTCTAAATTTTGTCCTGAGTTTAGAAATACCCAATGTTTACCCCCTTAACGGACCAAGCTTTCAGACTAAAACTTCCCCAAAAGACCAGAGTATTTTTAGCATTTTTGCTATTACTCCATTTAAACAGAAATAGAGCCTGATTTTTTTTCAAAACTACATATTTTTTTACTAGACAACCCACAGTATTGATTTAGGCCCATTTTGATATATGTCATGCCACCATTTCACCGCCAAATAAAAAAAATTGGTCACTTTTTCACAAACTTTAGGTTTCTCGCTGAAATTATTTACAAACAACTTTTACAATCATGGCACAAATGGTTGATAATGCTTCCCTGGGATCCCCTTTGTTCAGAAATAACAGACATATATGGCTTTGGCATTGTTTTTGGTAATTAGAAGGCCGCTAAATGCAGCTGTGCAATACACTTTTATTATGCCCAGCAGTGAAGGGGTTTATTAGGTAGCTTGCAGGGTTAATTTTAGCTTTAGCATATAGATTACCCTCTTACCTGACACATCCCACCCCCTGATCCCTCCCTGATCCCTCTCACCCCATCCCACCCCCCCCAATGGTCACCCCCATCTTAAGTACAGGCAGAAAGTCTGCCAGTAAGAAAATAAAAGGACTTTTTAAAAAATATATAACATAATTTATGTAAGAACTTACCTAATAAATTCATTTCCTTCATATTGGCAAGAGTCCATGAGCTAGTGATGCATGGGATATAATATCCTACCAGGAGGGGCAAAGTTTCCCAAACCTCAAAATGCCTATAAATATACCCCTCACCACACCCACAATTCAGTTTAACAAATAGCTAAGTAGTGGGGTGATAAAGAAAGGAGTAAAAAGCATCAACAAAGACATTTAGAAATAATTGTGCTTTATACAAAAAATCATAACCACCATAAAAAGGGTGGGTCTCATGGACTCTTGCCAATATGAAAAAAATAAATTTATCAGGTAAGTTCTTACATAAATTATGTTTTCTTTCATGTAATTGGCAAGAGTCCATGAGCTAGTGACATATGGGATAGTAATACCCAAGATGTGGAACTCCACAGAAGAGTCACTAGAGAGGGAGGGATAAAATAATAACAGCCTGAAAAAAATTAATCCACAACTCAAAATATAAGTTTATTCTCATAATGAAAAGAAAATACTTAAAGATAAGCAGAGGAATCAAACTGAAACAGCTGCCTGAAAAACTTTTCTACCAAAAACTGAATTGTGGGTGTGGGAAATTTTGAGGTTTGGGAAACTTTGCCCCTCCTGGTAGGATTGTATATTCCATACGTCACTAGCTCATGGACTCTTGCCAATTACATGAAAGAAATATATTTTTAACATATTTTCTGCAGTGTAGGATCCCCCCTTACCCCCCAACTCCCTGATCCCCCCAAACAGAACTCTAACCCTCCCCCTCTACCTATTTGCCGCCACCTTAGGTACTGGCAGCTGTCTGCCAGTACCCAGTGTGCTGAAAATTATGTGACTTTTTATTAAAAACAAAGAAAACGACTTCCGGTGGGCGGGACGACCGGGTAGCAGCAGCGGTAAAGAGCTCCGCACACATACAGCTCTAATAATTGTCTCCGCTGCTAATATTCCACTCCCCGTGACTCCTCTTCTTGCCAGGCCGAGTGTTAGTGCCTTGGCTGATCACCTGCACGCAGGACCTGTCATCCGGTCCTGGTCCCCGGGGCAAATTGATAAAAAAGAAAGGGGCGCGAACGGATGCCATTGCTGCGGCGGTCACGGAGCTGCCTAATCCTGATCCCTGCTCAACTATACTGATATTCCGGCCTCTGGTAGTGCTGCAGAGATTCCCTCTCCCCTGGGCAGTATCAATCCACCCTGCATTGACTACAGACGGGCGCCGCAGGCGGAGGTGAGCAGCCCCAGGACTCAGAACTTTGCTCCCAGGTTTTGCAGGCCTCAGGGCCAGAGGATAATTGTGAGTAAGCATATAATACACTGCAGGCTACCTTGTTTCAGACACAAACTACTGAGGATAGGCAAACACTTATGAGCCAAAGAGATGGGACTGAATTGCTGATACTGACTATTCTAATAACTCTGCCAGCAGTTTTGTTTGTTTTTTCTTTCATCTTTGGAGTAAAGTACACACATCACCTGCCTAGAGACTTGCCTCATATATATACCACTATGTTGGGGGCGACTTGGTAGCACTTTATGCCTTTTTTTTTTCCCCTTTTTGCTACCTTAAAGGGAGGGAGTGAGACAGAGGAATTTGGAGAAATAACAAAGTTTGCATTTGTTCGTTTACCATCTGTTGGTGCACATGGCTGTTTTAAATTTACCATAACAACTCATCTAAGCAAGCATCATACGCCATCTAGTGGTTTAACCTCACATCTCATCTATGCAACAGTGGACAAATACTACAATCTTGCTAAACATCATTGTTTTAGACATAAGGTACCTGGCTCAAACCTGCTGAACCACTTTGTTGATTATAACCTATATACCAGATATGCTGTAGCCCTGTCATACATCCTCTGAAAATTACTGAAGTAAGCAAGTGAAGTGAATAACTTAGACTTTAATCGTATCCCATTCTGTGTGGGCCCTATACCTCACCCTTCCTAGACTGGGCTTATTGAAATTTCCTGTTGCATACACAGTCTGCCAGCGCTCTATTCTATGAAAGTTGACGACTATTTCCACAGAATCTCCCGTCTGGGACCGACAATATGAGCTGCATGTCAAAAACACAAGAAAAGCGGCTGAAACAGGTTGCTGTGACCATCATTCACAGCTCCCAGCAGGAGGGTGAGGGGAGTTCATCAAGTGACCATGCTGCTTTATTGCAGGAGTTGAAGGCTTTTTTCTTACCTAAAATGGACAACCTGCAGGCAGGGGTAGACACGCTCACTACTGAAGTGCGTGCCTTTTCTACTCGCTTGACTACTGCGGAGCAGAGAATCTCTGAAGTGGAAGACAGGCAACAGGAGTCTGAAGTGTCTCTGAAGAATCTTTTGAAACAAAACCAATACCTGCAGGATAAGGTTGAAGACATAGAGAATCGCAGCAGGCGAAATAATCTGTGTATAGTAGGGGTATCAGAAGCGGTTAAAGATAAAGACCTGCTGGATTTCACTGCCTCTGTCCTCCCCTCACTTCTTGGCATGCCTCAGGATTGCCTGCCCCTCGACATAGAGAGAGCCCACCGCATTGGTCCCGACAGACATCTGGGAAACTCTAAGGAGAGGCCACGTCAGGTGATTTTCAGGTGTTTAAACTACCAAGACAAGATCACAATACTAAAGGGCTTATAGAAGTGCAAAGGAGGTCAAATATGAGGAGCACCATCTTTTACTTTTTCAAGAATTCTCTGTGGAAGTCACCAGAAGACGCAAGGACTTTGCACCACTCTGCTCCCTCCTTCATGAAAAAGGTCGTCAGTTTGCCCTCCTATACCCAGCTAAGCTCAAGCTGCAAACGTCCTCTGGGCCCAAGATTTTCCATTCCCCTGCAGCGGTACAGGCCTACCTATCATCTGAACGAAGACAGGACAATGGCTGAAGTGTTCTCTAATGAGAGTTTGTACTTTGTATCTGTGAAAGATAATTTGTGTTTCTTTACATGATGTGTACTTTTCTCTTTCAGGTGCTATTGTTTTTTATTTCTCCCCTTATTGTTATGGGCAAGGGAGATCAAATTCATGCTTTAATACCACATGTTGGCATGGGTTTCTCAGCCCAAAGTTGCCAGCTTGAACTCTCCTATCTACCTTGGCTGAACCCATTACTTAGAGAATACCCGTGGTGCCCTTTTTTGCACGCTAGTCTCACTTTGGCCTCCCCCTCTCATTTTTGGCTCCTAATAGTTCTTTGTTGCCTAAGTAGGGCTCTCCCTCTCTGCCTGGTAGGCATGCTGTTTAACATACCCCAGTTCTTTTTTATTGCCCATTTAGAATTATTATTCTATGTTATAGCACGTTGGAGCCATTGCCACCCTCTGGCTCAGCATCCTAAGTGCTCCATATTTTACTCAGGGTATACATTGTTAATGTTTTTTTTATCTTGGATGTCATGTTCTTCATGCTGTATGGTTACTGTTTCATGCTAAAATGGATATGCTGGGGATATTACTGTACTGCTTACATGTGTCTCATTTTTGTCTCCCTTCCAGCTCCTGTCATGGGGAGTCCTGGGATCCTCTGAACTTGCCCTCCGCAGACCACCTCATCATGACTTCTGACCAGCTCTTACAACTAACAGCCTATCACAGTGAGTCACTTTGGGCACAATGTGGGACCTGGGGGCTGCTACCCCTTCTTGTTTACAGGAGTGCACTACACACTATACTACCTTTCCCACTCAAGATGACAATAGGGTACACTCTCTTCACAATCTTAAGACACGACTATATGGTAACTCTCTGCTTATTATCATCATTCTTACACTATTTTTATGGCGGTACCTGTTAGAGTAGTTTCCTGGAATGTGGGAGGCATTACATCGCCTGCAAAGAGAGGTACTATTTTGCAACATTTAAACTCCCTACAGGCTGACATAGCTTTACTTCAGGAGACTAGATTGACAGCAGACGAACACGTTAAGCTAAAGAGGTGTTGGGTAGGTCAGGCACTGTATTCCCCAACAGAGGGTAGAAAGAGGGGGGTGGCTATTTTGGTGAGGAAGGGTCTTCCAATCTCCTTCTCGCAGGTTGACATTGATCAGAGAGGCAGGTACATTATAGCTCTATTGCAAATTCACAAATTCACTTATACCATTTGCAACATTTATGGCCCGAACGAGGTTAATCCTAATTTCTGGTCAACCCTACTAGCAAAATTATTAACCTACAATGCCCCATTGATTATGAGAGGGGATTTTAACCTGGCCCAGGCTGTTCCTCTAGACAGATTTAAAGATCCATCAGTGCTAGGTCACCTGAAACAACGTGCTCCACATAGTAGAGAGGTAACTCTAATTAGCTCATTTAAAGAGACACTAGACTTGGTAGATGTCTGGAGAACAAAAAATCCGGAGGAGAGAGACTTTACTTGCCTATCTAAAACACATCACACAATGTCACGGATAGACTATTTCCTCACCTCTTCAGCATTAACACCTCAAGTCCACACTACTACCATAGCACAGATTACAATCTCGGACCATGCCCCTATCACATTACTGTTGCAACCTACACCCATGACTCCTCCTAAGAAATCTTGGAGATTCCCCACGTATCTCTATAGCAACATAAATTTCCGTAATCATCTAAAGTCCTCATGGTTACACTATACATCGGACAATGATACACATAAAGATACCCCTGATTTATTTTGGCATGCCTCTAAGGCGGTAATGAGGGGCTGTATTACGGCCTTTACGGCCCAATACAACAAAAACAACAGACGAATTGATGGTGACTTCCTTTCGCAGCTAACTGCAGCGTACAATGACTACCTCTCTGACCCCTCCCCCACATTTCAAAAAAAGTATTACGAGCTTAAGCAGGCCAGGGACACGTTCTTAACCCAACAACATCTCAAGTTTGACATACATAGGCAGGGTAGATACTTTCGCCAGGGTAATAAATCTGGTAAACTGCTGGCCAAACTGGTTCACTCTTACTGCCCCAAATCTTATATAGTGGCTATAAACTCCCAGTCCAAACTGACTTCAGACAATAAAGACATTATGATGGAATTTGTAAAGTACTACAGGGAACTATACACTAGTCAAACAATAGATCATGAGGCAAAATTGAGGTTCTGGGGCTTGGTGCAGCTACCCACTATCTCTGAGGAGCAAAAATCGGCCCTCAATGCCCTGATCCATGTGCAGCAGGTTATCAAGGCTATACGAAACAGCAAATTAGGGAAGGCCCCAGGCCCGGATGGGCTGCCCTCTGAGTATTTTAAGCTTTTGAGTGAGGAAATAGCTCCCACCTTAGCCTCTCTATTTTCAGCATACCTGGAAGGGGCGTCGTGATTGGATAAGCGTTTCTCAGAAGCAAACATTTGCTTGATTCCTAAACCTGACAGGGATCATACCCAGACCTCATCATATCGCCCAATCTCCCTTCTTAATGGGGATTACAAACTTTTGACAAAGATCCTGGCTGACCGTCTAGCGAAGGTCTTGCCATCTGTTGTACACATGGACCAGACAGGCTTTGCTTTCGGTGCTTAATATCCGGAAAGTTCTAGCCATTTCATCACATTATTGGTACAATGCAACATCACAAACCCCTTCCAATTTGCCAGATGCGTGCAGAGTGGGATCATTTGCACACTTCCCTGGAACAATTCGGAATTTCGGGATGCTTTGCTGACTTCCTCCGTACACTGTATCAGGCCCCTATGGCATCCCTCATAGTCAATTGGGAGCTTTCCCCCTCTTTTGCACTTCAAAGGGAAACTAGGCAGGGCTGTCCCCTTTCCCCCCTGTTGTTTGATCTGGCCATAGAGCCCCTGGCCTCATATATTAGACAACATTGTACAGGACTTGATGTGCTTGGACATAAATATCATCTCTCATTATACGCAGACGATCTACTCCTGTTTGTAGGTGACCCTCGTAATAACCTCCAGCCCCTCCTAGATATCATCAAGCTATTTGGGTCCTTTTCGGGGTATAAAATCAATGTTGATAAATCGGAGGTAACCTGGTTGCAGAACCTCGGTGACACCACACTATCAGGCAGTGGCCTCAGGGTTACAGAGGGATCTTTTAAATATCTTGGGATCCTTTCACACATTGATCCCACAAAACTATACCATCTCAACCTCACAGGAGTCATTGCAAACATCAAACAATTGTTGTCAGGCTGGACAAGGCTCCCCTTGTCCCTTTCGGGGAGGGTTCAGCTTTTTAAGATGATCGCCCTTCCTAAGCTCCTCTACCCGCTACAGATGTTGCCTCTTCTTTTGACGCGCAAGGACGCTGCTTCTCTCCAGGCCTCATTAGGTCGCTTTATATGGCAAGGGAAAAAACATAGGATAAGTAAAAAGTATCTATTTATGTCCTCGAGTGAGGGTGGGCTTCGCCTTCCAAACATTATCTGGTATAACTGGTCTACATTGTCTAAGATTGTCTTGGACTGGATGGTAGGGAATGCATATTTCACCGTCCCTGAGTTAGAGGGTGGTCTTGTTAGGCCATTGCATTTAGCTTTCTTGCCCCACTCACCTCTCAAATCGCTTCCCCTATCCATACAATCTCATATATTATTCAAAGATCCTCTGAGGGCGTGGTCCGGGATTTGTAAGCTATGGGGGACACAACATCTAGTGACTAAATATTTGCCGATTCAGGGCAATTTACAGTTCCTCCCTGGTTACACGACTGAAGTGTTTGCTACATGGCACCACCAACATCTTACAAGGCTTCACCAACTTTTTAACCCACTCACTTTTCTGAATTACAGAGCTCGCACGATCTCCCGGGGACACATAGGTTTGCGTATTTTCAATGCAGGCACTATCTTTATAAACTGATCTCAGACAAGCTGTTGACTACCGAGCCTTCCAATATTGATAAATTGTGTGCTCTGGCTAAGCAGGGCTCTTATAAGATATCGCACACTTATGACCTATTGCTTAAACACTGTGAAGGACCTGCTATGCAGGGACTTGTAACGAAATGGGCAAACAGTAGAGAACTGTCGGTGGACTCTGACCTCATTACAAGGAGCCTTGGGAAGGTACACGCTAGTACAATCTCGGCCAATCTAAGGGAGACACATATGAAATGTATCCATCAGTCTTACATTACACCTGGCATTCGAGCTAGATGGGTCCCGGGGGCGGAGAACATCTGTAATAAGTGTAGGTACTCATCCCCAGACTGGATTCACTTGTTGTGGGATTGCCCTAAGTTGGGAGGATTCTGGTTTAGAGTTTCTTATTGGTTGGCAAAAGTAACAAATCAACAGGTGACTCTCACAGCACAACATGTGATATTTTTGATACCCAAGGACAGAATTTATAAGTTTGACATTTTTATCACCACTGTATTAATGCTCGCTAGGACGGTCATTCTAAAGGGGTGGGCTAGCAATAGAGCACCTCCATTCAAGCAGCTGCTTGGCAGGGTACACACCCAAATGTTGACTGAGCAGGCGGGACACAAAAGGGGATCCGGAGAAAAGAGTCAGGAAATGTATCCACAATTGGGAGGCTTATCTTCTATTTCTTTCACCTAGAGTAAGAGACAGTGTTATATACCCATTTAGAAATAGCCTTTTTATCTTAAGTGAGAACCTCCGAGGTAAATGGTGCCAACAGACTGACTGACTTGTCTCGCTTATGTGTGAATACTGGAAGCCCTGACATTTGTACAATCACTGGATGTTGCTGCCCAGTCTGTGGGGGGCGAGTCGGAGGGCCCGGGTAAGTGCTAATGTTATTCTTTGTGAATTGTCTGTTAATATTTTTTTTTTTTTTGGTTGTTTTCCTGGAAAAAATGAAAATTGTGTGGACAGTTTGATTCCCTGTCTCTTCAGGTTGAAATCTTCCTTTACTTCATCAGTTACCATGATGGACTTGGCGAATCTTACAAGTGCTTTGGCATTCCTTATTGTTAAACTTGTCATGTATATGGTGGATCATTTTGTCCTCACTATTTATAAATAAAGTTATTAAAAAAAAACCAAAGAAAACATTTTTTTTCTGTAGTGTAGTTGCCCCCTCATTAACCTACCCCCTCCCAGATCCCTTTCCCACCTCGTATCCCCCTCCCTCCTTCCCACTCACTGATGTTTTTTTTCCCTATAGTAGCAGTCCCACCTGCTCCCACCCCCACTTCTAGTGCAATTAATGATCAAGCGGGAGAATTAACTAGTGCACCACTTATAATCTGGCCCGTAGTGTTTAATGTCCCTTTATATACGTTATCCCCTAGAGATTAAAAATAAAAAATAAAAATAGCAGCCTTTTGATGGAAAATACTATGTAAAAACAATATGTTGAACAAATGCCATTTTCATGATTATGATGCTGTTGCATCAGTGAATTTGGATACTTATTTATCGAGACTAATATTTGTTACTATGTAAATAATCATACGATTGTTGAGTGAAGTGTTGCTACTTTCATCAGTTCCAGGGGCAGGACTATGATGCTCACTATATAATGAACTATGTAGTGCTAAAAATAAATACACAGAGCGCCTCCTAAAAGGCTAAGACACTAGTAGTGACAAGATTATTTAAATAAAAAATATATTGAAATTCTATAGGGGTATATAAAATATTTTATAAGCTACTTATAGCTAAAATATACAAACAAGATACAAAAGTGGATCCACTTAAAATTAACAATAAAATATGCATATATCTATATAAAAAAAACCATACAATTGTCGATCCACTTTTGTATCTTGTTTGTATATTTTAGCTATAAGTAGCTTATAAAATATTTTATATACCCCTATAGAATTTCAATATATTTTTTATTTAAATAATCTTGTCACTACTAGTGTCTTAGCCTTTTAGGAGGCGCTCTGTGTATTTATTTTTAGCACTACATTCATCATTTTGGGGGCGCTGGTACCCACAATACTAGGAGCTACAGACACAAGGTTGAGCGATGTCAGATTTTAACATATAATGAACTATGTTCTACCAATGCACTAACCTTAAGGAAATCCCTGAAGTCAATGGCAATGAAAATCACATGGGCTCTTGTTGATGTGACGTCACTTCCGTCTTCCATGCAGCTGCTTTGGAAAAGTTAGTTACAGGCTTTAATTTTGACTAGATCCTTGAGTGTTTGACATGAATTTGATCTATTTACACTGCATACCAAGGATACAGTTCAGTCACAGCAGCAAATTTAGATATACATGGTTTTTACAACTTACATGCTTTTTTTTTTTACTTATGTTTGACTCAAATTTGTGCCTATTGACAGTGCTTTTTGCATATTGTAATATCTCACACTCAGAATCAGTTTGGAGAACTGTGTGCCCCTGGAAAGCTTATAACTTCCACCAAATTAAAGGAGATGATTTTGATATGAATGTGTGAGAATATGAAACATGACTAAAGATGCACTCTTGATTCATTAACTTTTATATGTGCTTGAATATTGCACAGCCTATAACTACTGAAAAGCGGACAATCTTTGTATGTGTGTGTGAGACTATAGGACTAAGACACACGCTTGGTGCCTTTACCCTTTCATGCGAAGCTGATTTGTGCTATTGCTGCTGTATTTTTTTTATTTGCCATTATATTTTATGCATTGATTGATGGTATTTTGAGAACTCAGACGACTGCATAGATCCTAACTTACAACAAAGGTAACATATACCTGTGTACTTGTGGGTTTGCCCTCTGGTTTTGGTGTTGCAGGGCAATTTCACTCATTACCTACCTGATTGCTGTTTTATATCTAGTGATGAGTTATTGTCATATTTTTATGTGTTTTGATATTTTTAGTGCTTTTTATGATCTTTAGTAAATCATTTTGATAAGAATGGGATATCAGCAAAGGGGTACAGGGGAAAATATGTCTGTTTGCAGATGATACAAAAATGTGTAATGGAGTGGATGTTCCAGGGTGGTAGACCAAATGAGAAGTGATATACAACAATTGGAGGATTGTGCAAACGACTGGGATTTAAAGTTTAACACAGCAAAGTGTAAAATAATGCTTCTAGGGAAGAAAAATCCAAATGTTAATTACAGACTCAATGACACTTTACTGACTGTTACAGATGAGGAACAGGACTTGGGAATGATTATTTTAGATGATTTAAAACTTAGTAAACAATGTAGTAATGCAGCGAGTAAGGCTAGCAGAATGCTTGGATGTATTGGTAGAGGTATTTGCAGCAGACATAGTAAGGTTCTTATGGCACTTTATAGATCATTAGTTAGGCCTCATCTTGAGTATTGTGTGTAGTCCTGGAGGCCATATCTTCAGAAGGATATTAACAAACTTGAATCTTTTCAAAGGAGGGCTACAAAAATGGTACGTGGCTTAAAAAAAGGATAGGCTCAACGACCTAGCTATGTATAACTTAGAGGAGAGAAGGGAAAGCAGTGATATGATAGCAACTTTCAAGTACGTTAAAGGGCTTAGTAAAACTGAGGCTGTGGGTATTTAACATAAAATGGAAAATTCAAGAACAAGGAGTCATGATCTCAAGCTGAAGGGTAGTAGATTCAGGAATAATTTTAGGAAGCACTTCTTTACAGAAAGAGTTATTGATTTATGGAATAAACTTCCTCAGGAGCTAGTAATGACAAACACTGTGGGGGACTTTAAAAATGCCTGGGACAAGCATAAGGCTATCCTACAAACTAGATACGTTTATACTGTTAGGTAATATCAGGCAGACTTGCTGTGCCTATGGCTCTTATCTGCCGTTAATATCTATGTTTCTATGTTTCTATGAACTCAAATTTGTGTGTGATATTTTGTCATTTTTATCTATTAAATTAATTTACAAATGTGTATATATTAAAAAAGTGCTTGATTCCCTTTACATTATTTTGTCTCCAGCCTTTCTTTGTTATTTTGGTGAATATATAAAATGAGGGTCTGCACTAGATAAATTTAGTAAATACATTTTTGAGTATGATAACATGTTTTTCTTTATTTAATAAAATTATCTCTTCACTACACTATAAATATCATCCCCAAAATTGGCAACTATCAAAACTAGAGGTCATCTTTTAAGATGTCTACAATTAATGGGAAGATACATTTTACAAAGTCTACAGTTTACCTGGGATATTCATACAGAGCTAAAAAAAAAAAAAATATTAAAGGGGACATAATTTTTTGTGTTCTAAAACAGCATCTTTTTTTTGCACTAAGCACAAAATGATAGACAACACACAAGATGACAGTAATCTGCAAAGTCCAACACTGTTATAGATAGTGAAGAAAATATTTATGTGAGCCAAACTACAGTACACATATCATCTCCTAAATTAGTAACTATCCAAAATTTCTATCATAACATGCTGGATTTTAACAAAAATACAGCAAATGACTAGTGATGTTACAAACTGAAAATTTTCTGTTTGCGAACGGCGAACGCGAACGTCCGCAACTGTTCGCGAACGGGTGAACCGGGTGAACTGCCATTGACTTCAATAGGCAGGCGAATTTTAAAACCCACAGGGACTCTTTCTGGCCACAATAGTGATGGAAAAGTTGTTTCAAGGGGACTAACACCTGGACTGTGGCATGCCGGAGGGGGATCCATGGCAAAACTCCCACGTAAAATTACATAGTTGATGCAGAGTCTGGTTTTAATCCATAAAGGGCATAAATCACCTAACATTCCTAAATTGTTTGGAATAACGTGCTTTAAAAGATCAGGTATGATAACGATCAGGTAGTGTAAGGGTTACGCCCGCTTCACAGTGACAGACCAAACTCCCCGTTTAACGCACCGCAAACAACGGCAAACAGTCCATTTGCACAACCACGAGATAGATAGATTTGATAGATACATAGATATATAGATTAGATAGATAGATCAATAGATGCAATATACATTTGATAGATACGATAGATAGATAGATAGATAGATAGATAGATAGATAGATAGATAGATAGATAGATTTGATAGATATATAATTTCCCAGACAGAGAATTACAAGACGTGCGGTCTGGGACCCATGGTAAGGTTCCCAGAGGCAGTTGCGGCACCAGGGGACGTGTATATGGCATGGATTTTAGGAACCGGGAGATGGAAAAAGATGCTTGGTTGGTCCTCCTACTTCAAATTTGGGGCACTGTTCGTGCAATCTACTGTGCCACCAGATATGAGTGGTGTGTTAAGTAGTACTATTCTGATCAGTTTAATACCTGTTACTCCCCCTATCGGGGGAAGTGTATATGGCATGGATTTTAGGAACCGGGAGATGGAAAAAGATGGAAAAAAATTTACACTACTGTTACAACAGATATGAGTGGTGGCACTGTGGGCAAGTGGGCCTGGCACACACGCTGGCAGGCAGGCAACTGCAATTAGATTACAAAAGCAGACTGATGTTTCACAGTCCAAAAAGTTTGTTTTTTTAAATTTACACTAATGTTACACCAGATATGAGTGGTGGAAATGGGCAAGTGGGCACAGTATACGCTGTGAGCCTGGCACACATGCTGGCAGGCAGGCAACTGCAATTAGATTACACAGGGAAAAAAAAAGCAGCCCTAAAAAGGGCTTTTTGGGGTGCTGTCCTTACAGCAGAGATCAGATGAGTCCTTCAGGACTGTAGTGGTCACTGAATACACTAGCCTAGCTATCAATTTCCCTATTAAATCATCAGCAGCTACACTGTCCCTCCTCTCACTAAGAAAGCAGCTTCCAAATGAATCTAAAATGGCTGCTGTCCAGGAGCTGGGAGGGTCTGGGAGGGAGGGTCTGCTGCTGATTGGCTGGAATGTGTCTGCAGACTGTGAGATACAGGGTCAAAGTTTACTCAATGATGACGAATAGGGGGCAGATCGAACATCGCATATGTTCGCCCCCGCCATTGCGAACGCGAATAAGCTATGTTCGCCGGGAACTATTCGCCAGCGAACTATTCGGGACATCACTACAAATGACTATAAAAGGGGAAATATTTTGTTTTGGAGATGATCCATTTATATAGCCCATCTGGTAATTTTTTTTTATAAAAATGTATATTTTTGCTTATTTTTTAAGACCATTGTGCTGATTTGTCAGACTCCTAACCAAGCCCCACAGTGTCAGATGTATACACACATTTACAAATTCCTGCAGGCTCCTGTTTATGTCATCTGTCTTTTCATATTCATGGAAGGGGGGAGGTGGGGAGTGTCAGATATTTTTGTTTAACCATCCCCTTTCACTGGCTGTCCCAGACTACCTCACCAATAATGCTAAATTGGAGCTTCTAAGTAAGTTTTTAAAAGTTTTATACTGGATTTTAGATTAGTATCTGTGCATATTCTTCCTCATAGTAGTGTCTATTACATGCAGGTAAAAAATAACACGTATTCCTCATACACAGTGCTTACATTTTCACAGGTATAATAGCCTGTTATGGTGCACACCCTTAATTAATCAATTTATACAACACTATAAGAGAAGAAAAAAAGCCTCAATCCAATATTAGGCCTTTAAAAAGACAGGGAATACAGCACTCTTTATATTTATATAAAGCACATATTTATTGTTAAACAGTTCCAATTCCAGAACAGAAACAAATCAAGCAAATATTGGTAAAGCTGAACAAATATACATATATATATACAAAGTATCAAGTAAGTACTCACATATTGCATTCATTCAACATACATACTGAGACACACTATGCATCAGCATTGAAATCTATACCTAATCACAAAAATCTTACGTGGCCACAATGACTAGGAAATAACAGCTTTAAGAAAAAATCTTTGCAAAGATAATAAAAAACTGCAAATAGTCCATTTCCACAAAGTAATAATAACTTTATGTTGATGAAGTCAAAATAGGTCTCCAAGCATTTATGTCAGGAAAAGCATTAGTATGGTGAACAGGCAAGCAGGATAATAAGCAGACAATAAGCATATAAATGTCCAGCTCCTTATTGTAATGCTTTTTAAGCCTTATAATAAGTGTTAATATGAAAAACAGGCAAGCAGGTTACTGAGCAGGAGATAAGCATATGTATGTCCAGCTCCTTATTGCAATGCTTCTTAAGCTTTATGGTGTATATATTGTAAATATAGGGACCGCTACCTTCCGCAACTGGGCTTCACAGGAATTTACCCCAATGTGTCTCATAACATGGTATGATATTACCTGAAACCTCCAGCCCCTTCCTTTGCCACACCTTTGATTTTTTGTTCTGCTACATGCAGTCTCTCCCAGAGTTTAAACAAACACACTGCTTAGCCTGTACCTCTATCTTCCAAATGCTTCCAGCGTAGTCTCGCCAGAACTGTTATTCATGTAGCTCCACTTCACAGCAGCAAACTTATTTCTTCAACTCTGTGTAAAACTCCTTGTGGAAGCTGCATTCGTGTGAGTACTTCACAATCAAATGCAAAAACAGCCAACGTACGTTTCTCCCAGAATCCTTTGCAAAAAGGGGCTTCATCAGGGCTAATCTAATAGCCCTATCAAAATAAAAAAAGCCCCCGCAAAATAAAAAAAAACCCTAGACTACAATAAACTACCAATGGCCCTTAAAAGGGCCTTTTGCGGGGCATTGCCCCAAAATAAATCAGCTCTTTTACCTGTAAAATAAAATACAAACACCCCCCAACAGTAAAACTCACCACCCACACAACCAAACCCCCAAATAAAAACCTATCTAAAAAACCTAAGCTCCCCTTTGCCCTGAAAAGGGCATTTGTATGGGCATTGCCCTTAAAAGGGCATTTAGCTGTTTTTCAGCCCAAAGTACCTAAAATTATAACCCACCCAATAAACCCTTAAAAAAACCTAACACTAACCACCGAAGATCCACTTACAATTTTCGAAGACCGGACATCCATCCTTATCCAAGCAGCAGAAGTCCACAGTGAAGCCGGCAGAAATCTTCATCCAAGCGGGCAGAAGTCTTCATCCAGACGGCATCTTCTATCTTCATCCATCTGGTGTGGAGCGGCTCCATCTTCAAGACATCCGCCGCGGAGCATCCTCTTCTTACGACGTCTCTTGAAGAATGAAGTTTCCTTTAAATGATGTCATCCAAGATGGCGTCTCTTACATTCCGATTGGCTGATAGAATTCTATTAGAATTCTATATGTTGCAATCAGCCAATAGGATTGAGCTTTCATCAAGAAGTAATCTATGTTTTACAGTACAAATGTTGAAAATACTATGTAGGTATGATGATCAGGAAACTTAGATTACGACTAATGAAACATCTGCGAAATATTAAAATTGCAGCCAAAGATAAAGAGGATGGAAAAACCCTAACCAGTGTAGCAGCTCTTTTATTAAGACCATATAAATGAGACAACCTGTTTATCACCATGTTATTTTAAAACTTGGAGTCCGGTACCAAAGATAATTATGCCCTTAGAAATCATACTAGATTGATATTATAGCTCACAAGATATAGATCCAAACATGATGAACAATAAACATGTATAGGATTATAGAAAATAAAAATTACGGGAGAGCAAGATAACAAATCATTGTAGTTAATATATAAAGGTTTGTTAAAAATACTAATCTTAAGAATACACTTTTGTAAAAATCACACTTTTTCCACTGTAAAAAACTGAAAATGCACAGAGCACCAGTATACACAGGGTATTAATACTAACAATTGATCACATCACAAGATTATTTTTTAATTTTATTTTTTTATACACTAATCAATTTGTCACTTACCAAGATCACAGTCCCTTTATTATTTAAAAACAAAATCTTCAGCACTACAGTAGTCTCAACACTACCACCACTTGGGATTCACAATTTATTTAACACAAACCACAGCATTTAATATTTTTAAGGCAAATCACTCATATTGGTTACAATGTTAACATAATAAATACTTAAACAAATTATAAGCGTGTATATTATATTATAGTTTATTACGAATATAATTCAAATAGGGGGTAACACTGAGATGTTAAAAACATATATAACATTATCTTGAAAATTAAGATATAACAGGGAACAATTGAATAAAACATACAATTGATATACTAAGATTAATGATGCAAGCAGTAATAAGGTCAATAACACACATTGACAAGGACAATAACACACAATTTAATTTTCAAGACATATATAGGGTTTATCATTGTGAATATTTTAAAGGACCAGTAAACACAGTAGATTTGCATAATCAACACATGCAAGATAACAAGACAATACAATAGCACTTACTCTGAATTTCAAATGAGTAGTATATTCTTTTCTAACACATTTCAAAGTTATGTATATTTCCACTCCCCCTGTACCATGTGATATAAACAGCAGTATATATGTAATATCAAATATAAAATAACGATGACACATACAATGACACAGAATATTAAAACACGTTATATATAGAAAGCATAGTACGTCAGCTGTGTGGAAAGCTCAGATTAAATCTACTGAATACCAGATGAATAACAGGACTGAACTGATGAATCCAAATTGTATTGCAATCGATAGTAATTGTATCTTAATCCACCTTAAGTCAAATCCGATAACGTTTAATCCATCTTAAAAATGACATGTAATGTAATGGTGTTCACATCCAATCTGATGAGAGTCGAAAGTGATGGACTTAGACAATGTCCAATCATAAACCAGAAAAGGCGGAACTTCCGGTTTCCACCGGTTTTATATTCCCCAGCAAACGGTGGCCCGCTGCCTTTGATAAAGCCCAGAGGGGTAAAATGCGTTAGGAAGTTCTACAAGAGCTTATGGGGGCTCTTTTTATCTAAGAAAGAAGTGTTGTTTAAATATTTAACAGAACAGTTATATAAAACTCTTATGCACTGGTCGCATATAACAGTCGCCTATTGTGGCACTTAACCAGCTGATACCTGATAGCCTGTTAAATATGAAATAGACCGTTATAAGGGGTAACATTTAGTAAAATATATGGCACTCAAAAGCACTGGAATTGTGGCGCTCGTCATAAACTGAGGTAAATTCAGGCCAGATGTTAATGTCCGAACTGATCAGTACGCTTATCGTAATCACGCTTATTATCTTTGCACTTAATATTTCCAAGGGAAACAAACCCACATTCTCTATGTGGTAAAAGTATGGTGCTGATCTCAGGCACAGTGAAGCATATGCAGTATAGTGCTTAAACTTGCACACAATACAATGTTCCCAGCTAATCTTGTTGCCAGTAGCAAGCAGAAAATTAATTTATATTATACAGAATTAATTATTCATATTTATTTACATATACGATAAGCTAGTTACTGGAGCCATATATTACAATAGGGGAACATTTACTATAACCATTTGATCTGCGCTTGGATATTGGCACTGTTGATAATTGTGACCAATTTGATCCAGTGGATATTACTCTCAATAATTAGTGACAATTATATTATATTTATCTGAAACTTGCACAATATTATACCAGATACGTGTAATTGATGTTGCAGGAGTATTGAGCAGGTAGACTTTGCACACAGGTTAAAATAGCAGCATCTTTAATAACGAGTAATGCTGGAAAAAATCTGAATCGCTCACTCTAACACAGACATTTTTTGAACAGCTATGATATGGTGTCAATATATTATGTATTACTTTACTAACAATCAGGCATGGTTACTAATGTAACAGCTCTAGATCCACATATGGATTTATGTTGAACAGCCTACCATAATAAGTAATACATGTGTGTAAGCACAACACTTTGACACACAATATTTCCCTTAACCACATAGTACTTAGTGATGTCGCGAACCCAAAAATTTCGGTTCGCGAACGGCGGACTCGAAATTCCGCTACTGTTCGCGAACCGCCATTGACTTCAATAGGCAGGCGAACTTTAAAACCCACAAGGACTCTTTCTGGCCACAATAGTGATGGAAAAGTTGTTTCAAGGGTACTAACACCTGGACTGTGGCATGCTGGAGGGGGATCCATGGCAAAACTCCCATGTAAAATTACATAGTTGATGCAGAGTCTGCTTTTAACCCATAAAGGGCCTAAATCACCTAACATTCCTAAATTGTTTGGAATAACGTGCTTTAAAACATCAGTTATGATGTTGTATCGATCAGGTAGTGTAAGGGTTACGCCCGCTTCACAGTGACAGACCAAACTCTCCGTGTAACGCACCCCAAACAACCACAAACAGTCCATTTGCACAACCACGAGATAGATAAATTTGATAGATACATAGATTACATAGCTCAATAGATGCAATATACATATGATAGATACAAATTACATAGCTCAATAGATGCAATATACATTTGATAGATACGAATTACATAGATCAATAGATGCAATATACATTTGATAGATACAAATTATATAGATCAAAAGATGCAATATACATTTCATAGATACGAATTACATAGATCAAAAGATGCAATATACATTTTATAGATACGAATTACATCGATCAATAGATGCAATATACATTTGATAGATACGATTGATAGTTAGATAGAATTGATAGATAAATAGATAGATTTGAAAGATATATAATTTCCCTGACAGAGTATAACAATAAGACATGCGGTCTGGGACCCGTGGTGTGTTAAGTAGTACTATTCTTAGCAGTTTACTACTACCTGTTACTCCCCCTATCGGGGGAGGTCTATATGGCCTGCATTTTTGGAACAGGGAGATGGAAGAATATGATTGGTCTGTCCTCCTACTTCAAATTTGTGTACTGTTCTAAGTAGTTTAATCCCTCTTACTCCCCTCTATCGGGGGAGGTCTATATGGCCTGCATGATTACCCTGACAAAGTATAACAACAAAACATGCGATCTGGGACCCATGGTAACTAGGTTGTGTTAAGTAGTACTATTCTTAGCACTTTAATCCCTGTTACTCCCCTATTGGGGGAGGTGTATATGGCCTCCATGATTATCCTGCCAAAATATAATAATAAGACATGCGGTCTAGTACCCATGGTAACTAGGTTGTGTTAAGTAGTACTATTATTAGCACTTTAATCCCTGTTACTCCCCCTATCGGGGGAGGTCTATATAGCCTGCATGATTACCCTGACAAAGTATAACAACAAAACATGCGGTCTGGGACCCATGGTAACTAGGTTGTGTTAAGTAGTACTATTCTTAGCACTTTAATCCCTGTTACTCCACCTATCGGGGGAAGTGTATATGGCCTGCAGGATTACCCTGACAAAATATAATAATAAGACATGCGGTCTGAGACCCATGGTAACTAGGTTGTGTTAAGTAGTACTATTCTTAGCACTTTAATTCCTGTTACTCCCCCTATCAGGGGAGGTCTATATGGCCTGCATGATTACCATGACAAAGTATAACAACAAAACATGCGGTCTGGGACCCATGGTAACTAGGTTGTGTTAAGTAGTACTATTCTTAGCACTTTAATCCCTGTTACTCCCCCTATCAGGGAGGTGTATATGGCCTGCATGATTATCCTGACAAAAATATAATAATAAAACATGCGGTATGGGACCCATGGTAACTAGGTTGTGTTAAGTAGTACTATTGTTAGCACTTTAATCCCTGTTACTCCCCCTATCGGGGAGGTCTATATGGCGTGCATGATTACCCTGACAAAGTATAACAACAAGACACGCGGTCTGGGACCCATGGTAACTAGGTTGTGTTAAGTAGTACTGTTCTTAGCAGTTTAATCCCTCTTACTCCCCTCTATCGGGGGAGGTCTATATGTCCTGCATGATTACCCTGACAAAGTATAACAACAAAACATGCGGTCTGGGACCCATGGTAACTAGGTTGTGTTAAGTAGTACTATTCTTAGCACTTTAATCCCTGTTACTCCCCCTATTGGGTAAGGTGTATATGGCCTGCATGATTATCCTGCCAAAGTTTAACAAAAAAACATGCGTCTGGGACCCATGGTAACTAGGTTGTGTTAAGTAGTACTATTCTTAGCACTTTAATCCCTGTTACTCCCCCTATCGGGGGAGGTGTATATGGCGTGCATGATTATCCTGACAAAATATAATCATAAGACATGCGGTCTGAGACCCATGGTAACTAGGTTGTGTTAAGTAGTACTATTCTTAGCACTTTAATCCCTGTTACTCCCCCTATCGGGGGAGGTCTATATGGCCTGCATGATTAACCTGACAAAGTATAACAACAAAACATGCGGTCTGGGACCCATGGTAACTAGGTTGTGTTAAGTAGTACTATTCTTAGCACTTTAATTCCTGTTACTCCCCCTATCGGGGGAGGTGTATATGGCCTGCATTATTATCCTGCCAAAATATAATAATAAGAAATGCGGTCTGGGACTCATGGTAACTAGGTTGTGTTAAGTAGTACTATTCTTAGCACTTTAATCCCTGTTACTCCACCTATCGGGGGAGGTCTATATGGCCTGCATGATTACCCTGACAAAGTATAACAACAAAACATGTGGTCTGGGACCCATGGTAACTAGGTTGTGTTAAGTAGTACTATTCTTAGCACTTTAATCCCTGTTACTCCCCTATCGGGAGAGGTGTATATGGCCTGCATGATTATCCTGACAAAATATAATAATAAGACATGCGGTCTGAGACCCATGGTAACTAGGTTGTGTTAAGTAGTACTATTCTTAGCACTTTAATCCCTGTTACTCCCCCTATTGGAGGAGGTGTATATGGCCTGCATGATTGTCCTGCCAAAATATAATAATAAGACATGCGGTCTGGGACCCATGGTAACTAGGTTGTGTTAAGTAGTACTACTCTTAGCACTTTAATCCCCTGTTACTCCCCCTATCGGGGGAGGTCTATATGGCCTGCATGATTACCCTGACAAAGTATAACAACAAAACATGTGGTCTGGGACCCATGGTAACTAGGTTGTGTTAAGTAGTACTATTCTTAGCACTTTAATCCCTGTTACTCCCCCTATTGGGGGAGGTGTATATGGCGTGCATGATTATCCTGACAAAATATAATCATAAGACATGCGGTCTGAGACCCATGGTAACTAGGTTGTGTTAAGTAGTACTATTCTTAGCACTTTAATCCCTGTTACTCCCCCTATCGGGGGAGGTCTATATGGCCTGCATGATTACCCTGACAAAGTATAACAACAAAACATGCGGTCTGGGACCCATGGTAACTAGGTTGTGTTAAGTAGTACTATTCTTAGCACTTTAATTCCTGTTACTCCCCCTATCGGGGGAGGTGTATATGGCCTGCATGATTATCCTGACAAAATATAATAATAAAACATGCGGTCTGGGACTTATGGTAACTAGGTTGTGTTAAGTAGTACTATTAGCAATTTAATCCCTATCGGGGGAGGTCTATATAGCAACACAAACAACAGAACATGCGGCCTGGGACCCATGGTAAATAGGTTGTGTTAAGTAGTACTATTCTTAGCACTTTCATCCCTGTAACTCCCCCTATCGGGGGAGGTCTATATGGCCTGCATGATTACCCAGACAAAATATAATAATAAGACATGCGGTCTGGGACCCATGGTAACTAGGTTGTGTTAAGTAGTACTATTCTTAGCACTTTAATCCCTGTTACTCCACCTATCGGGGGAGGTCTATATGGCCTGCATGATTACCCTGACAAAGTATAACAACAAAATATGTGATCTGGGACCCATGGTAACTAGGTTGTGTTAAGTAGTACTATTCTTAGCACTTTAATCCCTGTTACTCCCCCTATCGGGGGAGGTGTATATGGCCTGCATGATTATCCTGACAAAATATAATCATAAGACATGCGGTCTGAGACCCATGGTAACTAGGTTGTGTTAAGTAGTACTATTCTTAGCACTTTAATCCCTGTTACTCCCCCTATCGGGGGAGGTCTATATGGCCTGCATGATTACCCTGACAAAGTATAACAACAAAACATGCGGTCTGGGACCCATGGTAACTAGGTTGTGTTAAGTAGTACTATTCTTAGCACTTTAATCCCTGTTACTCCACCTATCGGGGGAGGTCTATATGGCCTGCATGATTACCCTGACAAAGTATAACAACAAAATATGTGATCTGGGACCCATGGTAACTAGGTTGTGTTAAGTAGTACTATTCTTAGCACTTTAATCCCTGTTACTCCCCCTATCGGGGGAGGTGTATATGGCCTGCATGATTATCCTGACAAAATATAATAATAAAACATGCGGTCTGGGACTTATGGTAACTAGGCTGTGTTAAGTAGTACTATTAGCAATTTAATCCCTGTTACTCCCCCTATCGGGGGAGGTCTATATAGCAACACAAACAACAAAACATGCGGCCTGGGACCCATGGTAACTAGGTTGTGTTAAGTAGTACTATTCTTAGCACTTTCATCCCTGTAACTCCCCCTATCGGGGGAGGTCTATATGGCCTGCTTGATTACCCTGACAAAGTATAACAACCAAACATGCGGTCTGGGACCCATGGTGGTACTGGTATAACGGTACTGGTATAACTAGGTTGTCTTAAGTAGTACTATTCTTAGCAGTTTAATCCCTGTGATTGGTCTGTCCTCCTACTTCAAATTTGTCAAAAACACAAGTGGCTTTCTCAAAACAGTCCGGACACGAGATAGATAGATTTGATAGATAGATATGCATAGATTTATAGTTAGATAGAATCGATAGAAGATAAATAGATAGATTTGTTAGATATTTAATTACCCTGACAAAGTATAATAATTAAACATGCGGTCTGGGACCCATGGTAACTAGGTTGTGTTAAGTAGTACTATTCTTAGCACTTTAATCCCTGTAACTCCCCCTATCGGGGGAGGTCTATATGGCCTGCACGATTACCCTGAGAAAGTATCACAACAAGACATGAGGTCTGGGACCCATGGTAACTAGGTTGTGTTAAGTAGTACTGTTTTTATTAGTTTAATACCTGTTACTCACCCTATCGGGGGAGGTCTATATGGCCTGCATGATTACCCTACCAAAATATAATAATAAGACATGTGGTCTGGGACCCTTGGTAACTAGGTTGTGTTTTAAGTAGTACTATTCTTAGCACTTTAATCCCTATTACTCCCCCTATCAGGGGAGGTCTATATGACCTGCATGATTACCCTCACCAAAATATAACAACAAGACATGCGGTCTGGAACCCATAGTAACTAGGTTGTGTTTTTTAATTAGTACTATTCTTTGCACTTTAATCCCTGTTACTCCCCCTATCGGGGGAGGTCTATATGGCCTGCATGATTACCCTGACAAAATATAACAACAAGACATGTGGTCTGGGACACATGGTAACTAAGTTGTGTTTTAAGTAGTACTATTCTTAGCACTTCAATCCCTGTTACTCTCCCTATCGGGGGAGGTCTATATGGGTCTATATGGCCTGCATGATTACCCTGACAATGTATAATAACAAAATATGTGATCTGGGACCCATGGTAACTAGGTTGTGTTAAGTAGTACTATTCTTTGCACTTTAATCCCTGTTACTCCCCCTATCGGGGAAGGTCTATTTGGCCTGCATGATTACCCTGACAAAATATAATAATAAGACATGCGGTCTGGGACCCATGGTAACTAGGTTGTGTTAAGTAGTACTATTCTTAGCACTTTAATCCCTGTTACTCCCCCTATCGGGGGAGGTCTATATGGCCTGCATGATTACCCTGACAAAGTATAACCACAAGACATGTGGTCTGGGACCCATGGTAACTAGGTTGTGTTAAGTAGTACTATTCTTAGCACTTTAATCCCTGTTACTCCACCTATCGGGGGAGGTCTATATGGCCTGCATGATTACCCTGACAAAGTATAACAACAAAATATGTGATCTGGGACCCATGGTAACTAGGTTGTGTTAAGTAGTACTATTCTTAGCACTTTAATCCCTGTTACTCCCCCTATCGGGGGAGGTGTATATGGCCTGCATGATTATCCTGACAAAATATAATAATAAAACATGCGGTCTGGGACTTATGGTAACTAGGTTGTGTTAAGTAGTACTATTAGCAATTTAATCCCTGTTACTCCCCCTATCGGGGGAGGTCTATATAGCAACACAAACAACAAAACATGCGGCCTGGGACCCATGGTAACTAGGTTGTGTTAAGTAGTACTATTCTTAGCACTTTCATCCCTGTAACTCCCCCTATCGGGGGAGGTCTATATGGCCTGCTTGATTACCCTGACAAAGTATAACAACCAAACATGCGGTCTGGGACCCATGGTGGTACTGGTATAACGGTACTGGTATAACTAGGTTGTCTTAAGTAGTACTATTCTTAGCAGTTTAATCCCTGTGATTGGTCTGTCCTCCTACTTCAAATTTGTCAAAAACACAAGTGGCTTTCTCAAAACAGTCCGGACACGAGATAGATAGATTTGATAGATAGATATGCATAGATTTATAGTTAGATAGAATCGATAGAAGATAAATAGATAGATTTGTTAGATATTTAATTACCCTGACAAAGTATAATAATTAAACATGCGGTCTGGGACCCATGGTAACTAGGTTGTGTTAAGTAGTACTATTCTTAGCACTTTAATCCCTGTAACTCCCCCTATCGGGGGAGGTCTATATGGCCTGCACGATTACCCTGAGAAAGTATCACAACAAGACATGAGGTCTGGGACCCATGGTAACTAGGTTGTGTTAAGTAGTACTGTTTTTATTAGTTTAATACCTGTTACTCACCCTATCGGGGGAGGTCTATATGGCCTGCATGATTACCCTACCAAAATATAATAATAAGACATGTGGTCTGGGACCCTTGGTAACTAGGTTGTGTTTTAAGTAGTACTATTCTTAGCACTTTAATCCCTATTACTCCCCCTATCAGGGGAGGTCTATATGACCTGCATGATTACCCGCACCAAAATATAACAACAAGACATGCGGTCTGGAACCCATAGTAACTAGGTTGTGTTTTTTAATTAGTACTATTCTTTGCACTTTAATCCCTGTTACTCCCCCTATCGGGGGAGGTCTATATGGCCTGCATGATTACCCTGAGAAAATATAACAACAAGACATGTGGTCTGGGACACATGGTAACTAAGTTGTGTTTTAAGTAGTACTATTCTTAGCACTTCAATCCCTGTTACTCTCCCTATCGGGGGAGGTCTATATGGGTCTATATGGCCTGCATGATTACCCTGACAATGTATAATAACAAAATATGTGATCTGGGACCCATGGTAACTAGGTTGTGTTAAGTAGTACTATTCTTTGCACTTTAATCCCTGTTACTCCCCCTATCGGGGAAGGTCTATTTGGCCTGCATGATTACCCTGACAAAATATAATAATAAGACATGCGGTCTGGGACCCATTGTAACTAGGTTGTGTTAAGTAGTACTATTCTTAGCACTTTATTCCCTGTTACTCCCCCTATCGGGGGAGGTCTATATGGCCTGCATGATTACCCTCACCAAAATATAACAACAAGACATGCGTTCAGGGACCCATGGTAGCTAGGTTGTGTTTATATTAGTACTATTCTTAGCACTCTTATCCCTGTAACTCCCCCTATCGGTGGAGGTCTATACGGCCTGCCTGATTACCCTCACCAAATCTAACCACAAGACATGTGGTCTGGGACCCATGGTAACTAGGTTGTGTTAAGTAGTACTGTTCTTAGCAGTTTAATACCTGTTACTCTCCCTATCGGGGGAGGTCAATATGGCCTGCATGATTACCCTACCAAAATATAATAATAAGACATGCAGTCTGGGACCCATGGTAACTAGGTTGTGTTTTAAGTAGTACTATTCTTAGCACTTTAATCCCTTTTACTCCCCCTATCGGGGGAGGTCTATATGGCCTGCATGATTACCCTACCAAAATATAATAATAAGACATGCGGTCTGGGACCCATGGTAACTAGGTTGTGTTAAGTAGTACTATTCTTAGCACTTTAATCCCTGTTACTCCACCTATCGGGGGAGGTCTATATGGCCTGCATGATTACCCTGACAAAGTATAACAACAAAATATGTGATCTGGGACCCATGGTAACTAGGTTGTGTTAAGTAGTACTATTCTTAGCACTTTAATCCCTGTTACTCCCCCTATCGGGGGAGGTGTATATGGCCTGCATGATTATCCTGACAAAATATAATAATAAAACATGCGGTCTGGGACTTATGGTAACTAGGTTGTGTTAAGTAGTACTATTAGCAATTTAATCCCTGTTACTCCCCCTATCGGGGGAGGTCTATATAGCAACACAAACAACAAAACATGCGGCCTGGGACCCATGGTAACTAGGTTGTGTTAAGTAGTACTATTCTTAGCACTTTCATCCCTGTAACTCCCCCTATCGGGGGAGGTCTATATGGCCTGCTTGATTACCCTGACAAAGTATAACAACCAAACATGCGGTCTGGGACCCATGGTGGTACTGGTATAACGGTACTGGTATAACTAGGTTGTCTTAAGTAGTACTATTCTTAGCAGTTTAATCCCTGTGATTGGTCTGTCCTCCTACTTCAAATTTGTCAAAAACACAAGTGGCTTTCTCAAAACAGTCCGGACACGAGATAGATAGATTTGATAGATAGATATGCATAGATTTATAGTTAGATAGAATCGATAGAAGATAAATAGATAGATTTGTTAGATATTTAATTACCCTGACAAAGTATAATAATTAAACATGCGGTCTGGGACCCATGGTAACTAGGTTGTGTTAAGTAGTACTATTCTTAGCACTTTCATCCCTGTAACTCCCCCTATCGGGGGAGGTCTATATGGCCTGCACGATTACCCTGAGAAAGTATCACAACAAGACATGAGGTCTGGGACCCATGGTAACTAGGTTGTGTTAAGTAGTACTGTTTTTATTAGTTTAATACCTGTTACTCACCCTATCGGGGGAGGTCTATATGGCCTGCATGATTACCCTACCAAAATATAATAATAAGACATGTGGTCTGGGACCCTTGGTAACTAGGTTGTGTTTTAAGTAGTACTATTCTTAGCACTTTAATCCCTATTACTCCCCCTATCAGGGGAGGTCTATATGACCTGCATGATTACCCTCACCAAAATATAACAACAAGACATGCGGTCTGGAACCCATAGTAACTAGGTTGTGTTTTTTAATTAGTACTATTCTTTGCACTTTAATCCCTGTTACTCCCCCTATCGGGGGAGGTCTATATGGCCTGCATGATTACCCTGACAAAATATAACAACAAGACATGTGGTCTGGGACACATGGTAACTAAGTTGTGTTTTAAGTAGTACTATTCTTAGCACTTCAATCCCTGTTACTCTCCCTATCGGGGGAGGTCTATATGGGTCTATATGGCCTGCATGATTACCCTGACAATGTATAATAACAAAATATGTGATCTGGGACCCATGGTAACTAGGTTGTGTTAAGTAGTACTATTCTTAGCACTTTAATCCCTGTTACTCCCCCTATCGGGGGAGGTCTATTTGGCCTGCATGATTACCCTGACAAAATATAATAATAAGACATGCGGTCTGGGACCCATGGTAACTAGGTTGTGTTAAGTAGTACTATTCTTAGCACTTTAATCCCTGTTACTCCCCCTATCGGGGGAGGTCTATATGGCCTGCATGATTACCCTGACAAAGTATAACAACAAAACATGCGGTCTGGGACCCATGGTAACTAGGTTGTGTTAAGTAGTACTATTCTTAGCACTTTAATCCCTGTTACTCCACCTATCGGGGGAGGTCTATATGGCCTGCATGATTACCCTGACAAAGTATAACAACAAAATATGTGATCTGGGACCCATGGTAACTAGGTTGTGTTAAGTAGTACTATTCTTAGCACTTTAATCCCTGTTACTCCCCCTATCGGGGAGGTGTATATGGCCTGCATGATTATCCTGACAAAATATAATAATAAAACATGCGGTCTGGGACTTATGGTAACTAGGTTGTGTTAAGTAGTACTATTAGCAATTTAATCCCTGTTACTCCCCCGATAGGGGGAGGTCTATATAGCAACACAAACAACAAAACATGCGGCCTGGGACCCATGGTAACTAGGTTGTGTTAAGTAGTACTATTCTTAGCACTTTCATCCCTGTAACTCCCCCTATCGGGGGAGGTCTATATGGCCTGCTTGATTACCCTGACAAAGTATAACAACCAAACATGCGGTCTGGGACCCATGGTGGTACTGGTATAACGGTACTGGTATAACTAGGTTGTCTTAAGTAGTACTATTCTTAGCAGTTTAATCCCTGTGATTGGTCTGTCCTCCTACTTCAAATTTGTCAAAAACACAAGTGGCTTTCTCAAAACAGTCCGGACACGAGATAGATAGATTTGATAGATAGATATGCATAGATTTATAGTTAGATAGAATCGATAGAAGATAAATAGATAGATTTGTTAGATATTTAATTACCCTGACAAAGTATAATAATTAAACATGCGGTCTGGGACCCATGGTAACTAGGTTGTGTTAAGTAGTACTATTCTTAGCACTTTAATCCCTGTAACTCCCCCTATCGGGGGAGGTCTATATGGCCTGCACGATTACCCTGAGAAAGTATCACAACAAGACATGAGGTCTGGGACCCATGGTAACTAGGTTGTGTTAAGTAGTACTGTTTTTATTAGTTTAATACCTGTTACTCACCCTATCGGGGGAGGTCTATATGGCCTGCATGATTACCCTACCAAAATATAATAATAAGACATGTGGTCTGGGACCCTTGGTAACTAGGTTGTGTTTTAAGTAGTACTATTCTTAGCACTTTAATCCCTATTACTCCCCCTATCAGGGGAGGTCTATATGACCTGCATGATTACCCTCACCAAAATATAACAACAAGACATGCGGTCTGGAACCCATAGTAACTAGGTTGTGTTTTTTAATTAGTACTATTCTTTGCACTTTAATCCCTGTTACTCCCCCTATCGGGGGAGGTCTATATGGCCTGCATGATTACCCTGACAAAATATAACAACAAGACATGTGGTCTGGGACACATGGTAACTAAGTTGTGTTTTAAGTAGTACTATTCTTAGCACTTCAATCCCTGTTACTCTCCCTATCGGGGGAGGTCTATATGGGTCTATATGGCCTGCATGATTACCCTGACAATGTATAATAACAAAATATGTGATCTGGGACCCATGGTAACTAGGTTGTGTTAAGTAGTACTATTCTTTGCACTTTAATCCCTGTTACTCCCCCTATCGGGGAAGGTCTATTTGGCCTGCATGATTACCCTGACAAAATATAATAATAAGACATGCGGTCTGGGACCCATGGTAACTATGTTGTGTTAAGTAGTACTATTCTTAGCACTTTAATCCCTGTTACTCCCCCTATCAGGGGAGGTCTATATGGCCTGCATGATTACCCTGACAAAGTATAACAACAAAACATGCGGTCTGGGACCCATGGTAACTAGGTTGTGTTAAGTAGTACTATTCTTAGCACTTTAATCCCTGTTACTCCACCTATCGGGGGAGGTCTATATGGCCTGCATGATTACCCTGACAAAGTATAACAACAAAATATGTGATCTGGGACCCATGGTAACTAGGTTGTGTTAAGTAGTACTATTCTTAGCACTTTAATCCCTGTTACTCCCCCTATCGGGGGAGGTGTATATGGCCTGCGTGATTATCCTGACAAAATATAATAATAAAACATGCGGTCTGGGACTTATGGTAACTAGGTTGTGTTAAGTAGTACTATTAGCAATTTAATCCCTGTTACTCCCCCTATCGGGGGAGGTCTATATAGCAACACAAACAACAAAACATGCGGCCTGGGACCCATGGTAACTAGGTTGTGTTAAGTAGTACTATTCTTAGCACTTTCATCCCTGTAACTCCCCCTATCGGGGGAGGTCTATATGGCCTGCTTGATTACCCTGACAAAGTATAACAACCAAACATGCGGTCTGGGACCCATGGTGGTACTGGTATAACGGTACTGGTATAACTAGGTTGTCTTAAGTAGTACTATTCTTAGCAGTTTAATCCCTGTGATTGGTCTGTCCTCCTACTTCAAATTTGTCAAAAACACAAGTGGCTTTCTCAAAACAGTCCGGACACGAGATAGATAGATTTGATAGATAGATATGCATAGATTTATAGTTAGATAGAATCGATAGAAGATAAATAGATAGATTTGTTAGATATTTAATTACCCTGACAAAGTATAATAATTAAACATGCGGTCTGGGACCCATGGTAACTAGGTTGTGTTAAGTAGTACTATTCTTAGCACTTTAATCCCTGTAACTCCCCCTATCGGGGGAGGTCTATATGGCCTGCACGATTACCCTGAGAAAGTATCACAACAAGACATGAGGTCTGGGACCCATGGTAACTAGGTTGTGTTAAGTAGTACTGTTTTTATTAGTTTAATACCTGTTACTCACCCTATCGGGGGAGGTCTATATGGCCTGCATGATTACCCTACCAAAATATAATAATAAGACATGTGGTCTGGGACCCTTGGTAACTAGGTTGTGTTTTAAGTAGTACTATTCTTAGCACTTTAATCCCTATTACTCCCCCTATCAGGGGAGGTCTATATGACCTGCATGATTACCCTCACCAAAATATAACAACAAGACATGCGGTCTGGAACCCATAGTAACTAGGTTGTGTTTTTTAATTAGTACTATTCTTTGCACTTTAATCCCTGTTACTCCCCCTATCGGGGGAGGTCTATATGGCCTGCATGATTACCCTGACAAAATATAACAACAAGACATGTGGTCTGGGACACATGGTAACTAAGTTGTGTTTTAAGTAGTACTATTCTTAGCACTTCAATCCCTGTTACTCTCCCTATCGGGGGAGGTCTATATGGGTCTATATGGCCTGCATGATTACCCTGACAATGTATAATAACAAAATATGTGATCTGGGACCCATGGTAACTAGGTTGTGTTAAGTAGTACTATTCTTTGCACTTTAATCCCTGTTACTCCCCCTATCGGGGGAGGTCTATTTGGCCTGCATGATTACCCTGACAAAATATAATAATAAGACATGCGGTCTGGGACCCATGGTAACTAGGTTGTGTTAAGTAGTACTATTCTTAGCACTTTAATCCCTGTTACTCCCCCTATCGGGGGAGGTCTATATGGCCTGCATGATTACCCTGACAAAGTATAACAACAAAACATGCGGTCTGGGACCCATGGTAACTAGGTTGTGTTAAGTAGTACTATTCTTAGCACTTTAATCCCTGTTACTCCACCTATCGGGGGAGGTCTATATGGCCTGCATGATTACCCTGACAAAGTATAACAACAAAATATGTGATCTGGGACCCATGGTAACTAGGTTGTGTTAAGTAGTACTATTCTTAGCACTTTAATCCCTGTTACTCCCCCTATCGGGGAGGTGTATATGGCCTGCATGATTATCCTGACAAAATATAATAATAAAACATGCGGTCTGGGACTTATGGTAACTAGGTTGTGTTAAGTAGTACTATTAGCAATTTAATCCCTGTTACTCCCCCGATAGGGGGAGGTCTATATAGCAACACAAACAACAAAACATGCGGCCTGGGACCCATGGTAACTAGGTTGTGTTAAGTAGTACTATTCTTAGCACTTTCATCCCTGTAACTCCCCCTATCGGGGGAGGTCTATATGGCCTGCTTGATTACCCTGACAAAGTATAACAACCAAACATGCGGTCTGGGACCCATGGTGGTACTGGTATAACGGTACTGGTATAACTAGGTTGTCTTAAGTAGTACTATTCTTAGCAGTTTAATCCCTGTGATTGGTCTGTCCTCCTACTTCAAATTTGTCAAAAACACAAGTGGCTTTCTCAAAACAGTCCGGACACGAGATAGATAGATTTGATAGATAGATATGCATAGATTTATAGTTAGATAGAATCGATAGAAGATAAATAGATAGATTTGTTAGATATTTAATTACCCTGACAAAGTATAATAATTAAACATGCGGTCTGGGACCCATGGTAACTAGGTTGTGTTAAGTAGTACTATTCTTAGCACTTTAATCCCTGTAACTCCCCCTATCGGGGGAGGTCTATATGGCCTGCACGATTACCCTGAGAAAGTATCACAACAAGACATGAGGTCTGGGACCCATGGTAACTAGGTTGTGTTAAGTAGTACTGTTTTTATTAGTTTAATACCTGTTACTCACCCTATCGGGGGAGGTCTATATGGCCTGCATGATTACCCTACCAAAATATAATAATAAGACATGTGGTCTGGGACCCTTGGTAACTAGGTTGTGTTTTAAGTAGTACTATTCTTAGCACTTTAATCCCTATTACTCCCCCTATCAGGGGAGGTCTATATGACCTGCATGATTACCCTCACCAAAATATAACAACAAGACATGCGGTCTGGAACCCATAGTAACTAGGTTGTGTTTTTTAATTAGTACTATTCTTTGCACTTTAATCCCTGTTACTCCCCCTATCGGGGGAGGTCTATATGGCCTGCATGATTACCCTGACAAAATATAACAACAAGACATGTGGTCTGGGACACATGGTAACTAAGTTGTGTTTTAAGTAGTACTATTCTTAGCACTTCAATCCCTGTTACTCTCCCTATCGGGGGAGGTCTATATGGGTCTATATGGCCTGCATGATTACCCTGACAATGTATAATAACAAAATATGTGATCTGGGACCCATGGTAACTAGGTTGTGTTAAGTAGTACTATTCTTAGCACTTTAATCCCTGTTACTCCCCCTATCGGGGGAGGTCTATATGGCCTGCATGATTACCCTGACAAAATATAATAATAAGACATGCGGTCTGGGACCCATGGTAACTAGGTTGTGTTAAGTAGTACTATTCTTAGCACTTTAATCCCTGTTACTCCCCCTATCAGGGGAGGTCTATATGGCCTGCATGATTACCCTGACAAAGTATAACAACAAAACATGCGGTCTGGGACCCATGGTAACTAGGTTGTGTTAAGTAGTACTATTCTTAGCACTTTAATCCCTGTTACTCCACCTATCGGGGGAGGTCTATATGGCCTGCATGATTACCCTGACAAAGTATAACAACAAAATATGTGATCTGGGACCCATGGTAACTAGGTTGTGTTAAGTAGTACTATTCTTAGCACTTTAATCCCTGTTACTCCCCCTATCGGGGGAGGTGTATATGGCCTGCGTGATTATCCTGACAAAATATAATAATAAAACATGCGGTCTGGGACTTATGGTAACTAGGTTGTGTTAAGTAGTACTATTAGCAATTTAATCCCTGTTACTCCCCCTATCGGGGGAGGTCTATATAGCAACACAAACAACAAAACATGCGGCCTGGGACCCATGGTAACTAGGTTGTGTTAAGTAGTACTATTCTTAGCACTTTCATCCCTGTAACTCCCCCTATCGGGGGAGGTCTATATGGCCTGCTTGATTACCCTGACAAAGTATAACAACCAAACATGCGGTCTGGGACCCATGGTGGTACTGGTATAACGGTACTGGTATAACTAGGTTGTCTTAAGTAGTACTATTCTTAGCAGTTTAATCCCTGTGATTGGTCTGTCCTCCTACTTCAAATTTGTCAAAAACACAAGTGGCTTTCTCAAAACAGTCCGGACACGAGATAGATAGATTTGATAGATAGATATGCATAGATTTATAGTTAGATAGAATCGATAGAAGATAAATAGATAGATTTGTTAGATATTTAATTACCCTGACAAAGTATAATAATTAAACATGCGGTCTGGGACCCATGGTAACTAGGTTGTGTTAAGTAGTACTATTCTTAGCACTTTAATCCCTGTAACTCCCCCTATCGGGGGAGGTCTATATGGCCTGCACGATTACCCTGAGAAAGTATCACAACAAGACATGAGGTCTGGGACCCATGGTAACTAGGTTGTGTTAAGTAGTACTGTTTTTATTAGTTTAATACCTGTTACTCACCCTATCGGGGGAGGTCTATATGGCCTGCATGATTACCCTACCAAAATATAATAATAAGACATGTGGTCTGGGACCCTTGGTAACTAGGTTGTGTTTTAAGTAGTACTATTCTTAGCACTTTAATCCCTATTACTCCCCCTATCAGGGGAGGTCTATATGACCTGCATGATTACCCTCACCAAAATATAACAACAAGACATGCGGTCTGGAACCCATAGTAACTAGGTTGTGTTTTTTAATTAGTACTATTCTTTGCACTTTAATCCCTGTTACTCCCCCTATCGGGGGAGGTCTATATGGCCTGCATGATTACCCTGACAAAATATAACAACAAGACATGAGGTCTGGGACACATGGTAACTAAGTTGTGTTTTAAGTAGTACTATTCTTAGCACTTCAATCCCTGTTACTCTCCCTATCGGGGGAGGTCTATATGGGTCTATATGGCCTGCATGATTACCCTGACAATGTATAATAACAAAATATGTGATCTGGGACCCATGGTAACTAGGTTGTGTTAAGTAGTACTATTCTTTGCACTTTAATCCCTGTTACTCACCCTATCGGGGGAGGTCTATTTGGCCTGCATGATTACCCTGACAAAATATAATAATAAGACATGCGGTCTGGGACCCATGGTAACTAGGTTGTGTTAAGTAGTACTATTCTTAGCACTTTAATCCCTGTTACTCCCCCTATCGGGGGAGGTCTATATGGCCTGCATGATTACCCTGACAAAGTATAACAACAAAACATGCGGTCTGGGACCCATGGTAACTAGGTTGTGTTAAGTAGTACTATTCTTAGCACTTTAATCCCTGTTACTCCACCTATCGGGGGAGGTCTATATGGCCTGCATGATTACCCTGACAAAGTATAACAACAAAATATGTGATCTGGGACCCATGGTAACTAGGTTGTGTTAAGTAGTACTATTCTTAGCACTTTAATCCCTGTTACTCCCCCTATCGGGGGAGGTGTATATGGCCTGCATGATTATCCTGACAAAATATAATAATAAAACATGCGGTCTGGGACTTATGGTAACTAGGTTGTGTTAAGTAGTACTATTAGCAATTTAATCCCTGTTACTCCCCCTATCGGGGGAGGTCTATATAGCAACACAAACAACAAAACATGCGGCCTGGGACCCATGGTAACTAGGTTGTGTTAAGTAGTACTATTCTTAGCACTTTCATCCCTGTAACTCCCCCTATCAGGGGAGGTCTATATGGCCTGCTTGATTACCCTGACAAAGTATAACAACCAAACATGCGGTCTGGGACCCATGGTGGTACTGGTATAACGGTACTGGTATAACTAGGTTGTCTTAAGTAGTACTATTCTTAGCAGTTTAATCCCTGTGATTGGTCTGTCCTCCTACTTCAAATTTGTCAAAAACACAAGTGGCTTTCTCAAAACAGTCCGGACACGAGATAGATAGATTTGATAGATAGATATGCATAGATTTATAGTTAGATAGAATCGATAGAAGATAAATAGATAGATTTGTTAGATATTTAATTACCCTGACAAAGTATAATAATTAAACATGCGGTCTGGGACCCATGGTAACTAGGTTGTGTTAAGTAGTACTATTCTTAGCACTTTAATCCCTGTAACTCCCCCTATCGGGGGAGGTCTATATGGCCTGCACGATTACCCTGAGAAAGTATCACAACAAGACATGAGGTCTGGGACCCATGGTAACTAGGTTGTGTTAAGTAGTACTGTTTTTATTAGTTTAATACCTGTTACTCACCCTATCGGGGGAGGTCTATATGGCCTGCATGATTACCCTACCAAAATATAATAATAAGACATGTGGTCTGGGACCCTTGGTAACTAGGTTGTGTTTTAAGTAGTACTATTCTTAGCACTTTAATCCCTATTACTCCCCCTATCAGGGGAGGTCTATATGACCTGCATGATTACCCTCACCAAAATATAACAACAAGACATGCGGTCTGGAACCCATAGTAACTAGGTTGTGTTTTTTAATTAGTACTATTCTTTGCACTTTAATCCCTGTTACTCCCCCTATCGGGGGAGGTCTATATGGCCTGCATGATTACCCTGAGAAAATATAACAACAAGACATGTGGTCTGGGACACATGGTAACTAAGTTGTGTTTTAAGTAGTACTATTCTTAGCACTTCAATCCCTGTTACTCTCCATATCGGGGGAGGTCTATATGGGTCTATATGGCCTGCATGATTACCCTGACAATGTATAATAACAAAATATGTGATCTGGGACCCATGGTAACTAGGTTGTGTTAAGTAGTACTATTCTTTGCACTTTAATCCCTGTTACTCCCCCTATCGGGGAAGGTCTATTTGGCCTGCATGATTACCCTGACAAAATATAATAATAAGACATGCGGTCTGGGACCCATGGTAACTAGGTTGTGTTAAGTAGTACTATTCTTAGCACTTTATTCCCTGTTACTCCCCCTATCGGGGGAGGTCTATATGGCCTGCATGATTACCCTCACCAAAATATAACAACAAGACATGCGTTCAGGGACCCATGGTAGCTAGGTTGTGTTTATATTAGTACTATTCTTAGCACTCTTATCCCTGTAACTCCCCCTATCGGTGGAGGTCTATACGGCCTGCCTGATTACCCTCACCAAATCTAACCACAAGACATGTGGTCTGGGACCCATGGTAACTAGGTTGTGTTAAGTAGTACTGTTCTTAGCAGTTTAATACCTGTTACTCTCCCTATCGGGGGAGGTCAATATGGCCTGCATGATTACCCTACCAAAATATAATAATAAGACATGCGGTCTGGGACCCATGGTAACTAGGTTGTGTTTTAAGTAGTACTATTCTTAGCACTTTAATCCCTTTTACTCCCCCTATCGGGGGAGGTCTATATGGCCTGCATGATTACCCTACCAAAATATAATAATAAGACATGCGGTCTGGGACCCATGGTAACTAGGTTGTGTTAAGTAGTACTATTCTTAGCACTTTAATCCCTGTTACTCCACCTATCGGGGGAGGTCTATATGGCCTGCATGATTACCCTGACAAAGTATAACAACAAAATATGTGATCTGGGACCCATGGTAACTAGGTTGTGTTAAGTAGTACTATTCTTAGCACTTTAATCCCTGTTACTCCCCCTATCGGGGGAGGTGTATATGGCCTGCATGATTATCCTGACAAAATATAATAATAAAACATGCGGTCTGGGACTTATGGTAACTAGGTTGTGTTAAGTAGTACTATTAGCAATTTAATCCCTGTTACTCCCCCTATCGGGGGAGGTCTATATAGCAACACAAACAACAAAACATGCGGCCTGGGACCCATGGTAACTAGGTTGTGTTAAGTAGTACTATTCTTAGCACTTTCATCCCTGTAACTCCCCCTATCGGGGGAGGTCTATATGGCCTGCACGATTACCCTGAGAAAGTATCACAACAAGACATGAGGTCTGGGACCCATGGTAACTAGGTTGTGTTAAGTAGTACTGTTTTTATTAGTTTAATACCTGTTACTCACCCTATCGGGGGAGGTCTATATGGCCTGCATGATTACCCTACCAAAATATAATAATAAGACATGTGGTCTGGGACCCTTGGTAACTAGGTTGTGTTTTAAGTAGTACTATTCTTAGCACTTTAATCCCTATTACTCCCCCTATCAGGGGAGGTCTATATGACCTGCATGATTACCCTCACCAAAATATAACAACAAGACATGCGGTCTGGAACCCATAGTAACTAGGTTGTGTTTTTTAATTAGTACTATTCTTTGCACTTTAATCCCTGTTACTCCCCCTATCGGGGGAGGTCTATATGGCCTGCATGATTACCCTGAGAAAATATAACAACAAGACATGTGGTCTGGGACACATGGTAACTAAGTTGTGTTTTAAGTAGTACTATTCTTAGCACTTCAATCCCTGTTACTCTCCATATCGGGGGAGGTCTATATGGGTCTATATGGCCTGCATGATTACCCTGACAATGTATAATAACAAAATATGTGATCTGGGACCCATGGTAACTAGGTTGTGTTAAGTAGTACTATTCTTTGCACTTTAATCCCTGTTACTCCCCCTATCGGGGAAGGTCTATATGGCCTGCATGATTACCCTGACAAAATATAATAATAAGACATGCGGTCTGGGACCCATGGTAACTAGGTTGTGTTAAGTAGTACTATTCTTAGCACTTTATTCCCTGTTACTCCCCCTATCGGGGGAGGTCTATATGGCCTGCATGATTACCCTCACCAAAATATAACAACAAGACATGCGTTCAGGGACCCATGGTAGCTAGGTTGTGTTTATATTAGTACTATTCTTAGCACTCTTATCCCTGTAACTCCCCCTATCGGTGGAGGTCTATACGGCCTGCCTGATTACCCTCACCAAATCTAACCACAAGACATGTGGTCTGGGACCCATGGTAACTAGGTTGTGTTAAGTAGTACTGTTCTTAGCAGTTTAATACCTGTTACTCTCCCTATCGGGGGAGGTCAATATGGCCTGCATGATTACCCTACCAAAATATAATAATAAGACATGCAGTCTGGGACCCATGGTAACTAGGTTGTGTTTTAAGTAGTACTATTCTTAGCACTTTAATCCCTTTTACTCCCCCTATCGGGGGAGGTCTATATGGCCTGCATGATTACCCTACCAAAATATAATAATAAGACATGCGGTCTGGGACCCATGGTAACTAGGTTGTGTTAAGTAGTACTATTCTTAGCACTTTAATCCCTGTTACTCCACCTATCGGGGGAGGTCTATATGGCCTGCATGATTACCCTGACAAAGTATAACAACAAAATATGTGATCTGGGACCCATGGTAACTAGGTTGTGTTAAGTAGTACTATTCTTAGCACTTTAATCCCTGTTACTCCCCCTATCGGGGGAGGTGTATATGGCCTGCATGATTATCCTGACAAAATATAATAATAAAACATGCGGTCTGGGACTTATGGTAACTAGGTTGTGTTAAGTAGTACTATTAGCAATTTAATCCCTGTTACTCCCCCTATCGGGGGAGGTCTATATAGCAACACAAACAACAAAACATGCGGCCTGGGACCCATGGTAACTAGGTTGTGTTAAGTAGTACTATTCTTAGCACTTTCATCCCTGTAACTCCCCCTATCGGGGGAGGTCTATATGGCCTGCACGATTACCCTGAGAAAGTATCACAACAAGACATGAGGTCTGGGACCCATGGTAACTAGGTTGTGTTAAGTAGTACTGTTTTTATTAGTTTAATACCTGTTACTCACCCTATCGGGGGAGGTCTATATGGCCTGCATGATTACCCTACCAAAATATAATAATAAGACATGTGGTCTGGGACCCTTGGTAACTAGGTTGTGTTTTAAGTAGTACTATTCTTAGCACTTTAATCCCTATTACTCCCCCTATCAGGGGAGGTCTATATGACCTGCATGATTACCCTCACCAAAATATAACAACAAGACATGCGGTCTGGAACCCATAGTAACTAGGTTGTGTTTTTTAATTAGTACTATTCTTTGCACTTTAATCCCTGTTACTCCCCCTATCGGGGGAGGTCTATATGGCCTGCATGATTACCCTGAGAAAATATAACAACAAGACATGTGGTCTGGGACACATGGTAACTAAGTTGTGTTTTAAGTAGTACTATTCTTAGCACTTCAATCCCTGTTACTCTCCATATCGGGGGAGGTCTATATGGGTCTATATGGCCTGCATGATTACCCTGACAATGTATAATAACAAAATATGTGATCTGGGACCCATGGTAACTAGGTTGTGTTAAGTAGTACTATTCTTTGCACTTTAATCCCTGTTACTCCCCCTATCGGGGAAGGTCTATTTGGCCTGCATGATTACCCTGACAAAATATAATAATAAGACATGCGGTCTGGGACCCATGGTAACTAGGTTGTGTTAAGTAGTACTATTCTTAGCACTTTATTCCCTGTTACTCCCCCTATCGGGGGAGGTCTATATGGCCTGCATGATTACCCTCACCAAAATATAACAACAAGACATGCGTTCAGGGACCCATGGTAGCTAGGTTGTGTTTATATTAGTACTATTCTTAGCACTCTTATCCCTGTAACTCCCCCTATCGGTGGAGGTCTATACGGCCTGCCTGATTACCCTCACCAAATCTAACCACAAGACATGTGGTCTGGGACCCATGGTAACTAGGTTGTGTTAAGTAGTACTGTTCTTAGCAGTTTAATACCTGTTACTCTCCCTATCGGGGGAGGTCAATATGGCCTGCATGATTACCCTACCAAAATATAATAATAAGACATGCAGTCTGGGACCCATGGTAACTAGGTTGTGTTTTAAGTAGTACTATTCTTAGCACTTTAATCCCTTTTACTCCCCCTATCGGGGGAGGTCTATATGGCCTGCATGATTACCCTACCAAAATATAATAATAAGACATGCGGTCTGGGACCCATGGCAACTAGGTTGTGTTAAGTAGTACTATTCTTAGCACTTTAATCCCTGTTACTCCACCTATCGGGGGAGGTCTATATGGCCTGCATGATTACCCTGACAAAGTATAACAACAAAATATGTGATCTGGGACCCATGGTAACTAGGTTGTGTTAAGTAGTACTATTCTTAGCACTTTAATCCCTGTTACTCCCCCTATCGGGGGAGGTGTATATGGCCTGCATGATTATCCTGACAAAATATAATAATAAAACATGCGGTCTGGGACTTATGGTAACTAGGTTGTGTTAAGTAGTACTATTAGCAATTTAATCCCTGTTACTCCCCCTATCGGGGGAGGTCTATATAGCAACACAAACAACAAAACATGCGGCCTGGGACCCATGGTAACTAGGTTGTGTTAAGTAGTACTATTCTTAGCACTTTCATCCCTGTAACTCCCCCTATCGGGGGAGGTCTATATGGCCTGCTTGATTACCCTGACAAAGTATAACAACCAAACATGCGGTCTGGGACCCATGGTGGTACTGGTATAACGGTACTGGTATAACTAGGTTGTCTTAAGTAGTACTATTCTTAGCAGTTTAATCCCTGTGATTGGTCTGTCCTCCTACTTCAAATTTGTCAAAAACACAAGTGGCTTTCTCAAAACAGTCCGGACACGAGATAGATAGATTTGATAGATAGATATGCATAGATTTATAGTTAGATAGAATCAATAGAAGATAAATAGATAGATTTGTTAGATATTTAATTACCCTGACAAAGTATAATAATTAAACATGCGGTCTGGGACCCATGGTAACTAGGTTGTGTTAAGTAGTACTATTCTTAGCACTTTAATCCCTGTAACTCCCCCTATCGGGGGAGGTCTATATGGCCTGCAAGATTACCCTGAGAAAGTATAACAACAAGACATGAGGTCTGGGACCCATGGTAACTAGGTTGTGTTAAGTAGTACTGTTTTTATTAGTTTAATACCTGTTACTCACCCTATCGGGGGAGGTCTATATGGCCTGCATGATTACCCTACCAAAATATAATAATAAGACATGTGGTCTGGGACCCTTGGTAACTAGGTTGTGTTTTAAGTAGTACTATTCTTAGCACTTTAATCCCTATTACTCCCCCTATCAGGGGAGGTCTATATGACCTGCATGATTACCCTCACCAAAATATAACAACAAGACATGCGGTCTGGAACCCATAGTAACTAGGTTGTGTTTTTTAATTAGTACTATTCTTTGCACTTTAATCCCTGTTACTCCCCCTATCGGGGGAGGTCTATATGGCCTGCATGATTACCCTGAGAAAATATAACAACAAGACATGTGGTCTGGGACACATGGTAACTAAGTTGTGCTTTAAGTAGTACTATTCTTAGCACTTCAATCCCTGTTACTCTCCATATCGGGGGAGGTCTATATGGGTCTATATGGCCTGCATGATTACCCTGACAATGTATAATAACAAAATATGTGATCTGGGACCCATGGTAACTAGGTTGTGTTAAGTAGTACTATTCTTTGCACTTTAATCCCTGTTACTCCCCCTATCGGGGAAGGTCTATTTGGCCTGCATGATTACCCTGACAAAATATAATAATAAGACATGCGGTCTGGGACCCATGGTAACTAGGTTGTGTTAAGTAGTACTATTCTTAGCACTTTATTCCCTGTTACTCCCCCTATCGGGGGAGGTCTATATGGCCTGCATGATTACCCTCACCAAAATATAACAACAAGACATGCGTTCAGGGACCCATGGTAGCTAGGTTGTGTTTATATTAGTACTATTCTTAGCACTCTTATCCCTGTAACTCCCCCTATCGGTGGAGGTCTATACGGCCTGCCTGATTACCCTCACCAAATCTAACCAGAAGACATGTGGTCTGGGACCCATGGTAACTAGGTTGTGTTAAGTAGTACTGTTCTTAGCAGTTTAATACCTGTTACTCTCCCTATCGGGGGAGGTCAATATGGCCTGCATGATTACCCTACCAAAATATAATAATAAGACATGCAGTCTGGGACCCATGGTAACTAGGTTGTGTTTTAAGTAGTACTATTCTTAGCACTTTAATCCCTTTTACTCCCCCTATCGGGGGAGGTCTATATGGCCTGCATGATTACCCTACCAAAATATAATAATAAGACATGCGGTCTGGGACCCATGGTAACTAGGTTGTGTTAAGTAGTACTATTCTTAGCACTTTAATCCCTGTTACTCCACCTATCGGGGGAGGTCTATATGGCCTGCATGATTACCCTGACAAAGTATAACAACAAAATATGTGATCTGGGACCCATGGTAACTAGGTTGTGTTAAGTAGTACTATTCTTAGCACTTTAATCCCTGTTACTCCCCCTATCGGGGGAGGTGTATATGGCCTGCATGATTATCCTGACAAAATATAATAATAAAACATGCGGTCTGGGACTTATGGTAACTAGGTTGTGTTAAGTAGTACTATTAGCACTTTAATCCCTGTTACTCCCCCTATCGGGGGAGGTCTATATAGCAACACAAACAACAACACATGCGGCCTGGGACCCATGGTAACTAGGTTGTGTTAAGTAGTACTATTCTTAGCACTTTCATCCCTGTAACTCCCCCTATCGGGGGAGGTCTATATGGCCTGCGTGATTACCCTGACAAAGTATAACAACCAAACATGCGGTCTGGGACCCATGGTGGTACTGGTATAACGGTACTGGTATAACTAGGTTGTCTTAAGTAGTACTATTCTTAGCAGTTTAATCCCTGTGATTGGTCTGTCCTCCTACTTCAAATTTGTCAAAAACACAAGTGGCTTTCTCAAAACAGTCCGGACACGAGATAGATAGATTTGATAGATAGATATGCATAGATTTATAGTTAGATAGAATCAATAGAAGATAAATAGATAGATTTGTTAGATATTTAATTACCCTGACAAAGTATAATAATTAAACATGCGGTCTGGGACCCATGGTAACTAGGTTGTGTTAAGTAGTACTATTCTTAGCACTTTAATCCCTGTAACTCCCCCTATCGGGGGAGGTCTATATGGCCTGCACGATTACCCTGAGAAAGTATCACAACAAGACATGAGGTCTGGGACCCATGGTAACTAGGTTGTGTTAAGTAGTACTGTTTTTATTAGTTTAATACCTGTTACTCACCCTATCGGGGGAGGTCTATATGGCCTGCATGATTACCCTACCAAAATATAATAATAAGACATGTGGTCTGGGACCCTTGGTAACTAGGTTGTGTTTTAAGTAGTACTATTCTTAGCACTTTAATCCCTATTACTCCCCCTATCAGGGGAGGTCTATATGACCTGCATGATTACCCTCACCAAAATATAACAACAAGACATGCGGTCTGGAACCCATAGTAACTAGGTTGTGTTTTTTAATTAGTACTATTCTTTGCACTTTAATCCCTGTTACTCCCCCTATCGGGGGAGGTCTATATGGCCTGCATGATTACCCTGACAAAATATAACAACAAGACATGTGGTCTGGGACACATGGTAACTAAGTTGTGTTTTAAGTAGTACTATTTTTAGCACTTCAATCCCTGTTACTCTCCCTATCGGGGGAGGTCTATATGGGTCTATATGGCCTGCATGATTACCCTGACAATGTATAATAACAAAATATGTGATCTGGGACCCATGGTAACTAGGTTGTGTTAAGTAGTACTATTCTTTGCACTTTAATCCCTGTTACTCCCCCTATCGGGGAAGGTCTATTTGGCCTGCATGATTACCCTGACAAAATATAATAATAAGACATGCGGTCTGGGACCCATGGTAACTAGGTTGTGTTAAGTAGTACTATTCTTAGCACTTTATTCACTGTTACTCCCCCTATCGGGGGAGGTCTATATGGCCTGCATGATTACCCTCACCAAAATATAACAACAAGACATGCGTTCAGGGACCCATGGTAGCTAGGTTGTGTTTATATTAGTACTATTCTTAGCACTCTAATCCCTGTAACTCCCCCTATCAGTGGAGGTCTATACGGCCTGCCTGATTACCCTCACCAAATCTAACCACAAGACATGTGGTCTGGGACCCATGGTAACTAGGTTGTGTTAAGTAGTACTGTTCTTAGCAGTTTAATACCTGTTACTCTCCCTATCGGGGGAGGTCAATATGGCCTGCATGATTACCCTACCAAAATATAATAATAAGACATGCAGTCTGGGACCCATGGTAACTAGGTTGTGTTTTAAGTAGTACTATTCTTAGCACTTTAATCCCTTTTACTCCCCCTATCGGGGGAGGTCTATATGGCCTGCATGATTACCCTACCAAAATATAATAATAAGACATGCGGTCTGGGACCCATGGTAACTAGGTTGTGTTAAGTAGTACTATTCTTAGCACTTTATTCCATGTTACTCCCCCTATCGGGGGAGGTCTATATGGCCTGCATGATTACCCTCACCAAAATATAACAACAAGACATGCGTTCAGGGACCCATGGTAACTAGGTTGTGTTTATATTAGTACTATTCTTAGCACTCTAATCCCTGTAACTCCACCTATCGGTGGAGGTCTATACAGCCTGCCTGATTACCCTCACCAAATCTAACCACAAGACATGCGGTCTGGGACCCATGGTAACTAGGTTGTGTTAAGTAATACTGTTCTTAGCAGTTTAATACCTGTTACTCACCCTATTGGGGGAGGTCTATATGGCCTTCATGATTACCCTGACAAAATATAACAACAAGACATGCGGTCTGGGACCCATGGCAACTAGGTTGTGTTTTAAGTAGTACTATTCTTAGCACTTTAATACCTTTTACTCCCCCTATCGGGGGAGGTCTATATGGGTCTATATGGCCTGCATGATTACCCTGACAAAGTATAAAAACAAAACATGCGGTCTGGGACCCATGGTAACTAGGTTGTGTTAAGTAGTACTATTCTTTGCACTTTAATCCCTGTTACTCCCCCTATCGGGATAGGTCTATATGGCCTGCATGATTACCCTGCCAAAATATAATAATAAGACATGCGGTCTGGGACCCATGGTAACTAGGTTGTGTTAAGTAGTATATTCTTAGCACTTTATTCCCTGTTACTCCCCCTATCGGGGGAGGTCTATATGGCCTGCATGATTACCCTCACCAAAATATAACAACAAGACATGCGTTCATGGACCCATGGTAACTAGGTTGTGTTTATATTAGTACTATTCTTAGCACTCTAATCCCTGTAACTCCCCCTATCGGTGGAGGTCTATAAGGCCTGCCTGATTACCCTCACCAAATCTAACCACAAGACATGCGGTCTGGGACCCATGGTAACTAGGTTGTGTTAAGTAGTGCTGTTCTTAGCAGTTTAATACCTGTTATTCTCCCTATCGGGGGAGGTCTATATGGCCTGCATGATTACCCTACCAAAATATAATAATAAGACATGCAGTCTGGGACCCATGGTAACTAGGTTGTGTTTATATTAGTACTATTCTTAGCACTCTAATCCCTGTAACTCCCCCTATCGGAGGAGGTCTATACGGCCTGCATGATTACCCTGACCAAATCTAATCACAAGACATGCGGTCTGGGACCCATGGTAACTAGGTTGTGTTAAGTAGTACTGTTCTTAGCAGTGTAATACCTGTTACTCACCCTATTGGGGAGGCTATATGTCCTGCATGATTACCCTACCAAAATATAATAAGACATGCGGTCTGGGACCCATGGTAACTAGGTTGTGTTAAGTAGTACTGTTCTTAGCAGTGTAATACCTGTTACTCAACCTATTGGGGAGGTCTATATGTCCTGCATGGTTACCCTACCAAAATATAATAAGACATGCGGTCTGGGACCCATGGTAACTAGGTTGTGTTAAGTAGTACTGTTCTTAGCAGTGTAATACCTGTTACTCAACCTATTGGGGAGGTCTATATGTCCTGCATGATTACCCTACCAAAATATAATAATAAGACATGCGGCTGGGACCCATGGTAACTACGTTGTGTTAAGTAGTACTATTCTTAGCACTTTAATCCCTGTTACTCCCCCTATCGGGGGAGGTCTATATGGCCTGCATGATTCCCCTACCAAAATATAATAATAAGACATGCGGTCTGGGACCCATGGTAACTAGGTTGTGTTAAGTAGTACTATTCTTAGCACTTTATTCCCTGTTACTCCCCCTATCGGGGGAGGTCTATATGGCCTGCATGATTACCCTCACCAAAATATAACAACAAGACATGCGTTCAGGGACCCATGGTAACTAGGTTGTGTTTATATTAGTACTATTCTTAGCATTCTAATCCCTGTAACTCCCCCTATCGGTGGAGGTCTATACGGCCTGCCTGATTACCCTCACCAAAACTAACCACAAGACATGCGGTCTGGAACCCATGGTAACTATGTTGTCTTAAGTAGTACTGTTCTTAGTAGTTTAAAACCTGTTACTCACCCTATTGGGGGAGGTCTATATGGCCTGCATGATTACCCTACCAAAATATAATAATAAGACATGCGGTCTGGGACCCATGGTAACTAGGTTGTGTTAAGTAGTACTATTCTTAGCACTTTAATCCCTGTTACTCCCCCTATAGGGGGAGGTCTATATGGCCTGCATGATTACCCTCACCAAAATATAACAACAAGACATGCGTTCAGGGACCCATGGTAACTAGGTTGTGTTTATATTAGTACAATACTTAGCACTCTAATCCCTGTAACTCCCATTATCGGGGGAGGTCTATACGGCCTGCCTGATTACCCTCACCAAATATAACAACAAGACATGCGGTCTGGGACCCATGGTAACTAGGTTGTGTTAAGTTGTACTATTCTTAGCACTTTAATCCCTTTTACTCCCCCTATCGGGGGAGGTCTATACGGCCTGCCTGATTACCCTCACCAAATATAACAACAAAACGTGCGGTCAGGGAACCATGATAAGGTTACTTCCTTTTGCACAATCAAGCATACCAGTTGCAGACAGAGGTTCTGACCCTGCATGGGCTGCACCTCTCCCTAAAAGAGGGATCTGTTACAGAGTCTGTGGGCCTGTATGCAAAAAGCTGGCCTGCCTGAAAGGAGCAGCAAGGCAGTACTGGTTGTTCTCCTTCAGTCTTTTTATACGATGGCCCACGACCCTCAACAGGCACAACAGCATGAAACACCACATATGCCATCCTTTTGCACAATATAGTACAGGTATGGCATCCATTTTAGGAACCCAGAGATAATTTTTAGGAACCAGGAGATGGAAAAAGATGCTTTGACATCCAGTACAGGTCGTTCTCCTTCTGCCTTTGTAGACGAGGGTCCAGGACCCTCAACAGACACAACAGCAGGAAACACCACCTATGCCATCCTTTTGCACGATAGAGTACAGGTATGGCATCAATTTTAGGAACCCGGAGATAATTTTTAGGAACCTGGAAATTAAAAAAAAAACATGATTGGACACCCAGTACACTTCGTTCTCCTTCAGCCTTTTTATACGATGGTCCACGACCCTCAACAGAAACAACAGCAGGAAACACCACATATGCCATCCTTTTGAATAATCCAGTACAGGTATGGCATTGATTTTAGAAAACTGGAGATAATTTTTAGGAGATGGACAAAGATGCTTGGACAGTACACCCAGTACAGGTCATTCTCCTTCCGCCTTTTTATAAGAGGGTCCAGGACCCTCAAGAGAAACAACAGCAGGAAACAGCACATATGCCATCATTTTGAACAATAGAGTACAGGTATGACATTGATTTTAGAAACCCAGAGATAATTTTTATGAACCGGGAAATTGATCAAAAAAAATGATTGGACACCCAGTACACTTCGTTCTCCTTCAGCCTTTTTATACGAGGGTCCCGGACCCTCAACAGAACAACAGCAGGAAACACCACATATGCCATCCTTTTGAACAATCCAGTGCAGGTATGGCATCCATTTTAGGAACCCGGAGATAATTTTTAGGAACCGGGAGATGGAAAAAGATGCTTGGACAACCAGTACACTTCGTTCTCCTTCAGCCTTTTTAGAAAAGGGTCCAGGACCCTCAACAGAAACAACAGCAGGAAACACCACATATGCCATCCTTTTGAATAATCCAGTACAGGTATGGCATCGATTTTAGGAACCCGGAGATAATTTTTAGGAACCGGAAATTGAATAAAAAACATGATTGGACACCCAGTACACTTCGTTCTCCTTCAGCCTTTTTATACGAGGGTCCCGGACCCTCAACAGAAACAACAGTAGGAAACACCACATATGCCATCCTTTTGAATAATCCAGTACAGGTATGGCATTGATTTTAGAAACCCAGAGATATTTTTTTAGGAACCGGGAGATGGAAAAAGATGCTTGGACAGTACACCCAGTACAGGTCGTTCTCCTTCAGCCTTTTTATAAGATGGTCCAGGACCCTCAACAGAAACAACAGCAGGAAACAGCACATATGCCATCCTTTTGAACAATAGAGTACAGGTATGGCATCCATTTTAGAAACCCAGAGATAATTTTTAGGAACCGGGAAATTGAACAAAAAACCATGCTTGGACACCCAGTACCAGTCATTCTCCTTCAGCCTTTTTATAAGAGGGTCCAGGACCCTCAACAGAAACAACAGCAGGAAAACCACATATGCCATCCTTTTGAACAATAGAGTACAGGTATGGCATCGATTTTAGGATCCCGGAGATAAATTTTAGGAACCGTGAAATTGAACAAAAAACCATGCTTGGACACCCAGTACAGGTCGTTCTCCTTCAGCCTTTTTATAAGAGGGTCCAGGACCCTCAACAGAAACAACAGCAGGAAACACCACATATGCCATCTTTTTGCACAATAGAGTACAGGTATGGCATCGATTTTAGAAACCCGGAGATAATTTTTAGGAACCGGGAGATGGAAAAAGATGCTTGGACAACCAGTACACTTTGTTCTCCTTCAGCCTTTTTAGACGAGGGTCCCGGACCCTCAACAGAAACAACAGCAGGAAACACCACATATGCCATCCTTTTGCACAATAGATTACAGATATGGCATTGATTTTAGGAACCCAGAGATAATTTTTAGGAACCGGGAAATTGAACAAAAAACGTGCTAGGACACACAGTACAGGTCGTTCTCCTTCAGCCTTTTTATACGATGGTCCATGGCCCTCAACAGGCACAACAGCATGAAACACCACATATGCTATCCTTTTGCACAATAGATTACAGATATGGCATTGGTTTGAGGAACCCGGAGATAATTTAGAGGAACCGGGAACATTGAATAAAAAACGTGCTTGGACACCCAGTACAGGTCGTTCTCCTTCAGCCTTTTTATACGATGGCCCACGACCCTCAACAGGCACAACATCATGAAACACCACATATGCCATCCTTTTGAACAATAGAGTACAGGTATGGCATCGATGGAACCCGGAGATAATTTTTCGGAATCGTGAGATGGAAAAGGTGCTTGGTCGGTCCTCCTACTTCAAATTTGGGGTACTGCGCGTGCAATGTACTGTGCCACCAGATATGAGTGGTGTGTTAAGTAGCACTATTCTTAACAGTTTAATCACTGTTATGTGCCTTTTTTTTGGTTTGAGTTTTGTAGCCACAGTGCAGCACCAGAGGCCAGAAAAATTAGGCATGTACAAATGCCTGAAAAATTCGGTATTGTTGCAGCCACTGCTGTAGCAGCGTCCAGAAAAATTAATGTTTGTAAAACAGTTAGAAAGTGCCCTAAAACCTTGCGGCTTGAACACTAGTTGTTGGCGGATAAGTCATGCAAGTCATCCTGCATTATAAGAAAAAAAAGCCAGCGTGTGTACCATTTGTAGCCCAAGGCAGCTCATCTCATCATCAGGACTTTTTTACTCAAATGTATAGCCCAATGTCAGTCCCTTCGGGATCCATCCCTCATTCATTTTAATAAAGGTGAGATAATCAAGACTTTGACCTAGGCGACTTCTCTTCTCAGTGACAAAACCTCCTGCTGCACTGAAGGTCCTTTCTGACAGGAAACTTGAAGCGGGGCAGGCCAAAAGTTCAATTGCAAATTGGGATAGCTCAGGCAACAGGTCAAGCCTGCACACCCAGTAGTCAAGGGGTCCATCGCTCCTCAGAGTGTCAAGATCCGCAGTTAATGCTAGGTAGTCTGCTACCTGTCGGTTGAGTCTTTCTCTGAGGCTGGATCCCGAAAGGCTCTGGCGATGCATAGGAGTTAAAAAGGTCCGCATGTCCTCCATCAACAACACATCAGGAAAGCATCCTGTCCTTGCCACCATGGTCGTGGGAGGAGGAGGAGGAGGATTACTTTCATCTCTTCCCCTGTTAGATTCCCGTTGTGCTGTGACATCACCCTTATACTCTGTGTAAAGCATAGTTTTTAATTTATTTTTGAAATGCTCCATCCTTTCCGACTTGCGGGAATTTGGTAACATTTCAGGCACTTTATGCTTATACCGGGGGTCTAGTAGCGTGGACACCCAGTACAGGTCGTTCTCCTTCAGCTTTTTTATATGAGGGACGACAGCATGAAAGACCCCATTTGCACAAGGTTGGATGCCAAGCTAATCATGTCCCGTTCCTCATCCTCACTGATGTCACTGAAGGTATCTTCTTCCCCCCAGCCACGTACAACACCACGGGTACCAGATAGGTGACAACAATGAGCACCCTGGGATGCCTGTTGTGCTTGGTCTTCCTCCTCCCTCCTCCTCAAATCCACATTCTTCCTCTGACTCCTCTTCCTCTCACAATCCAATTCTTGCGTTGCCGCAGGTCCAGCAAGTGATTCTGATAAGGCTGTTTCTGGTGGTGATGGACACCACAACTCTTCCTCTTCCTCTTCACGCTCATCTACGGCCTGATCCAGCACTCTTCGCAGGGCACGCTCCAGGAAGAAAACAAATGGTATGATGTCGCTGATGGTGCCTTCGGTGCGACTGACAAGGTTTGTCACCTCCTCAAAAGGACGCATGAGCCTACAGGCATTGCGCATGAGCGTCCAGTAATTTGGCAAAAAAATCCCCAGCTCCCCAGAGGCTGTCCTAGCACCCCGGTCATACAAATACTCATTAACAGCTTTTTCTTGTTGGAGCAGGCGGTCGAACATAAGGAGTGTTGAATTCCACCGTGTCGGGCTGTCGCAAATCAAGCGCCTCACTAGCAGGTTGTTTCGATGCTGGATATCGGACAAGTGCACCATGACCATGTAGGAACACCTGAAATGGCCACACACCTTCCTGGCCTGCTTCAGGACGTCCTGTAAGCCTGGGTACTTATGCACAAAGCGTTGTACAATCAGATTACACGCATGTGCCATGCTCGGCACATGTGTCAACTTGCCCAATTTTAATGCCGCCACCAAATTACTTCCATTGTCAGAAACAACCTTGCCAATCTCCAGTTGGTGCGGATTCAGCCACTGATCCACCTGTGCGTTCAGGGTGGACAGGAGTGCTGGTGCGGTGTGAATCTCCGCTTTCAGGCAAGTCAACCCCAAGATGGCGTGACACTGCCGTATGCGGGATGTTGAATAGTACCTGGGGAGCTGGGGGGGTGCCGTTGATGTGGAGCAAGACGCAGAAGCAGAAGAGGACATAGCTGAGGAAGAGGTTATGGAAGAGGATGGAGTAGGAGGAGTAGAGGAGGTAGCAGCAGGCCTGCCTGCAAGTCGTGGCGGTGTCACCAACTCCTCTGCAGAGCCACGCATTCCATGCTTGTCAGACGTCAGCAGGTTTACCCAATGCACAGTGTAGGTGATATACCTGCCCTGACCATGCTTTGCAGACCAGCTATCAGTGGTCATATGGACCCTTGCCCCAACGCTGTGTGCCAGACATGCCTTTACTTCCTTTCGCACAATCGAGTACAGGTTTTGGATAGCCTTTTGTGAAAATAAATTTCTGCAAGGTACCTTCCACTGCGGTGTCCCAATAGATACAAATTTTTTGAAAGCCTCAGACTCCACCAGCTTGTATGGTAAAAGCTGGCGGGCTAAGAGTTCAGACAAGCCAGCTGTCAGACGCCAGGCAAGGGGGTGACTTTGGGAAATTGGCTTCTTACGCTCAAACATGTCCTTGACAGACACCTGACTGTGGGCAGATGACCAGGAACTGCTACGTAAGAGAGACTCAGTGGAGGGTGGTTGAGAGGGGGCAAGGAGGACAGCAGTGGTTGACGTGGCTGAAGATGCTGGAGCAGGAGGAGGATGGCGGCTTTGAGTTTGTGTGCTGCTTCTACTCATGTGTTCTTCCCATCGGCGTTTGTGATGTGAGACCATGTACCTTCACAAAGCAGTTGTACCTAGGTGGGTGTTGGACTTCCCACGACTCAGTTTCTTTTGGCACAGGTTGCAAATGGCATCACTGTTGTCAGAGGCAGACACACAAAAAAAATTCCACACTGCTGAGCATTCTGGTGGTGGCAACAGCATGCGTTGATTGGCGTTGGCGTGCTGTCTGGCTGACCCCGTGTGCCGATGCATGCTGTCTGACTGTGCCACTAGCTCCTTGCGATGACCTCCCCCTGCTGCCAACTTGTCTCCTCCTCCTCCTCTCTGCCTCCCCATCTGAACTTTCCCCCTCTTCTTCTCTTCTAGCAGGCACCCACGTGACATCCACCGACACATCATCATCAACCGCTTCACTTGTATCTGACACATCAATAAAGGGAGCAGCAGCGGGTACAACATCCTCATCATCATCACACCGTACCTCCATGTCTGTAATGCTGCCTGACTGAGACATATCACTGTTATCTACATCTTCTGTCAATGATGGTTGCGCATCACTCATTTCTTCCAACTAATGTGTCAATAACTCCTCTGACAGATCAAGTGAAGCGGCTGTGGTGCTAGTGTTGGTGGTGGCGGCAGGCAGGCGAGTGGCACTGGTCACTTGAGAGGTGCCCAAAGCACAGCTGGAGGTGGATGGTGCGTCAAGGTTAGGAGGACTAGGAGCGGAAGCTGTAGAAGATTGGGTGTCCTGTGTTAGCCATTCAACTAGGTCCTCCTCAGAACTTTTCACGTCCCCCCTGGCACCTGGCCTCTGAACAATGTGCATATTTGTAGGGTCTAAAGGAATCACAGCACCACGACCACAACGGCACCTGCGGGGTGGCCTGCCTCTGCCTGTCATTTTTTTTTTAAATGTACACTTACAATACTATTAAACAAATTATGAGTGGTGGCACTGGGCAAGTGGGCACAGTATACGCTGTGAGCCTGACACCAAAAAACAGACTGATGTTTCAAAGTCAAAAATGTTTTTTTTTAAATATTAAAAGTACTGTGACAACAAATATGATTGGTGGCACTAGTTGGCAAGTGGGCCTGGGTGGCACACACGCTGGGAGGAAGGCAACTGCAATTAGATTACACTAGCTGACTGATGCTTCACAGTCCAAAAAGTTTTTTTTTTAAAAATTTACAATACTGTTAGAACAAATATGATTGGTGGCACTAGTTGGAAACGGCAAGTGGGCCTGGCACATGCTGGCAGGCAGGCAACTGCAATTCAATGGCACTAGCAGACTGATGATTCACAGTAAAAAAAGTTTTTATTTTGAATATTTTCAAACCTGTTAGAACAAATATGATTGGTGGCACTAGTTGGCTTGGCAAGTGGGCCTGGCAAACACGCTGGGAGGAAGGCAACTGCAATTAGATTACACTAGATGACTGATGTTTCACAGTCAAGAAAGTTTTTATTTTAAATATTTGCAATACTGTTATAACAAATATGATTGGTGACAGTAGTTGGCAGCAAGTGGGCTTGGCACACACGCTGGCAGGCAGGCAACTGCAATTCAATACACTAGCAGACTGATGATTCACAGTCAAAAAAGTTTTTGTTTTAAATATTTACAATACTGTTACAACAAATATGATTGGTGGCACTAGTTGGCTAGTGGGCCTGGCACACACGCTGGCAGGCAGGCAACTGCAATTCAATTGCACTAGCAGACTGATGATTCACAGTCTAAGAATTTTTTATTTTAAATATTTACAATACTGTTAGAACAAATATGATTGGTGTAACTAGTTGGCAAGTGGGCCTGGCACACACGCTGGCAAGCAGGCAACTGCAATTCAATTGCACCAGCAGACTGATGATTCACAGTCAAAAAAGTTTTGATTTTAAATATTTTCAAAACTGTTATAACAAATATGATTGGTGGCAATAGTTGGCAGCAAGTGTGCCTGGCACACATGCTGGCAGACAGGCAACTTCAATTAGATTACACTAGCAGACTAATCTTTCACAATCAACAATTTTTTTTTAAATATTTACACTACTGTTATAACAAATATGATTGGTGGCACTAGTTGGCAAGTGGGCCTGGCACACACGCTGGGAGGAAGGCAACTGCAATTAGATTACACTAGATGACTGATGTTTCTCAGTCAAAAAAGTTTTTATTTTAAATATTTACAATACTATTACAACAAATATGATTGGTGGCACTAGTTGGCAAATGGGCCTGGCACACATGCTGGAATGCAGGCAACTGCAATTCAATTGTACTAGCAGACTGATGATTCACAGTCAAAAATTTTGTTTATTTTAAATATTTACACTACTGTTATAACAAATATGATTTGTGGCACTAGTTGGAAAGTGGGCCTGGCACACACGCTGGCAGACAGGCAACTGCAAATAAATAACAATAGCAGACTGATGTAAAAGTTTGTTTTTAAAAAAGTTACACTAATGTTACAACAGATAGGAGTGATGGCACTCAGGATAGAAGTAGGCACAGTATGTGCTGGCAGCCTGACACACAGGCTGGCACTAGTGGCAGGCTGGCCTGGCAACTAAAATTAAATAACACTAGAAGACTGTTGTAAAAGCTTTTTTTTACAAAATTTAAACTAATGTTACACCAGATAGGAGTGGTGGACTGGCACTGAGGATGGAAGTAGGCACAGTATATGCTGGCAGCCTGACACACAGGCTGGCACTAATGGCAGCCAGGCTGGCCTGGCAACTAATATTAAATAACACTAGAAGAGGAATGATGTAAAAACAAAATTTTTTAAAAAAATTACACTAATGTTACACCAGATATAAGTGGTGGAAAAAAGAGCTATTAATCACACTATATGATGTGTACCTGACACACAGGCCTGATGGAAAATGAAATTAGATTACACTAGCAAAATGATTTAATTTTTTTTCTTTTTAATTTAAAATAATGTTTATGAGTGGTGGCTGGAATGGTGGCTGGCACAGCAATTAACCACAGTATATGCTGTGTGAGCCTGAGACACAGGCCTGATAGAAAATGAAATTAGATTACACTAGCAACATGATTTAAAAGTTGTTTTTTTTTATTTACAATAATGTTAAGCAGATATGAGTGGTGGCTGCTGGCACAGAAATTAACCACAGTATATGCTGTGTAAGCCTGACACACAGGCCTGATAGAAAATGAAATTAGATTACACTAGCAAAATGATTTAAAATGTGTTTGTTTAAATTTACACTAATGTTAAGCATATATGAGTGGTGGCTGCTGGCACAGAGCAATTAACCACAGTATATGCTGTGTGAGCCTGAGACACAGGCCTGATAGAAAATGAAATTAGATTATACTAGCAAAATGATTTAAAAGTTTTTTTTTTCATTTTAAAATTATGTTAAGCAGATATGAGTGGTGCCTGCAGGCACAGCTATTAACTACAGTGTATGCCGTGTAAGCCTGACACACAGGCCTGATAGAAAATGAAATTAGATTACACTAGCAAAATGATTTAAAAGGTTTTTTTTTTATTTTAAAATAATGTTAAGCAGATATGAGTGGTGGCTGCTGGCACAGCAATTAAACAATGTTGTATGCTGTGTAAGCCTGACACACAGGCCTGATAGAAAATGAAATTAGATTACACTAGCAAAATGATTTTAAAGTTTTTTTTTTAATTTAAAATAATGTTAAGCAGATATGAGTGGTGGCTGCTGGCACAGCAATTATCCACAGTATGCTGTGTAAGCCTGACACACAGGCCTGATAGAAAATGAAATTAGATTACACTAGCAAAATTATTTAAAAGTTTTGTTTTTTAAATTTAAAATAATGTTAAGCAGATATGAGTGGTGGCTGCTGGCACAGCAATTAACCACAGTATGCTGTGTAAGCCTGACACACAGGCCTGATAGAAAATGAAATTAGATTACACTAGCAAAATGATTTAAAAGTTTTGTTTTTTAAATGTAAAATAATGTTAAGCAGATATGAGTGGTGGCTGCTGGCACAGCAATTTAACAACGTTGTATGCTGTGTAAGCCTGACACACAGGCCTGATAGAAAATGAAATTAGATTACACTAGCAACATGATTTAAAAGTTTTTTTTTTAAATTTAAAATAATGTTAAGCAGATATGATTGGTGGCTGCTGGCACAGCAATTAACCACAGTATTCTGTGTAAGCCTGACACACAGGCCTGATAGAAAATGAAATTAGTTTAAACTAGCAAAATGATTTAAAAGTTTTGTTTTTTAAATGTTAAATAATGTTAAGCAGATATGAGTGGTGGCTGCTGGCACAGCAATTAAACAACGTTGTATGCTGTGTAAGCCTGACACACAGGCCTGATAGAAAATGAAATTAGATTACACTAGCAAAATGATTTAAAAGTTTTTCTTTTTAAATTTAAAATAATGTTAAGCAGATATGAGTGGTGGCTGCTGGCACAGCAATTAACCACAGTATGCTGTGTAAGCCTGACACACAGGCCTGATAGAAAATGAAATTAGATTACACTAGCAAAATGATTTAAAAGTTTGGTTGTTTAAATTTACACTAATGTTAAGCAGATATCAGTGGTGGCACTAATCACAGTATATGCTGTGAGCCTCACACACAGGCTGAAAGCCAGGCAAATGCAAATACAATTACAAATAAAAAAACAAAATACGACTGAAGTTATAGCCCTAAAAAGGGCTTTTTGGGGTGCTGTCCTTACAGCAGAGATTAGATGAGTCCTTCAGGACTGTAGTGGACACTAAATACACTAGCCTAGCTATCTATTTCCCTATAATGTCAGCAGCAGCAACACTAAAGCTCCTCTCACTAAGAAAGCAAGATCGTAATGAATCTAAAATGGCTGCTGCCAAGGAGCTGTGAGGGTCTGTGAGGGAGTGTCTGCTGCTGATTGGCTCAAATGTGTCAGAAGGCTGTGAGATACAGGGTCAATGTTTCCTCAATGATGACACATAGGGGGCGGATCGAACATCGCATATGTTCGCCCGCAGCGGCAAACGCAAACAAGATATGTTCGCCGGGAACTGTTCTCCGGCGAACAGTTTGCGACATCACTAATAGTACTCACGAATACTAACTTAAGTGATATGCAATGCTACCCTATAAATAAGCGTCATAACAGTTAGTTAGAGGTTATGATCCGATTATGCAATAAATATTAATTTAACCCTGGCACATCAATACATCCTAGCTATACATTATGTTAAAGGTCGTTATTATAATATCTTATTTACTAATACATAAGGGATTTGCATGGATGATGTGCTGATAGAATTCCTGTAGAAGGGAATTTGATTAGAGGAGATATTATAATTGATATTTATTATATCTACTCCTCTATTCAGACAACTGCTCTATATATAATAAACCTGGATTGATCATAAGAGGTCACTGAACCACAAAGGCCTATTTTATGTAACTAGCCTGGGTAGATCACTTTAACACTCTTCTTTCTATATTTTAATTTAAAATTTATGCCCAATTTTATGTGAACAATTAATAAAAGTTAATTTTTATCTCTTTTTTTCTATTCTGCCTTATTAGTCAGGGCAGAGAGTGCTGAAGTGCATTCTATAGTGGGAATATCTCTCCTCTCTTTCCCACAATCGATTTAAGTTTAGTCTCGAAAAGCACCACTCCCTTTGTCTAAATAGTATATACAACTATATAAATCAATGTAAATATTTGCATAGGAAATTAGTACATCTAGGCAAGTATCCCCGCTTGCTTTTCCCCAGCAAGCAAGTGGGGATACTTGCCTAGATGTACTAATTTCCTATGCAAATATTTACATTGATTTAATTTTGAGACATGGAGGATTTTAATTTCAGTTTTTTATCTCCCCCATAATATTAATGAATTTTGGTACAACTATATAGTAATATTCATACTGATTTAACAGGGAGATTGCCCCTTTGTAGTGCCATTGTTTACACCTGTAAATATTTGGAGTAAGTCTACACAGAAAGTCATTTTAGTTTCAGTGAGTGCACTGTCTAAGCTGTGTAGGCCCACTTCAAATAGCCCCCCCCCCCCCCCCCCGCTGGCTGCAGCAAAATGCCAATGAGTGATGATGTCGGCAATGCAGGTGGTGACATCACACTCCCATTTATATCATTTGAGAGTGATGTAGCTGATCACGAGCATTGCTCGGACACGCCCCTTTTATTTGATTAAATCTAGCCAAGTGCTGAACAAAATGGGCCAGCTCCAAAGCTTACATTCCTGCTTTATCAAATAAAGATACCAATTGAACAAAGAAAAAATGATAATAGGAGTAAAGTAGAAAGTTGCTTAAAATTGTATGTTCTATGTGAATCATGTGGGTTTCATATTCCTTTAAGTACTATGTATTGAAGTATCATCCCCTAGATCAATACATATGTGTGAGTAAGGCTCATTTATCTAGGAGATAATCCATAAATACATACCAATTAAGAGCTCTGTTCTGCTCTTTGATATTGCTGCTGATGGTAGCATGGCAGGTGATTTCACCCTAAGTGGCCATCATAACTGTACATGTTTCTAAACATGTTTCTAAACAAAGGATAAAATTACTACTGTTCAGTAAATTCATTGTGGTAGCTGGAAATGGTGGTTTTCTGCATTCCATTTCTGGTACAACTACAATGTTAGCCATACTCTGATCACTCGCCTGGAGTAGACAGACACAGTTGAAGCATATATATATATATATATATGTAAAATAGAAATGGCTGCAGCACTCCAAGTTGTTTTTTATAACATTTTTATTACAAGCAGTGAAATACAGGCGACGTTTCGGGCCTCTGCCCTTTCTCAAGCCAAGTGATTAGTACATAATCCAACTCCACCTTTTATAGGCAGTCCATGTGACACAACACAGGTGTAGATAATTACAATTGTGATAATACATATTCTTACAACAGAATAAAAATAATCAATAAACAGTGATTTTGTTTTATAATCATAACTATGCATTTTTTATATACAAAAAACTTGTGATTTTCAATTTATGTAATTCTTTACACACCTTCTTATTTTTAAATATTTAGTGTTACTGTGGGGAAAATATAAAGTGACCTTAACAGTTCATTATCTTGTCTGTGAATTATGTGAGATAATTTCATGTTAGTGATTTTTCATTACCATTTATTTATACTATTAAGAAATTTTTTTATTTTATTAAAAACAGTAATCAAACTAACAACTAAATTCTAATCTTGCAAGATATGTTTTATCTCTGATGGATGTTAAACAGGGGAATGCATACACTCTAATATTATTTACTATATGTAAACCATAACAACAGCATTCAAAATAAGATCCTTATATTTTTACAAACAACCTATTTTTTTATTATGTTATTCAGCACATCTCTTTTTTCAAGTTGTTCTCTTTTCTTTATGTGAATCTTGATCGTTTCACCCGACGTCCTTTCGGTGGCCGACTTGCGTTGCCTCTGGTATTTTCGGCCGCCCCTCCGCCTCCGTCTTGGCCCGGTACCTGTAGGGAAAAAGAAGAGGGAGAGGGAGACTGGAACTGGGAGATAGTCCCCACTGAGTTGTTTCGTGATGAATCGCTAGCCTCCGATCGTGTTTGGCGTTCTCTTCCTCGACGACTCTGGCGTCTGACGTCACCTCTGGGCATTCGCGTCTCGCGGGATTCCCATCTGTACACGTGACCATACAGGTAATCGTCCGCATCTCTAGAGAACTTGATTCTTTTCTTTTCTTCATTGCTTTTTCTAAATTCATCCAATTTTGTATCCAAGTCAGCCTTTAAGGTATTGAAATCAGTGGTGGATAATTTTTCTTGTAAACTGACCTCCAAAGCTTGTATCTTTTGTTGATTCGTTTGTATCTCTTTTTGTATACGTTGTATTGTCAGAATCATAAGATCAAAGGAACACTTGTTAAGAATCTTTTCAAAGGTTGAGCAGTATTCTTTGTCTTCCATAAAGAGTGTCGGTCTTAATGACACTCTCAGGCCTCTTGGGATTCGGCGCAACTTGTAATATTCAGCAAGAGTAGAGGAATGTAATTCCCAATTCACCTCTTTCTTTTTTTCACGTTCCCACTGTTTAGAACATAGGTCTGTATCTGGGATAGCCAGGAAGTCCCGTGGGCCTCTTACAAGAGTGGCAATAGCTGCAGCCTCCACATCAGAGAACGTAAACACATCTTGTTGAATCTCCATAGCTTGTATATAGAATAATTTTGTTAAGAATTGTGCTATTGACTGGTGAATAGGTTATATAAACAAGTTAACGTCCAGCACCAATTCTGTCCTCGATAAGGGTGCAAGCAGCCGCTGTCTCACCTTGACAGGTATTAATATGTAAAATAGAAATGGCTGCAGCACTCCAAGTTGTTTTTTATAACATTTTTATTACAAGCAGTGAAATACAGGCGACGTTTCGGGCCTCTGCCCTTTCTCAAGCCAAGTGATTAGTACATAATCCAACTCCACCTTTTATAGGCAGTCCATGTGACACAACACAGGTGTAGATAATTACAATTGTGATAATACATATTCTTACAACAGAATAAAAATAATCAATAAACAGTGATTTTGTTTTATAATCATAACTATGCATTTTTTATATACAAAAAAACTTGTGATTTTCAATTTATGTAATTCTTTACACACCTTCTTATTTTTAAATATTTAGTGTTACTGTGGGGAAAATATAAAGTGACCTTAACAGTTCATTATCTTGTCTGTGAATTATGTGAGATAATTTCATGTTAGTGATTTTTCATTACCATTTATTTATACTATTAAGAAATTTTTTTATTTTATTAAAAACAGTAATCAAACTAACAACTAAATTCTAATCTTGCAAGATATGTTTTATCTCAGATGGATGTTAAACAGGGGAATGCATACACTCTAATATTATTTACTATATGTAAACCATAACAACAGCATTCAAAATAAGATCCTTATATTTTTACAAACAACCTATTTTTTTATTATGTTATTCAGCACATCTCTTTTTTCAAGTTGTTCTCTTTTCTTTATGTGAATCTTGATCGTTTCACCCGACGTCCTTTCGGTGGCCGACTTGCGTTGCCTCTGGTATTTTCGGCCGCCCCTCCGCCTCCGTCTTGGCCCGGTACCTGTAGGGAAAAAGAAGAGGGAGAGGGAGACTGGAACTGGGAGATAGTCCCCACTGAGTTGTTTCGTGATGAATCGCTAGCCTCCGATCGTGTTTGGCGTTCTCTTCATCGACAACTCTGGCGTCTGACGTCACCTCTGGTCATTCGCGTCTCGCGGGATTCCCATCTGTACACGTGACCATACAGGTAATCGTCCGCATCTCTAGAGAACTTGATTCTTTTCTTTTCTTCATTGCTTTTTCTAAATTCATCCAATTTTGTATCCAAGTCAGCCTTTAAGGTATTGAAATCAGTGGTGGATAATTTTTCTTGTAAACTGACCTCCAAAGCTTGTATCTTTTGTTGATTCGTTTGTATCTCTTTTTGTATACGTTGTATCGTCAGAATCATAAGATCAAAGGAACACTTGTTAAGAATCTTTTCAAAGGTTGAGCAGTATTCTTTGTCTTCCATAAAGAGTGTCGGTCTTAATGACACTCTCAGGCCTCTTGGGATTCGGCGCAACTTGTAATATTCAGCAAGAGTAGAGGAATGTAATTCCCAATTCACCTCTTTCTTTTTTTCATTTCTTAATAGTATAAATAAATGGTAATGAAAAATCACTAACATGAAATTATCTCACATAATTCACAGACAAGATAATGAACTGTTAAGGTCACTTTATATTTTCCCCACAGTAACACTAAATATTTAAAAATAAGAAGGTGTGTAAAGAATTACATAAATTGAAAATCACAAGTTTTTTGTATATAAAAAATGCATAGTTATGATTATAAAACAAAATCACTGTTTATTGATTATTTTTATTCTGTTGTAAGAATATGTATTATCACAATTGTAATTATCTACACCTGTGTTGTGTCACATGGACTGCCTATAAAAGGTGGAGTTGGATTATGTACTAATCACTTGGCTTGAGAAAGGGCAGAGGCCCGAAACGTTGCCTGTATTTCACTGCTTGTAATAAAAATGTTATAAAAAACAACTTGGAGTGCTGCAGCCATTTCTATTTTACATATTAATACCTGTCAAGGTGAGACAGCGGCTGCTTGCACCCTAATCGAGGACAGAATTGGTGCTGGACGTTAACTTGTTTATATAACCTATTCACCAGTCAATAGCACAATTCTTAACAAAATTATTCTATATACAAGCTATGGAGATTCAACAAGATGTGTTTACGTTCTCTGATGTGGAGGCTGCAGCTATTGCCACTCTTGTAAGAGGCCCACGGGACTTCCTGGCTATCCCAGATACAGACCTATGTTCTAAACAGTGGGAACGTGAAAAAAAGAAAGAGGTGAATTGGGAATTACATTCCTCTACTCTTGCTGAATATTACAAGTTGCGCCGAATCCCAAGAGGCCTGAGAGTGTCATTAAGACCGACACTCTTTATGGAAGACAAAGAATACTGCTCAACCTTTGAAAAGATTCTTAACAAGTGTTCCTTTGATCTTATGATTCTGACGATACAACGTATACAAAAAGAGATACAAACGAATCAACAAAAGATACAAGCTTTGGAGGTCAGTTTACAAGAAAAATTATCCACCACTGATTTCAATACCTTAAAGGCTGACTTGGATACAAAATTGGATGAATTTAGAAAAAGCAATGAAGAAAAGAAAAGAATCAAGTTCTCTAGAGATGCGGACGATTACCTGTATGGTCACGTGTACAGATGGGAATCCCGCGAGACGCGAATGCCCAGAGGTGACGTCAGACGCCAGAGTCGTCGAGGAAGAGAACGCCAAACACGATCGGAGGCTAGCGATTCATCACGAAACAACTCAGTGGGGACTATCTCCCAGTTCCAGTCTCCCTCTCCCTCTTCTTTTTCCCTACAGGTACCGGGCCAAGACGGAGGCGGAGGGGCGGCCGAAAATACCAGAGGCAACGCAAGTCGGCCACCGAAAGGACGTCGGGTGAAACGATCAAGATTCACATAAAGAAAAGAGAACAACTTGAAAAAAGAGATGTGCTGAATAACATAATAAAAAAATAGGTTGTTTGTAAAAATATAAGGATCTTATTTTGAATGCTGTTGTTATGGTTTACATATAGTAAATAATATTAGAGTGTATGCATTCCCCTGTTTAACATCCATCAGAGATAAAACATATCTTGCAAGATTAGAATTTAGTTGTTAGTTTGATTACTGTTTTTAATAAAATAAAAAAATTTCTTAATAGTATAAATAAATGGTAATGAAAAATCACTAACATGAAATTATCTCACATAATTCACAGACAAGATAATGAACTGTTAAGGTCACTTTATATTTTCCCCACAGTAACACTAAATATTTAAAAATAAGAAGGTGTGTAAAGAATTACATAAATTGAAAATCACAAGTTTTTTTGTATATAAAAAATGCATAGTTATGATTATAAAACAAAATCACTGTTTATTGATTATTTTTATTCTGTTGTAAGAATATGTATTATCACAATTGTAATTATCTACACCTGTGTTGTGTCACATGGACTGCCTATAAAAGGTGGAGTTGGATTATGTACTAATCACTTGGCTTGAGAAAGGGCAGAGGCCCGAAACGTCGCCTGTATTTCACTGCTTGTAATAAAAATGTTATAAAAAACAACTTGGAGTGCTGCAGCCATTTCTATTTTACATATTAATACCTGTCAAGGTGAGACAGCGGCTGCTTGCACCCTTATCGAGGACAGAATTGGTGCTGGACGTTAACTTGTTTATATATATATATATATATATCCTCCGTGTGTGTCTGCACTCCCAATGCTGTGTAGTCATCAACCAGGGTGCAAAGTCAAACAAGTATACAGTCTATATCCAATAAAGGACTGCACTCACTGGATTTAGTTTCAGAAACCTTCAAATCTTTATTGTGGTAACGTTTCGGGGTTCGCAGACCCCTTTCTCAGACCAGACAACAGTGCAAGTGAACAAAGTGTACAATATATAGCACTAGCCCCACCCATCACAAACATCAAAATTGCGCCAAAAATCCATCACCATGGTAACACACAAACAAGGCCCCATGACCATACCACCAGAAAACACAATCAAAATACAAAATAAAACAAACTGCATATGCAAGTATTTTGCATAACCTCATAGTTGAACACAAATATATACAATCATCAGTAGTAGTAGATATTCAGTAGTTGCAATAGAATCACTGTAATTAGTTACTGATCCAGTTTAAGTAGCTTAAAGTATATTTAGACAAGCAATGATGGAAAACACACTAATCAAATAATCAAATAATCAAAGTAAACATCATGCAAGAAGAGGAATCTATCTATCAGTTGCACTGTTTAAAAACATATCCACCTCCCTGTATCCAGTTACAGGACTCAATCTTAAGGAAATATACACATAAGCCATATCATATAAACATTGCAACATAGATTAGGCATTTAAACTTCTAGCATTTGAACTAGATGAAAAATAAACAAATAATAAAAGTCAATCAGATATATATAGATATATATGAGGTCTGTTACTGCTAATTCAATGTCCCCCATATTTATCCCAAGGCTTGCTATGACCAATCCTATGTAAAAGTATGTGAGCTATAAGTACTAATCTGACATTCTGGCAGATACAAATATACAAAAATACAAAATTGTCAAGCCCCCTGGGCACGCAGAGCAATGTGTTGTGTCCCATGCGAGTTGAATATAACAAAAAGGCCCGTAGTTCCCAGTGTCAGGGTTCTATGCAGGATGTCTTAGCCGGTGTATTATACCCTAGTGTTGGGAGCTAAGATAGATGTAAACATGGGTGCGTGTATTTACGTATGTAGCAAGTCTGTGTACCGAGTCTATAGTGCATCAGTGAAACAGGCGCGGCTCAACCCGGTATAGCGTGAGTGAGCTTGGAGCTATGCTAATTAGCCATGCGGTCGTGCTCCAAGCTCACTCACGCTATACCGGGTTGAGCCGCGCCTGTTTCACTGATGCACTATAGACTCGGTACACAGACTTGCTACATACGTAAATACACGCACCCATGTTTACATCTATCTTAGCTCCCAACACTAGGGTATAATACTTTGTTCACTTGCACTGTTGTCTGGTCTGAGGAAGGGGTCTGCGAACCCCGAAACGTTACCACAATAAAGATTTGAAGGTTTCTGAAACTAAATCCAGTGAGTGCAGTCCTTTATTGGATATAGACTATATATATATATATATATATATATATATATATATATATTAAGGCTTGTTTATCTAGAGAATGATCCATCAATACATACCACTTAGAGATCTGTTTGCAGCTACTTTTCCCTATCACTTCTACTGATGCTGCGGCTGTGTCTGTCTACTCTGTGCGAGTATGTCGGTTGTGTAAACAGGCTCATACATTGCTATGCTTCATAAAGATTATGCAGCGAGAGCCAAGATAGCTGGCCAGAACCTTTTTTGAAATACATTTGTATGATTAAAGCATGCTCTTTTTGTAATGGCTGGTTATTGCATGCCCACAAACTGGTGCGGGCACATTGTAATTTAGCAATCAACTTGTAATCTAGCCCTATATGTGTTAAGTACTTCATGTTAAATTGGAGTGGATGCACCACATATATTAACATTGCTGACTCATGAAAAAGGTGTGCAGGTTTAAACCCACTTCTGATATAACAGCCTCCCATTGGAGCCTATGGATGTGCACTCTCGTGAGCACAATGTTTTCCAGCAATTTGAACACAAGCCCCTGCTCGCATTGCTGTTAACTTGTAATTCCAGCGCACATTAGCATGCACTAGTATTACAAAGTGGACCGCTAAAATCACTTTCTTGAAAGTGATATTGAGAGCTCCACTTGTAATCTGGCCCATAATGGACAAAAATGGTGTTGCATAGTCTTCCATTAGGTTCTAACATATCCTACAAGCACTATTGCCTCTGGGAGTACACAATTTCTCCTATGTACATCAGAGCAGTATAACACTTCCAACCCAAAAAACACTTTTGAAGTCGCATACTTTAACTGCTGTACTAGGAAGGTAGCCACATCATTTTAGTCTTTAATGTCCAGAGGAAGCATTCATTATTCTGGGAAATAAATGCAATGTACACCTGAATTTCAGAACTTTCTCATTACTATTGTGAACTCCTGAAAAATACCTTCCCAAACTACTAGTTTTCACACACTTATTTTTTTATATCTCACTTGTGTTCCTTCATTTGTTCTTCTTCTTCTCTATAGATCATCCAACATAATATGTAGGGCATTCACAAAATACCATGTAGACACCCCTCTCACTTTTACAGGTAATGTAGCTTTACCATACTGTATGTCTAATCCAAAATGTATTCACAAATGTGTCACCCCCTGTCATATTTTCACATGTAGAACATTAGTTACATCTAAAATTACAATTTTTTTTGGGACCATTCCTTTAGCCACTTCCCTTACTAACTTTTTTAAAATTAGATTGTTCTATATTATTATTATTATTATTATTATACTTTGTTCATGAAGCACCATGAAGCCGCAATAAAAACTTGTAAGAGACAGGACAAAATTTACAAACACATACAGGAGGAATTGTGGGCCCTATTCCGGTGGGAATTTACAATCTAGAAGGGTTTCAACTTGCTCTTAAGGTATGGGGCTCTCCTAGCTGTCATCAAAAGTACTTCTCCCACTATTTCTGCCGTTGTTGGGTTAGCCATAAATTTATGCCAATGCTTTTTCAATTCAATGAATATCTTGCCATTTCTCGTTAAATGTAGAGATATACCTGGTATATTCTTTCAGTTCCCACTCATTACATTTTACAAAAGTATCCCTGGCTATATTTATTTATTTATCTAATGTATGCTATTTGTAACAATTGATGGGAATAGCCACTTTCTTCTTTATTCAAACCTCTTATCTTTTGCCACTTTTTTTTTTATTTTTTATAAATAATATTTTATTGAGGTTATGCTGGCGATTACAATAGGTATGGAATACCCCAGAACAAAAATAACAACAGTGTCATATAAACAACAGGTATTCTTATACATGAAATAACAATATAGTATTATGTTAGGCCGACATCAGGAACCTCTATTTTCTATTATATTCTTCAATTATTTCCTCAAATAACACATACGGCCCATTTTGGACCAGGTAAAGCAAATGTAGTCCAGAGGAAAAATGACATATGGAGTGGTCACTTATGGACCTGTATTTGTAATAAAAGGAGTAGATTAGCAACTGAAGTTTAATGTGAATTAGTTAGAGGGCTAATATAATGACATTTCAAGTCTAAAGTTAAATCTACAGGGTGATTTCCTAGGATCTAGGAGTGGACTTCAATGATAAAAGGAGGATCTATAGATACCTATAGCTACGAGAGAGGGTGTCCTCATCTTATTTATAAGGATCAGTAAACTACTATGCTACGGGGGACAATGTATAATTTGGAGTAGAGGGCTGATAAATATATCATGACGGAAAGCCACAAGAAAGGACAAAAGGTACTAGATCCACAACTGGAGTGTAGTTAGATCCCCCTTAATAGATTATTAAAGGAGGTGTCCCCAATAAGTGAGCTATAATTAACTGTTTAACATTTAACACCATAACTCAGGAGATAGCAGGTTACTATATATATAACTTACAAAAGTTGGAAAGAACATCCTGTACTAATAGAGCAGCTAGCGGTATTAGCGGATACGGTTGTATGAAAGGGAATAGTCATACAATAAGCAGATAATGATTATGGTATAAAATGTAGACTATTCTCAATATAGATCAAAATGTAGGGAGTCAGGTTCAATTGGTAGACACACAGTAAGTACATTTGATAGGACAAGGATATGCAAACCTATAAAGTATTTCTTATTAGTCATCAGTAAACCACTATCTGGGCAGCAACAGGAACCTTGGAGCATATGTTAAAGGATAGGTGCATACATATGTAAAAGCATATTAGGCGACTTCTCTCTCTCTACAGAGCGTGAAGATTATGTGTATTACCAGGAAGCTTTTGTGCCTGTTCAAGGGTATATGGATGGGAGAATAAAGAAAGGAGCGCAGCCCAGGCCGTAGGCAGCATCACAGATCCACTCAGCCATCATTATCAATATAACCCATCAAGATGAGTAAAACATAGAGCTATGTGAGCTATTTAGGTCCGCTTGCTAATCGCACAGACAACTATTATATTTAAAGGGACAGTCTACCATAGAAATGTTATTGTTTTAAAAGATAGATAATCCCTTTATTACCCATTCCCCAGATTTGCATAACCAACACAGTTATATTAATATACTTTTTACCTCTGTGATTACCTTGTATCTAGGAACCTTCATCCAGCCCCCTGATCACATGACTGTGACTGTTTATTATCTATTGTCTTACATTTAGGGCTCCATGTACTAAGCCGTCAATTCATCCGTCATTGTAGACGCGGATAAACTCGCCGTTACTCGCCGCGGGCGAAATGGTGTCCGCTGTCGCTATGTACTAATATTCCCCCAATAAATAGACAAGTCTAGCCCGCCGCGAGCAGTTGCGGATTGTTGATAAATTTGACGCCTCGCTCGCCGCGACTAAGCTGATGGTACTTAACTTTCAGTTGAATTGTCTGGCCAATTATTAACACGTGACATGCAAGGTGTCACGAACATCATAGTAGTCGCGGGATATTTTGCTCCTATAAAAGTTCAACTTATCTAAACAACTTTATTATTGTTCAAAATTTTTTGAAGAGTGATAACAGAGCGTTATTTTTGTAATATTTATTTACAATTTGGATATGGCTTCATCTGGATCTGATAATATATAAATATTAATATAAAAATAATTATAAAGATTGACAACTAACAATACAAATTTAAATAGATTACTCTTTAATTACAGTCGACAAATTGGGCGCAATTTATGTACATGGAAATGAGAGACAAATTAGACGCCAGTTATGCTGTAAGTACAATGCTGATATTACTGCCTTTTATATATGTCTAGACTGGCGTCTAGATTGACTTTCCTATTGTTTTGTACCTTGCCCGCCACCTAAAAGGTGGCGAGGCAAAAATAGCGAGGTGGGAGCGGAAATTGTAGCGAGCGGACAAATAGATTTTTTAGTACATTCGTTTTTTTGGCGAGTTGGTGGTCAAATGTGTCTAATTACAGTGAAAAATGGAGCGGTAGCGAGGTTTGGCGGATAAGTACGCTCGCAATTTTAAAGATGCGAGTTTTAACATAATTGACGGCTTTGTACATATCAGTTTGCGAGTTTTGACGCGAGATTTGTTGCGGGTAGCTCGCTGACTGCTTAGTACATGGAGCCCTTAGCATTGTTTTGTGCTAGATCTTAAATAACCCCCTGTGCCTGAACACAGTGTTATCTATATGGCCCACGTGTACTTTCTGTCTCTTTGTGTTGAAAATAGATTAAAAATCATGTGATAAGAGGCAGCCCTCAAAGGCTTACACATTAGCATATGAGCCTACCTATGTTTAGTTTAAACTAAGAATACCAAGAGAAAAAAGCAAATTTTATGATAAAAGTAAAGTGGAAAGTTGATTAAAATTAAAAGTCCTATCTGAATAATGAAAGTTTAATTTATACTAGACTGTCCCTTTAAAGGAGATAGGTTTGGTTCCCTACAGTCACCCTAACTAGAACCTAGTGCTTTCAGCTCAAGTCAGTTTATGAGTTTCTCTGCTGTAGATATATTAACCATGCTGGGTCCAACATGGGCAAAATGCTATAGTTTTGGTAAGCAGGTAAACTAAAATTTAATAAACTGGGGGTTCACTATCTAACTTTATGTATTTGGAGTATATTCCCATAGAAGAGCTTGTCTCAGTTGCACAAACTAAACTGTATGTAGACAGATATAATAAGATAACAATATTCATTCAACATCATAAGCTCATGACTGGGACTAAATACATTATATAAACAAAGAGTGGATATAGTTAGTTGGGATAGTAGTAGTGCTAGAGGTACCAGAACCACAGTAATTACTTGTTCAGCATACTTATACATTCTAGAATGTGTCTCTTATATGTTGAGCCCTTATATATTGTAGGATGGTGATATACAACAATAAACTTTGCAAACTTATAGCTTGCTCACAAGGAGAGTTGATGTGGAGGATATTGGGATCTTTGTTATATTTTAAATGAAAAAGTTGTTTGTTCTTCAACAGATAAACACATATGTTTTCCCCTCCATAGTGAGCTTTTGCATCGCATAAATAAGTAACCTGCAATATCATACCTTACTCAATTTAACCTGTGTGAACAGTATATTAATTATGGGAGCTCGTCTCAATCATGTAAACTGAGGTATTGCATAATATAGAAACAAAATATGAAAACTATGAAAAAGATGTGACATTTGCTCTGTGCTCAATAAAGACTTAAAGAGAGAGCTTAGTTAGCTGCCATGAAAGTATTAACAATTAAACTAGAGGATGCATCCAAAAATGTAGAATGAGAAGTTATGGACTCTGCCTGCTTGTCCCAGTAAAAAGTCCACTTTCAAGAGTCACCAATTTTATAACAGACAAGTAAATTATAGGAAAATGAAAACTAAAAATAGTTATCTCTATAATCTTTGTAACATGGTGGCTTGGTGGAAACACCTTACTGCAGACTGTAGTAGAAACAAAGAATGTTATCCTATTCCTTTCTTGTGAGAGAACTCAAAGCGATAGAGAAGGCGACACTGAGAGGGTTTCAACCTCTAACAAAAGTTTCTTAACACTTTTGAGTCCAGATGACGTGCTGTTATCTTAGGAACTACAGGTATTATGAGAGGCTTAGTGACCGATAACCTCAAAGTGGGGTCCATCGTGACCGGGTGAATGCAGAGGGAACTGATTCGAGAGAAACTTGGCATGAGTCCCTTGTGTGTAGTAACTGGTGTTGCGCTGCTAAGCGTTAGCTCCGTACATCGAGCATTATAGTGTGGGGTTTTCTTACCCATGTAAACCGCTGTATAATCTGCAAAAGATCCTGCGATACGAGAGTCACCAGCTTCTGTGGCACATGGCTCATTTTGCTTGCGGTAGTTAGAGACATCCGAGGAGCTTCTTGCATCTTGATCCACAGGCATCAACAAATTGTAGACAGAACTCTCCAGTTCCTCCTCATAGATATTCAGCTTCTGTATCATCCGGACTACCCGTCTATCCAAAGCTGCTTCTGATACTGTGCTGTCCTCCTCGGCGGCCGCCATATTGATTGCGCCACTAGGTCTCTCCCTTCCTATGGCCCTCACTGTATTAGTAAGATCTTTAAAGCCCCTACACATCCGGCATTCCAAGTCTTCTAATAGCGCTCGCACTTGTACAATAAAGTCCTCCTCTATATGTAGGTAATAGAGATGGTGTCCACTTAGAAATTGTTTCACCCTTTAGTAGATTATATAAGATGAATACCGCTCTACCAAGTTAGCCCTCAAACCGGGAGGGGGGGGTAGATGGTATTGTGAAGTGGGCCGCAGCAGTCTCTCTTAAAAGACTGGAATCATGCCTTCCTCTCTGTGTAGTTACCATAAAAATGGTATCTCCGTGATCAGGATTGACTCTGTGTGTAATAGGCAGTATTATAGGGCCAAAAGCTGGAGATATAACTAGTAAAAAAACTCTGGTTTTTCAGGTTACAGTCAGAGCTATGGAGTTATGCGTCCGGTCATGTCTGTGGCTTAGCCATGCCCCCCCTTTTGCCACTTTTTTAATTGTTCAAAATACATACAGTTGCTTCTATGAGGCCGAATATTCAAGCCGTCAACTATGCTGCATTCAACAGCACCAATACGCTCGCTGAACATCGCCTAACATTGCGGCCAAATATTATATATTTATAAAAAAAGCTGTCAAAAAGCTGCGCACCACGTACGGGGCAAAGAGCAGCGGACTGTTGTTAACTAACAGTCACCGATCTCGCTGCTATTCGGCTTTTTCCCAACTTTATTTATACCCTGTCACTAAACACCGCCACTATACTAAAATGTGTAACCCCTATCCTGCCGCTCCCGAACCCCGCCACAACTAAATAAAGTATTAACCCCTATTTCTCCACTCCCGGACCCTGCCGCAACTAAATAAAAGTATTAACCCCTCTTCCTCCGCTCCTGGACCCTGCTGCAACTAAATAAATGTATTAACTCCTATCCTGCCGCTCCTGGAGCCCACCGCAACTTTAATAAAGCTATTAACCACTATACCTCTGCTACTGGACCCCACTGCCACTAAATAAATGTATTAATCCCTAAACCCCTGGCCTCCCACATCACTACCACTTACTAAACTGATTAACCCCTAAACCACCAGCCCCAACATCGCCATAAACTAAATTAAGCTATTAACCCCTAAATCTAGCAAGCTGCTAACTTTACATTATAATTACCTCATCGCTATCTTATAATAAATTAAAACTTACCTTTAGAATTAAAATAAACTATATTAAACTATTAATTAACCTACCCTAACTATTATACTAAAATTACATTAAACTATATTAAACTATTAATTAACCTACCCTAACTATTATACTAAAATTACATTAAACTATATTAAACTATTAATTAACCTACCCTAACTATTATACTAAAATTACATTAAACTATATTAAACTATTAATTAACCTACCCTATTATACTAAAACTACATTAAACTAACAATTAAATTAACTACAGTATATTACATATTTAAAACCCTTAACTTACTCAAGTTAGTTAAATCTACTATAAAAAATTACTAAGTTACAAACAAATAAAAACTAAGTTACAAAAAATAAAAAACACTAAATTACAAAAAAATAAAAAAAAACACAGTATCAAAAATAAAAAATAATTTTACAGCTCTTTTACATGTAAAACCTACCACCCACAAAACCAAACCCCCCAAATATAAACCTTTCTAAAAAACCTAAGCTCCCCATTGCCCTGAAAAATGCATTTGTATGGGCATTGCCCTTAAAAGGGCATTTAGCTCTTTTTCTGCCCAAAGTCCCTAACCTAAAATTAAAACCCACCCAATAAACCCTTAAAAAAACCTAACACTAACCACTGACCATCCACTTACAGTTTTCGAAGACCGGACATGCATCTTCATCCAAGAGGCAGATGTCCTCAGCTAAGACGGCAGGAGTCTTCATCCAAGCGGACCGAAGTCTTCATTCAGACGGCATCTTCTATATACGCTCTAACTTGTGAATGTGGTTTACAGTATTTAGGGCGCACATGTAGACAGATAAGAACTAGGTGGAGTGAACACAATAGAAACTTAAGGAAAGGTTCCTTAAAACACAGTGTATCCAGACACAGCATAAACCAACATGGGAAACGCAATACATTTGTCATCACACCCATTGAGAGCATATCATGCTCTTTTAGAGGTAATAGATATAATTGTCTTGGCCAGATGGAGACGTACTGGATATATAAATTCTAGTCCCACTTTCCTTTGGGACTCAATGAAGTTATAGATCTAGCAGCATTTTGAGATCACACATATTTATTCCACCTCTTTCACTTATACCACTCCCTTATTAATCAACTCACTATTATTTAACATATCTAGCACTTTATTCCTACCATTGAAGATAGTGACATTAATATTTATCACTAATTCTCATATTTATTATTACTAATGAGAATATTTTAATTTCACAAGAGTTATATGCCTTCCATTATAATTTAAATCAATGTGGAGGTCCTGTGGCCCAGTGACCAGGTACACTTCCTCCCATCCCGAAGGTTGTGAGTTCAAACCTGAATACAGCTGCTAATTTTTTCACAAATTCACTTGCCAATTTTATGGGATATTATTGTCCTTTATTTATTTAAATATATATAGCACTTCATTCCCAACATTGAAGATAGTTATATGAATATTTACCACTAATCCTCATATATATTATTACTATATACACTAATGAGAATATTTTAATTTCACAATAGTTATATGACTTCCATTATAATTTAATGCAGTATGGGGGTCATGTGGCCCAGTGGCTAGGTACATTCTCTCCCAATCCAAAGGTTGTGAGTTTGGACCTGGCCACAGCTTCTAATTTTTTTCCACAAATTCACTTGTTAACTTTATGGGACATTATTGTCCTAAATTCACTTTTATTTATATAATGAATATAGGTATATATTTGAGGTGTTTATACTCCATTTAGACTGATGTAAGACATGACATATGTCTCATATCAAGAGACATATCCATATATTATAGTACCTCAAAATAGGGCATATATCGATATTATTTGAGTTCTTTGAGCACTAAGTTTATTATTATACACTAATATGAATATTAAGTTTTAGATATATTTAGCCATCACTAGCACTTCCCATGCAATTGTTGTGGAATTCATCAAGTAAAGGGAGTGTGGCTGCAGTGATAAACTGGCATCTGCATCACATTAATATGAATCTAGATGCTGGATATGCCGATTGGTCTACAAGGGAATCTAAAATGCACTGATTGGCCTCACAGGGGGGTGTCAACAACGAGCCGTGATTGGTCGAATATTGTTCATATTGATTTTACCTTCTCCAAAGCATATAAACTAAACTTGTTTTATGCAAGCTTTGGTTCATTACCTTCTATAGCAGTTTTACACACTGCTTCTGACTATCCATCAGCACATATTGTGACTAAGATCCCCCTGCACTATCTACTCTGCACCTGGAGAGGTTTAGCTGGTACACCTGAAGATACCAGCCAGCTCCTACTAGTACATAAGTGTACTTGGGCCAATTGTGAGTACCGATTTGTATTTTCTTTGATTTCACATATATGGATATATTGATGCACACATGAGGTGCCCCTCTTTTTCTTTATTATTATCTAACAATGGTATTGAGCCAGTTGTTCGTTCCTATGAGTGCACTTCTCTCTGTATGTATTTAGTCTCCCTATAGGAAAAAGGGGCAACCAGACGTGGACTCCTTGCTCAGTGTGCTTAGAGGAATATGACTACACCTCACTGACGAGGCACAATGAAGGACGAAACGATCATCTGGGGTTGCTGTGTTCTTTGTTCAGAGAGGAATTGCCTGGTATTTCGGCGCTGGACTGACCGTAATAGGCGGGATCAGACTGATATACTACAGGAAAGTTCTTCACTGTGAAAAGCATTACTGGTCTAAAAAGCTGCACCCAGGTGGTAAATCACCATAGAACAGGCTAACAATGGTATTGAGCCAGTTGTTTGTTCCTGTGAGTGCACTTCTCTCTGTATGTATTTAGTCTCCCTATAGCAAAATGGGGCAACCAGACGTGGACTCCTTGCTTAGAGGAATATGGCTACACCTCAGTGACGAGGCCCAATGAAGGCCGAAACGATCATCTGGGGTTGCTGTGTTCCTTGTTCAGAGAGGAATTGCCTGGTATTTTGGCGCTGGACTGACCGTAATAGGCGGGATCAGACTGATATACTATAGGAAAGTTCTTCTCTGTGAAAAGCATTACTGGGCTAAAAAGCTGCACCCAGGTGGTAAATCGCCATAGAGCAGGCTAACAATGGTATTGAGCAAGTTGTTCATTCCTGTGAGTGCACTTCTCTCTGTATATATATATATATATATATATATATATATATATATATATATATATATATATATACATTGATACATATACACATATATACATATATACACATACATATATACAGTATATATATATATATATATATATATATATTTATTAGTTCTTAAGCCAGTGTACACTGGCCATTTTTTGCAGTACAGCTGTCCCACCCCTTGCTCTCTCTCCCCCTCTTTATTTTGCTCTCTCCCCTCTCTTTTGCACTCTCACTCCCCTCCTCTCTTTTGCTCTCTCCCTCCCCCTTCTCTTTTGTTCTCTCTCTCCCTCCCCCATCTCTTTTGTTCTCTCTCTCCCTTCTCTCTTTTGCTCTCTCTCTCCCTCCCCTCTCTTTTGCTCTCTTTCTCTCCCTCTCTTTTGCTTTCTCTCCTCCCTCTCTTTTGTTCTCTCCCCCCTCTCTTTTGCTCTCTCCCCCCTCTCTTTTGCTCTCTCTCCCCCCTTTCTTTTGCTTTCTCTCCCATCACTTTTGCTCTCCCCCCCTCTTTTACTCTCTCTCACCTCTCTTTTGCTCTCCCCCCTCTCTTTTGCTCTCTTCCCCCCTTTTCTTTTGCTCTCTCTCCCCTCTCTTTTGCTCTCTCTCCCCCCTCTCTTTTGCTCTCTCTCCCCCCTCACTTTTGCTCTCTCTTCCCTCTCTTTTGCTCTCTCTCCCCTCTCTTTTGCTCTCCCCCCTCTCTTTTGCTCTCCCTCACCCCTCTCTTTTGCTCTCTCTCTCATGGCAGACGGCCGCTCCCACCAGTCCCTGCCCCTTCACGCCCACCTGGGACTGCCCCATCATGTCCGGGCATGCCCCTGTCAGGCTCTGGCTGGCTCGGCCCCTGTCATGCCAGGCTCGCACCCTTCATGCCCATCCAGCCTCGCCCCCTTCAGGATCAGGTGTCAGGTCAGTTTGTTGATGGCCATGTGTGTTTGTCCTCAGGCAGCCTCTACTGCACATGACAGCTTCGGACAAACACACTTGGGCTTTTATATTATAGGATATATTTATATATAAATTGGGTATTGAAAGGAATCACCCCCTTGGAAGAAAAAAAATTGTTGCTTTACAGCCTGAAATAAAGACAGAGACAGTTTTTGTTTATCCAGTTGTAATTACTCAGTGCAACTTAAAAAATCTAAGTGAAAGATAGAACACCAACATGTTAGGCAAAAATAAGGACAATTCAAAAACAGAATCACTGAGTTGGAAAAAGGATCACTCCCTCTTAAAATTACTTGTTAACTCAATCAGGTGTAGCTAATCACTTTCTCAACAAAGAACTTTCCTGGAGCATCTAAGTCTGTGGTAGTGCAACTGAAGAAAACAATCAACAATGGGTGGAAAGACACTGTCAAAAGTTCTCCGGGATAATGTTGTGGACAGGCACACATCAGGAGATGGATACAAGAAAATATCAAAGTCTTTATCAATGCCTAGAAGCACAATGAAGCCTATTATTAAGAAGTGGAAGGTATTTGGAATAACACAGACGCTCTCTGGATCAGGACGTTGCTCCAAACTGGATGGAAGAGCCAGGAGGAAACTTTTTATAGAGGCTACCAAGAGGCCCACAGCAACTCTGAAGCAGGTGCAGGAATTTATGACAAAGAGTTGTTATTGTGTGCATGTGACAACAATATCACAAATTCTCCAAAAAGGTGACTTTTATGGGAGGGTTGCAAGAAAAAAGCCACTCCTCAAGAAGGGCCACATGCAGCCAAGACTGAGCTTTACCATAACACACCTAGGAGATTCTGAGGCCACATGGAAAAAGGTATTATGGTCAGATGAAACTAAAATTGAATTATTTGGCCTCAACACCAAACTATATGTCTAGACGAAATCCAAATACAGCTCACAATCCAAAAAACACCATACCTAAAGTAAAGCATGGAGGTGGTAATATCCTGTTATGGGGGTGTTTCTCTGCAGCAGGCACTGGGGCACTTGTCATGATAGAAGGAATAATGGGAAGAAGGTTTATCTTCCAACAAGCCAATGATCCAAAGCACACGGTTGAAGGAGAAAAGGTGAATGTCCTTGCATGGCCCCATTGAATATCTGTGGCATCACTTGAAGACTGCAGTCCACAAATGGTCACCATCAAATGTAACGGATCTGAAGCAGTTATTCAAAGAAGAGTAGGCAAAATATTGCATAGTCTAGATGTACAAAGTTAGTAGAGAAATATTCCAATAGACTAAAGTCTGTAATTAAAGCAAAAGGTGGTTCAACAAAATACTGACACAAGGGGGTGATCCTTTTTTGAAATCAGTGATTCTGTTTTTGAACTGTCTTGATTTTTGCCTGACATGTTGGTGTTATATCTTTCATTCGTAAGTTGCACAGAGTCTTTACAAATGGATACACAAAAACAGTGTCTGTCTTTATTTCAGGCTGCAAAGCAACAAAATGTGATTATTTTATTATATAAATTATGTATATATATATATATATATATATATATATATATATATATATATATATAGAGAGAGAGAGAGAGAGAGAGAGAGAGAGAGAGACAGAGAGTTAGTATCCCACAATAGTGCACCCCTCACTTTGCTACAATGTAAAGTAGTAAGTGTACAGCCTGTATAACAGTGTAAATTTGCTGTCCCCTCAAAATAACTCAACACACAGCCATTAATAGCTAAACAGTTGGCAACAAAAGTGAGTAAACCCCTAAGTGGAAATGTCCAAATTAAGCCCAAAGTGTCAATATTTTGTGTGGCCATTTTTTCCCAGCACTGCCTTAACCCTCTTGAGCATGGAGTTAACCAGAGCTTCACAGGTTGCCACTGGAGTCCTCTTCCACTCCTCCATGATGTTAGAGACCTTGCCCTCCCACACCTTCCATTTGAAGATGCCCCACAGATGCTCAATAGGGTTTAGGTCTGGAGACATGCTTGACAATAGCTTCTTTAGCAAGGCAGTGGTCATCTTGGAGGTGTGCTTGGGGTCATTATGTTGGAATACTGCCCTGCGACCCAGTCTCCAAAGGGAAGGGATCATGCTCTGCTTCAGTATGTCACAGTACATGTTTGCATTCATGGTTCCCTCAATGAACTGTAGCTTCCCAGTGCCGGCAGCACTCATGCAGGCCCAGACCATGACAATCCCACCACCATGCTTGACTGTAGGCAAGACACACTTGTCTTTGTACTCCTCACCTGGTTGCCACCAAACACGCTTGACAACATCTGAACTAAATAAGTTTATCTTGGTCTCATCAGACTACAGGACATGGTTCCAGTAATCCATGTCCTTAGTCTGCTTGTCTTCAGCAAACTGTTTGTGGGCTTTTTTGTGCATCATCTTTAGAAGAGGCTTCCTTCTGGGATGACAGCCATGCAGACCAATTTGATGCAGTGTGTGGCGTATGGTCTGAGCACTAACAGGCCAAACCCCCCACCCCTTAAACTTCTGCATCAATGCTGGCAGCACTCATACGTCTATTTCCCAAAGACAAACTCTGTATATGATGCTGAGTACATGCACTAAACTTCTTTGGTTGACCATGGCAAGGCCCGTCTTGAGTGGAACCTGTCCTGTGAAACCGCTGTATGGTCTTGCCCACCATGCTGCAGCTAAGTTTCAGGGTCTAGGCAATCTTCTTATAGCCTAGGCCATCTTTATGTAGAGCAACAATTCTTTTTGTCAGATCCACAGAGAGTTCTTTGCCCTTAGGTGTCATGTTGAACTTCCAGTGACCAGTATGAGAGAGTGTGAGAGCGATAACACCAAATTTAACACACCTCCTCCCCAATCACACCTGAGACCTTGTAAAACTGAGTCACATGACACCGGGGAGGGAAAATGGCTAATTAGGCCCAATTTGGACATTTCCATTTAGGGGTGTACTCACTTTTGTTGCCAATGGTTTAGACATTAATGGCTGTGTGTTGAGTTATTTTGAGAGGGCAGCAAATGTACACTGTTATACAGGCTGTACACTCACTACTTTACATTGTAGCAAATTGTCATTCATTCAGTATTGTCACATGAAAAGATATATTAAAATATTTACAAAAATGTGAGGGGTGTACTCACACCACATATACAGTATATATATGATGTTTTGGGACCTCATATCTTTGGGCCATTATAACTTTTTAATGCAATATTGTTTTAAAAATATTTTTTATCAGAAAGTGTTAGGAGTGTAACTGTATATTTAAATGTATTTTTGCTGTTTTTTGTGCAACTTTTTAGTCTTTTGACAAAAGTCCGGCTAACCCAATGCGGTAAATTTAATTGCGCACCAACAAGATTACTTTCAAATGTTACTGTGCACGCTACTTCAAAAACATGCAAAGAGCCACAATAAACCCACGCCACTGGTTATCTAGCCCTATATGTGGTATTATAATAATATGAGAACATCTGATTGATGTACAATTTATGAAATCTCTTGTTATACTTTAAATGTTTATCTAGTAGCAGCAAGGTATTACTATAGGGTTATAATGTATTCATTTGAAATGTATGGATAATCTAGTCCTTACTCAGTAGTCATGTTTTTACATATTATCCTTTTTTGTCTTTGTCTTCTCCACATTAGTAACACATTTTCTGCTAGAACATTCATTTATTGATTTGCTGCCTTTCACACTTGTTTGTTTTTCCATACATTGTCATACTTAGGGCTAAATCACATTACAGGCCTAAACCCAACTAGTAGTGACAAAAAATTCAATTTTATTTTTGTAAACGCTAGTTTTTTCAATTTACAGCTGTCATCTGATCTATCTTTCAGATTGTAACACTTGAGTATACCTGTTTACAAAATGACTTTTCTGGCCATGGTGTCTCTTAACATTTCATAAGTGAAAACTTTGTTTTCGGCATCCTGTGATGTGCAATCCATCAACTAGAACTTTTTTTCACTTTAATGTGATGCATCTCATTTCTCTAAGCTGTCATTTTCTATTTTAATCAACTCTTATGAGTTTTGTATAATAACCTATGCATAATCACTTGTCCAAAATTTTAATCTATCACACATCACCTGCAAAAACATTGTATGGCAGCTTGGATGAATTTTTTTTTGCTCTCTAAGGGGCTCAAATCTATTAGAGGTTCTGCCATTTAAACTAGTGAATCTGTTTTAGTTAGTAAACAATGTAATATGAACTTTTAGTTAAACATATAAGGTTTTCAAGGATTTTAGCAAACTTTCCATTAATCAAAATATACTCACCCAAACCAAACGCAGGTATGCAAGCTAAGTAAATGAAAGCATAATTTTTAAATATATATATTCAAATAGTTCAAAGTAAAGCACTGTTGAGAATTGTTTTGGATCTGATTTCCAGTTATTAATTACCACACAGTCTCACATAGAAGTCAGGTTCAAAAGGTATTTCACTAGCGCCTTATTATGATCATAGCTCTGTGGGTAACTCTATGGATACATCAGAGTTAGTAAATCATAGGTTAAAGTTTGCCAGTGATTCAGAGTGATTGGTTAAGAAGCAGATAGTTAAGCAAAGCAGAGGGAATAGGTTAATTAGGCTGTAGATATTATAGTAGATGTAAGGAAGGTCCATGCAGATAATGCAATGCTGAGAGTATGTGCTTAGCTGCTGATAAACAGGCCAGGAATAAGGTAAGTTCAAATGGCACCTGATATGAAGATTACTGTAGTCAATCTAGTTAAGTATTACTTGGCCAAGAATAACGCTACCTTGATGTGTTGTGGATGAAGTCATTGGCGATGGTAGCAAGAGCAGAGAGTGGAGTATGATCAAGGAAGTGTGTCCAGTGGCAGCACAGCGAGTAACAATGATGTCACCAGTCTGGATGAGCGATGCGAGAACCATATCAGCTGTTCAGCTGCCGTAATCCTCGTTAGGCAAATTAAGTGATTCCCCAGGTTTCAGATGAACCTGTGAACGTAGGAGGCTCCTTCAATAGTGGATCACTGTAACAAAAGTCTGTGTACTGTCAAGCTGACAGGGAGAAGAGAGAGGCTTGATATTCAGCAATATGAGAGGGCGCAACCACCCTCTAGATGCAGGATCATAGGAGATAAATTACCAAGTAATGAGTAAGGAGAGGAGGGGATTTTACTAACAGGTGAAGGGGAGGTTTCTAAAGTTTAAAGGCCCAGAGAATAATTCCATCACAAGCGCACTCGTACCAAAAGTACAGCTGTCAGGATGCCAACAGTTAAATGTAGCAAATTGAAGGAGGCACTCACTGGTCATTCAAAATGTTATTTAATTCTTTTGACATTTCATCTCTGTCATGATCTGGGGATGCTTCACAAGGCTGGAATCGGCCAGACTTTTCTTTGTGAAGGACACATGAATCAAGCCATATAAGTTACCCAGAAAGAAAACTTGCTTCCATCTGCTCTGACAATGATTCCCAACTCTGAGGATTGTTTTTTTTACAGCAGGACAATTGCTCCATGACACTCAGCCAGGTCAATCAAGATGTGGATGGAAGACCACCAGATCAAGAATTTGTTATTGACCTAAACCCCATTGAAAAACTCTGGAATGGGATCAACAGGTAGATGGATGATTTCAAGCCATCAAACAAAGCCAAGCTGCTTGAATTTTTGAGCCAAAAAAAAATAGTCATCCAACAGTAATGTGAAAGACTGGTGGAGAGCCTGCCAAGACGCATTAAAGCTGTCATTGAAAATAAGGCTAATTCAACCAAATATTGATTTATTGAAAGCTTGCTAATAAGACCAACTTTCCATCACATCATTCCATTAAAAATGTCAAAGATCACATAATTTGACAGACATAAAATCATACTTTTGCATCAGCAAGGCCACTCTCAAAGGGAAATCAGCAAACAAATTGGATACTCAAGATGTGGTATTAAAACTGTTATAGAGAGATCTGAAGAATCAGGAGAGGTCAAGGACAAAAAAGGACTGGAAGGCCACGAAAACTTTCAAAAGCTGATGAGAAGTTTCTCTGAGTTTCTAATTTGAGAGACCGGAAGAAGTCAAGCAATGACCTGGCTCAGCATCTGGCAACTTCATCGGAATGCCAAGTTGACCCTTCAAGAGTACGAAGAAGCTTGATCAGGAATGGTCTTTGTGGAAGTGTTAAAAAACAAGAGATGTGTCAGCGCATTACCTAAAACCTATATCTAGTGCATGCAGAACTTGTAAATGCAATATAAAAATGGTGAGGCAAATTGTAATATATAGAGAGGCATGATATGCCAGATAATAAAATAGAGGCAGTACACTTCCACTTTCAAAGTCTTATTCCATATTTGACCCCAATATACATTTGAAATAGGAGAAGAAAACGCAGTGCTTGATATATATAAGTTGATGGTGTCCCTGTGGAGAATGGTAGAAAAGTTTAATAGAATGATATAGCAGCACCACCAACTGTAATTAAAACATTATTGCTTTATTGTGCCAATTAAAACAGACAACGTTTTTGGACCCATGTCCTTAGAATGGTAGAAAAACTATTATGAAAAAATCTGTAAATGATCAGCAAATAATCAGCAGTGGCCTCTCCAGAGTATGGTAAAAGGAAAGTCAGATCATCCAATGGGTGCTTCCGTTATAAAGGGTGGTCATCTGTGGTCCACCCTGATAAATTGACTGAAACAAAAAGGAAGTGGAAAACAGCGCAACTTGATCAAAGTGTAAAAAATTCACTTACAAACTAGTAGATATATAAAATCTTGTTAAAAAAAACAAATCGTCCATCCATCTGCAACCCTGCATTACCATTGATGGTTCCTCAAATTTCTTATTACTCCAACCTGCGGAAGCCCGAAGAAAGCATGAATGCCAAAACCCGTTAAGGATGTATAGTCTACGGTTGCCGAGAAGGACCAAAAAACCTTGATGCATTTTGTCTGGTTCCAGTCAGACTCTCTCAAGAGGTGATGTCACCTGTCTGATACACCAATCCTTATAAGGTAATTGGTAAACTGTGTTTGGTGCAATATGTTCAAATTGTACCCTGGAAACAGACTTTATTAATGAGATTAAAATAGTTGACAAAAGATTCCTTGAGAAAGATTATAGTCAGAAATATTGATATAAACAAAATGTTTAAAAGATAATACAGCTCGATTTATTACAACTTGTAGTGAGGGCAGTAAGGCAATTCAAAGTAATTTAAACAAACATTGGAATATATTGAAAACAGATCCAATTCTAAGAGACATAATAGAGAATAAACCATTAATCACCTATAGAATGAACCACAACCTTAAAAATATATTTGCCCCTACAAAACTACGGCCATGAAAACTCATGCAGAAATCAAATTCTAGTAACTGGTTAACTAGACCTAATGGGACATGGGGTTGTATTGCAAGAACATTTGGGATGTGTCCCCAAATTAGTAAGGGGGAAACATTCTGGGATTCAGATGGGCTCAGAGAATATACAATGAAATATAAATGTACTTGTAAATTCACTTATGTGCTTTACCAATTTAGTTGTAGTTGTTATTTGTTATACATAAGCAGAACTAAAAGTAACATGAGAAAGAGATGTAATGAACACATCTATAATATCAGAAATAAATTAGAAAGTCATAGTGTGTCTGAGCACTCAGATTGGTGCATGATTCTAACCCAGCCAGTTTTGGGATTAAAATTGACTGGATTTCTCTAACAAATTTCCAAACAGACTTATAGCCTTAAGACATTGGGAAACATATTGTATACACCAACTGAATACCCTAAAACCTAAGGAATTAAACATTGATATAGATTTACATGCTTTTATGTGAGCTTGTTGTATACTGGGTTTTTTTCCGTAAGATAGTGACTTAGTGAACTCAGCAGGCTTCCCATAGGTTCACTTGCTCCGTGTCAGTAGATAATGTATGAATATAATCACTGTGGCAAAAAAGTCATGCAAACAAATGAATGAGTCACCCCCAGGAGAGCACACTGAACGTGCACCATATAAGCTTATTAATCAAGCCAAATATAACAACAGTTCCAGGTTCCCAGCAGGGAGGATTAAGAGGGAAAGGACCTTTAAACTCACCCCTCAAATGCTAATAAGCGATATTTTCTCTCTCTCTCCGGCTTGCATCAAAGGTTCCAATAACCTGCAGGGTAAGGGCTCCATCGTCACGGTGAACCGCAGCTCCAGTGCGGGATTATTCACTAGACGAGCCTCCTTTTGTAGCGTTGCCTGTTGTTTTGCAAGCCCGCCGTCTGACTTCACACCGGGGGCGTGCCTAAGCGAAGGTGTGTAGCGTTTCCTCCAATCCGCTTAGTGCCGTATCTTCAGCTCTCCTAGGGGGAAAATTGAAACAGCAGCTTGCCACAGGAATGAATGAGGCTGTGAGGGCTCCTGGTAGAATAAACGGACTCCTTGTAGCCCATAAAAATATATAGAAAAGGAGAATTCAGGAGTCCCAAATGTAAAAAATATTCCAACGAACTTTATTGTGGTAAGATTAAAAATTATTCAAACGTAACACCAGCAAAGTAACAGAGAAACAGCTGGTCCTACTAGTCTCAGCTAGTTGCCGTAATCTAAGACCTGCTGTGTACTACAATATGGGGCGTTTAAAAGTAATACTCTGCACAGTAATTGGCTACTGTGGGACACAAAATATACCTCCCACTTAACCCTTGATTAAGCATTAGATTTTTAGGGTGATATGTATAAAAACAGCAATTGGGACAGATAATAATTACAAAACATGCAATAATTACATGTATGCATATATACATATATAAAGAAATACATGAAATGCAATTGTAAAGGAAAAAATACATATCATTAGAGCGACCGATGCATGATATGGTGTTTGTTGTGATATTATAATATATAATGCTTTCTTCCTAGTTTGTGCTCTGACTTGTAAATGTATATAATTGTTGCAAAGAAGCAGGGGCGGGGACAGTGTTGTTGGAGTGAGGAACCAGGAAATAAAGTGTATAGTTAGTTGCTGTATAAATGGACTCTGTGTTAGATATATTTCTAAACCACATGGATTTACAAACACTACATTTTGGCGATGAGGATTATGTTTGAACCCTATTGCTTTGTCTCAGCAAACAGTGAGTAACCTGTTGCAATACACACACAAGAATGGCTGCATGTAATGAATACAACTTCCCTGTGTTTAACTCTGATGCAGAACTTAGCTCAGTAGGCCCAAGATGGCTAAAATGGATTCAGAGATTTGAAAATTATCTTATTGCTTTGGATGTTACTGATGCAAACAGAAAAAAGGCTTTACTGCTTCATTTAGCTGAAGAAAAAGTGTATGACATTTATGATACCTTGTCTGCAACCACTGACTCATACAATGATGTTAAAGATAAACTGACAACATATTTTCTCCCTAAAAAGAACACTCAGTATGAAATATACACATTCAGACAGGCAACACAACAGGGTGATGAACCTTTAGATGCATTTCAAACCAGGTTACGTTTACTAGCAAAGAATTGTGAGTTTTCTAATGTTGAAAATGAGATTAAAGCACAGATAATACAAAGCTGCACTTCTTCAAAACTTAGGAAATATGCACTGAGACAATCTGAACTATCTTTAAAAGATTTGCTTGATTATGGCAGAACATTAGAAATTGCTGACAGGCAAGCTGCAAGCATAGAAAATAGATCTACTGAAGATCAGTTTATTACAAATAGAGTTCAAAAAGACAGTTCAACAGTACAGCCCACAAGAAAGAAAGAGACCTCATGTGTGTTATGCAGGAACTGTGGGGGTTTCTATCCACATAATGGGACTTGTCCTGCAAGGAATAAGCAATGCAGGGCATGTGGGAAATTTAATCACTTTGCAAAGCAATGTAGAACAAAACTGTATCAAATACCTCAATCACATACTGAGCCACATACATCAGAACAGTGGAAAGTAAATCTAGTCAGATCTCCTGATCAAAAAGGACAATATTCAAACAATGATGACAAATATGTATTTGTAGTAAACAACATGTGTAACCTAACTCAGCCACAAGTTGATGTACTCATTAATGACACTAAAATCACTGCATTGATTGATTCAGGATCTGCTGTCAATTTAGTGGGTGAACAAACATTTCACATGTTAAAACCACAACCACAGTTATTACAGAGTAAAATAAATATATATGCATATGGATCAACTAAACCCCTTAATGTCATTGGTAAATTTACAGCCACATGTGCATTTAAACACAACAAAACAGCAACTATGTTTTATGTTGTAAAGGGTCAAAATTCGTCTCTTCTGAGTTTTGAAACTTCATCCAGTTTGGGACTTATAAAGCTTATGAATGCAATTTCACCTAGAAAGGACACAGGATCTGTAGCAGATCGGTTAGTACAGCAGTATTCCCATTTGTTTAATGGCATTGGTAAATTAAAAGATTTTAAAGTACAGCTGCATATTAACCCACATATAAAACCTGTAATACAACCACATAGAAGAATTCCATTTCATCTAAGGCACAAGGTTGATGCTGAACTCAGGAACCTTGAAACACAAGGAATCATCGAAAGAGTGCAGGGGCCAACTCCATGGGTCTCCCCAATAGTATCAATGCCAAAACCCAAAGACCCAAATAGTGTTAGAATTTGTATAGACATGAGGCAAGCCAACACTGCAATTATCAGGGAGCGCCACATTACTCCAACATTAGATGATATAATTCATGATCTCAACCAGGCAAAAGTTTTCTAAAATTTTTTTAAAATTGTTAAAACAGATAACGGTCCCCCATTTAACAGTACTCAGTTTAATAAATTTGCTTCATATCTTGGATTTAAACATAGACGCATTACTCCTTTGTGGCCACAAGCTAATGCAGAAGCTGAAAGATTCATGCGTTCTATGGGGAAATTTCTAAGGGCAACTACAGCGCAAGGTAGACCATGGAAACAAAATTTATACTCTTTTCTGAGAGACTATCGATCAACTCCCCATTGTACTACTGGCAGATCACCTGCAGAGCTGTTATTCAATCGCAAACTTCGGATCAAAATTCCGGATATAAATGATTCACTAACAGAGACACTCAACAAGGACTTAATACAAAAAGACAGTCATGCCAAAGCCAAGATGAAAGCTTATGCGGATAAATATTATCATACCAAATCTGCTCCTTTTGCTGTTGGAGACAGAGTCCTGTGTAGGCAAGATAGACGACACAAGTTGGATACTTTATATGATGTCATCCCATATACAGTTACAAGAATTCAAGGATCAATGATCACTGCAGTAAGAAATGGACATACAATTACTCGGAATTCTTCTTTCTTCAAGAAACTACACAAAGAACAGGACACTGAAGTATCTGATGCAGAAGATGATGATTCTGATATACCCAAATTATTTCAAGAACATGATGATAATATGAATAACTCAGAGAACAGTGAGGGGGAAGAAAACATAGCATATGATCAGTCCTTAGATACTAATCGAAAATACCCTCTCAGAGAAAACAGAAGACCTCCTGAATACCTTAAAAACTATGAAAAATAATGTGTTTTCATGTAATGTATTATGTCATCATGCAACTCTTTTATGTGAAATATAGTTGGTCTTATTTCTAGATATTAAGCATAGTATATATATATAGTTATATTTATGTTTAGTTTAATTGTTATGTTTCTAATCTAAAGTAAGGGAGAGATATGGTGTTTGTTGTGATATTATAATATATAATGCTTTCTTCCTAGTTTGTGCTCTGACTTGTAAATGTATATAATTGTTGCAAAGAAGCAGGGGCGGGGACAGTGTTGTTGGAGTGAGGAACCAGGAAATAAAGTGTGTAGTTAGTTGCTGTATAAATGGACTCTGTGTTAGATATATTTCTAAACCACCTGGATTTACAAACACTACACATAGATACATAGAAGTATATTCATATGGCTTATACTAAGATAAACAAAATGAACAATACAAGCAAAAAAACAAAACAAAATCCCTAAATTAAAGCAATTAAAAAACAACATATGAAAAGTATCATTATCAATTGTTATGAATGCCTGTTGCTCTGCAAGTATGATATAATTTAGAGGTTTATGCTTATAAGTATAACAAAATGTTTATCAGAGTCTTATATGGTCATAAACTAATGGACTGTTGTAGTCAAAAGGGTACACTGATAATTCCAAAGAATGTATGGTACTAAGTATTAGTGTAATGTAAGAAACCCTTTAAATTCAAAAGACTGACATACACACAACCTGATAGACTATATATATATATATATATATATATATATATCTATATATATATATATAAAGATATATACATATATATATATATATATATATATATATATATATATATATATATATATATATATATATATATAAAGATGCCAAAAATCAATAAAAATCTACTAACTAAATATACTGGAATGTATGTGGCGACACTGGGGCCGAACATAAAGTTCAGCACCAGTGGTTGATTAAATCAAACTCCGAATTGAAGCCATTAGGAGTCTGAGTACGGAGTTTAAATATCCAGATTGCCTCCTGGCGTGCTAATATAGCATCTTTGTCTCCCCCTCTAGGTGGTCTCCTAATGGCTTCAATCGCCCGCCATTTAAATGATCTGACATCTCCACAATGAACTTCAATGAAGTGCCTGGCCAACTCAGAACAATTTTTTTCATTTTTAATATAGCCTACATTTTCACGCACTCTTGTGCGTACATCTCTAGATGTCATACCAATGTATTGTAAATTGTGAACATTGCATTCGATAAGATAGACTACATAGCTAGTAGAGCATTTTATGCAGCCTTTTGTCTCATATGTTTGATTCGTGACACATGAATAAAAAGTTTTACCTTCCGTAATGAAGTCACAAGCCTTACACCTTGAGACTCCACATTTATAGGTACCATTCACAGAGAGCCAAGTAGTTGGTTTCTGATTCTGTGGTAATTGGCTAGGGGACAGGATATTCCCTAAGGTTAAATTTCCAGAATAGGCACATTTAAAACCTTTTTCCACTACTGCTTTGAGTTGTTTATCCCCATATAGAATGGGAAAATATTTCTTCAAAATATTGCAGATCTCATAAAATTCTGACGAATATTTGGTGATAAAATGTGTACGTTTGCCAGGTGTTTTATTGGTTTTACTCTGCAGGGTGTCTTTTCTTTCAATTCTAGTTACTTCATTCAAAACATTATTAACCAGTGAGTGGTTATATCCTCTCTCAAGTAGTCTATGTTTTACCTCTTGGCTCTCCTCCTTGTAATCAGATTCCCTATTGCAGATCCTTCTAGCCCTAAGGAATTGCCCTTTGGCAATGCCTTTAAATAACATGTTTGGAATGGGTACTTTTACAATGTAGAAGGGTGTTCCCTGCAATGGGCTTCTGATACAAATTGGAAATGATGGTCCCAGTTTTGATGTCTCCCATCAGGCTAACATCCAAAAAGTGAATTTCAGATTTCTGCCACTCATGGGTAAATTTTACTCCATTGTTACTAGTATTCAAAAAGTATACAAATTCACCAGCCGTTTCTTCATCAGAGGACCAGATGATGATCAAGTCATCTATAAAACGTTTGTACATCTGTATATGTTCAGTGAAGGGGTTTCTATCCACATAGACAAAATTGGCGGGCGATTGAAGCCATTAGGAGACCACCTAGAGGGGGAGACAAAGATGCTATATTAACACGCCAGGAGGCATTCTGGATATTTAAATTCCGTACTCAGTCTGCTAATGGCTTCAATTCGGAGTTTGATTTAATCAACCACTGGTTCTGAACTTTATGTTTGGCCCCAGTGTCGCCACATACATTCCAGTATATTCAGTTAGTAGATTTTTATTGATTTTTGGCATCTTAATATATATATATGTATATATATATATATATATATATATATATATATATATATATATATATTTATGGTCTATCATGTTGTGTGTATGTCAGTCTTTTGAATTTAAAGGGTTTCTTACATTACACTAATACTTAGTACCATGCATTGCTAAAAATAAATACACAGAGCGCCTCCTAAAAGGCTAAGACACTAGTAGTGACAAGATTATTTAAATAAAAAATATATTGAAATTCTATAGGGGTATATAAAATATATTATAAGCTACTTATAGCTAAAATATACAAACAAGATACAAAAGTGGATCCACTTAAAATTAACAATAAAATATGCATATATCTATATAAAAAACAATACAATTGATGTTAAAAACCACAACAATATACAATCTTAATCACAAAATAAATTACAATAAAACAGCTGTTGATGGTTGGATAAAAAATCTAAATATATAAAAACATCAATTTACTGAGTAGGTGTCCATAAATATGTAGGTCCCAAACTTTAAATTCTTTCCAGAGAGTGAATGTCCAATATGAAGATTCTATTTTAAACAGTTATCCTTATATATCCCTCGATAAACGGTGAAATGATGAAGTGTGTAAAAAAGAAAAACGTAGTGGTTTTCAAATCAAATTTAAAAAATTATTGTGAATATCCAAAAAATCCTGAAAAGATGATGTGATGAAGTGGGCGTGAATAATCAAAAATGTGTGTACACAAAAATGAAAAAAGTAAAAGGAAAAAATGTGAAAAAATAATCCAAATGAATATTTAGGATGTGTTAAAGTGAATAACACACTTATAAAGTGACCCTTATGTGAATACAAGATGTGAAGAGATGCTCCTAAAAAGTTATTCCTGTGTGTAACCGATGAAAAAATACAGAAATGGATCCTATGTCTCAGGGATCAATTCATTCAAAGATATACCTGTAATAAAACAAATATAACATATTGCAAAACTGCTATTCAAACTTAGTCAGTAATTGAAAAGAAGCTTACCATATATGTCAACGCGTTTCGGCCCTAAGAACTGGGCCTTTATCAAGACTCAGATATATTTAGATTTTTTATCCAACCATCAACAGCTGTTTTATTGTAATTTATTTTGTGATTAAGATTGTATATTATTGTGGTTTTAACATCAATTGCATTGTTTTTTATCCTGAAAAGATGATGTGATGAAGTGGGCGTGAATAATCAAAAATGTGTGTACACAAAAATGAAAAAAGAAAAAGGAAAAAATGTGAAAAAATAATCCAAATGAATATTTAGGATGTGTTAAAGTGAATAACACACTTATAAAGTGACCCTTATGTGAATACAAGATGTGAAGAGATGCTCCTAAAAAGTTATTCCTGTGTGTAACCGATGAAAAAATACAGAAATGGATCCTATGTCTCAGGGATCAATTCATTCAAAGATATACCTGTAATAAAACAAATATAACATATTGCAAAACTGCTATTCAAACTTAGTCAGTAATTGAAAAGAAGCTTACCATATATGTCAACGCGTTTCGGCCCTAAGAACTGGGCCTTTATCAAGACTCAGATATATTTAGATTTTTTATCCAACCATCAACAGCTGTTTTATTGTAATTTATTTTGTGATTAAGATTGTATATTATTGTGGTTTTAACATCAATTGCATTGTTTTTTATATAGATATATGCATATTTTATTGTTAATTTTAAGTGGATCCACTTTTGTATCATGTTTGTATATTTTAGCTATAAGTAGCTTATAAAATATTTTATATACCCCTATAGAATTTCAATATATTTTTTATTTAAATAATCTTGTCACTACTAGTGTCTTAGCCTTTTAGGAGGCGCTCTGTGTATTTATTTTTAGCACTACATTCACCTTTTTGGGGGCGCTGGTACCCACAATACTAGGAGCTACAGACACAAGGTTGAGCGCTGTCAGATTTTAACAGATTAGTACCATACATTCTTTGGAATTATCAGTGTACCCTTTTGACTACAACAGTCCATTAGTTTATGACCATATAAGACTCTGATAAACATTCTGTTATACTTATAAGCATAAACCTCTAAATTATATCATACTTGCAGAGCAACAGGCATTCATAACAATTGATAATGATACTTTTCATATATTGTTTTTTGATTGCTTTAATTTAGGGATTTTGTTTAGTTTTTTTGCTTGTATTGTTCATTTTGTTTATCTTAGTATAAGCCATATGAATATACTTCTATGTATTTATGCATCGGTCGCTCTAATGATATGTATTTTTTCCTTTACAATTGCATTTCATGTATTTCTGTATATATGTATATATGCATACATGTAATTATTGCATGTTTTGTAATTATTATCTGTCACCAATTGCTGTTTTTATTCATATCACCCTAAAAATCTAATGCTTAATCAAGGGTTAAGTGGGAGGTATTTTTTGTGTCCCACAGTAGCCAATAACTGTGCAGAGTATTACTTTTAAATGCCCCATGTTGTAGTACACAGCAGGTCTTAGATTACGGCAACTAGCCGAAACTAGTAGGACCAGCTGTTTCTCTGTTACTTTGCTGGTGTTACGTTTGATTGATTTTTAATCTTACCACAATAAAGTTCGTTGGAATATTTTTTACATTTGGGACTCCTGAATTCTCTTTTTCTATATAGTGACTTAGTATTTTATTTCCCCTACATATACAGCAATTTCTTAGGGAAAATTTTATCCTACATTCCTTACTATAGCCTGTGCCATAAGATTAATAAGTGGGTTTCTTATAATGTAACATCATCTGTCTTGGGGATCGTTGTCATTAACTATCTGGTATCATAGCATATAAAGGGTGGATTGTTAAGGCATCACTATATATATATATATATATATATATATATATATATATATATATATATATATAGACCCCATGTAAAAAGTTAGACTGTTTGTGTTTAGCAAAGCTTTATATATGGAAAAGACATGCATTTACACAGATACGTGGGACAAATAGGTAAAATGCTATATGCAGATTAAAAAAAGGCTATGCCATCATACTATTGATAATATAATATAAACTCGTTAACCTAAGTATTGAAGGGAAATATGGACTTTGAACATATTGCACCAATCACAGTTTACCAATTACCTTTAAAGGATTGATGCTTAAGACTAGTGACATCACCTCTTGAGAAGTCTGGCCTGGGCCCAGATTAAGCGCATCAAGGTTTTTTTTGTCCTCCTTGGCACCCGTAGACTATCCCGTAGAGTATATGTCACAAACCGGCTTAGGCATTAATGCTTGCTTCAAGCTTCCGCAGGTTGGAATAATAGGAAGACGCTTGAGGCACCATCACCGGTAATGCAGGGTTGCAGATGGATGGATGATTTGTTTTATTGACAAGCTTTTTTATATCTACTAGTTTGTTAGTAGATTTTTTTATTGTGCGTTTCATGTACTAATAAAGCTACACTTAGATTGGGTTGCACTGTTTTCCACTTCCTTTTTGTTTCTTGTAGAAGGGTATCAGTCAAGAAACCACTTTTTCGGAAGGGGAACAGGGTGAAAAGGCTAAGATATGCTAAAGCTCCCAAACATTGGAATGAAGATCAGTGGAAAAGAATTTTATGGAGTAACAAATGCAAGTCTGAAATTTTTTGGTCCAGCTGTCGACAATATGTGATAAAAAGAGTTGGAGAGAGATGGAATAATGAGTGCTTGCGGCCTTCATTGAAACATGGGGGAGGGTCTGTCCTTGTTTGGGGCAGCATTTCTGCCAGTGGTGTAGGTGATATTGTCTAAATTGATGGGATCATGAATGCTGAAAATTACATTCATTGTGTAAAGTGCATGATTGGGAATTGTTTTATTTTTCAGCATGATAACAATCCCAAGCACACTGCAAATGCAGTGAAATCATATTTGGAGATAAAAACAGCTGATAAAACACTGATAGTCATGGACTGGCCTCTACAGAGTCCAGACCTGAATATTGTAGAGGCAGTATGGGATCACCTGGACAAAGAAAGGAGTAAAAGACAACCTAAATCTAAAGAACTCTGGGAAGTGCTGAACGAAGCCTGGTATAATATACCAAATGATTACTTCAGAAATAATTCAAGATGTTCTTTGTGCCAAGGGAGCTCATGCTAAATACTAACTTTTGCCTGAAATTGTGTTTTCTTTCATGTAATTAGCAAGAGTCCATGAGCTAGTGACGTATGGGATATACATTCCTACCAGGAGGGGCAAAGTTTTCCAAACCTCAAAATGCCTATAAATAAACCCCTCACCACACCCACAAATCAGTTTTACAAACTTTGCCTCCTATGGAGGTGGTGAAGTAAGTTTGTGCTAGATTCTACGTTGATATGCGCTCCGCAGCAGGTTGGAGCCCGGTTTTCCTCTCAGCGTGCAGTGAATGTCAGAGGGATGTGAGGAGAGTATTGCCTATTTGAATTCAATGATCTCCTTCTACGGGGTCTATTTCATAGGTTCTCTGTTATCGGTCGTAGAGATTCATCTCTTACCTCCCTTTTCAGATCGACGATATACTCTTATATATACCATTACCTCTACTGATTCTCGTTTCAGTACTGGTTTGGCTTTCTACTACTTGTAGATGAGTGTCCTGGGGTAAGTAAGTCTTATTTTCTGTGACACTCTAAGCTATGGTTGGGCACTTTTATATAAAGTTCTAAATATATGTGTTCAAACATTTATTTGCCTTGACTCAGGATGTTCAACATTCCTTATTTCAGACAGTCAGTTTCATATTTGGGATAATGCATATGAATTAATCAATTTTTTTCTTACCTTAAAATTTGTCTTTTTCCCTGTGGGCTATTAGGCTCGCGGGGGCTGAAAATGCTTCATTTTATTGCGTCATTCTTGGCGCGGACTTTTTTGGCGCAAATTTTTTTTTCTGTTTCCGGCGTCATACGTGTCGCCGGAAGTTGCATCATTTTTTTGACGTTTTTTTGCGCCAAAAGTATCGGCGTTCCGGATGTGGCGTCATTTTTGGCGCCAAAAGCATTTAGGCGCCAAATAATGTGGGCGTCTTTTTTGGCGCTAAAAAATATGGGCGTCACTTTTGTCTCCACATTATTTAAGTCTCATTATTTATTGCTTCTGGTTGCTAGAAGCTTGTTCACTGGCATTTTTTTCCCATTCCTGAAACTGTCATTTAAGGAATTTGATCAATTTTGTTTTATATGTTGTTTTTTCTATTACATATTGCAAGATGTCTCCGTTTGTCCCTGAGTCAGAAGCCACTTCTGGAAAAATGCTTAACTGAGTTTCAGTTCTACCAAAGCTAAGTTCATTTATTTTAAATGTTATAAATGTTTATCTTTAGCTATGGTTTGTAATAAGTTATTATGATATACTTTTACATGCAGATTCCATTAGTATTTATGCTTTATACATTTCCATTCTTAAGTGCAAGAAATGTTTACAAGATTTATAAAGAATTATTTTTTCTGATTAAGGCTATGTCTGACTTCGTGCCTTCTAATACGATTTTTAGGTCTTTTTCACTTCTTTTTTAATTATTGAAGTTTCAAATGACCAACAACATACTGATTTTTCCTTCTCTGATGATGTTTTTTTCTCTTTCAGAAATTCTCTTCATCAGATATTGACACTAACAAATCTACTTTTATATATAATTTTTTTATTATTAAAGTACATTTGTTCTTTGTTGAAGAGGTGTTGATTATTTTGGATATTAAGGTAACTAGTTCTTTAAGACTAGCTAACACTTTTTCTGCCTTTTTATTTCTTCTGTGATTTCAGAGGTTTTCTTTCCAATTCCCCATACTAGGGAATGGAATAGGCTGAGAATTTTCTTTTATTTTTAAACTATATTCTTTGTCAGCAGTTAAATTCAATTTGGAGGGTTCTCCAATTTATTGGAGCTATCTCTACTCCTACTAATTATGCTATTGTTTTTATAGCAAAATAGTATTTATTTTCCTTTATATAGTTGTATCTTATTTTTGGAATATTATTTAAGTTTCAGGTACTTTTCTTTGTCCTGTGATATTGCAATTGCTTCATTTTTTTCTGTTTACTTTAAGATCAAGTATCAGATCATGATTTATTTTAGCATTGTTAAGGGATAACATTTACTAGACTAGGTGCCGTTGCATTTGTCTTGTTGTTTTGCATTTTGCAAGTCCTCTGTTTTGACTGGTCCTTTAAACTGGACTATCATGCTAATGATTTCATTTGTGTCTTCATTTTATTGAATATATTCGCAAATGAGGGTTAATCTATGTCTTTAGCTATTTTAGCTTGAAGAATTCTGTGATTTTTTTAAAAAAAAATAAAAAAAGAAAATCCATATTTCTTTTGTTCTAAGATAATCAATTATAATTGGATTCAATTCTTAACTGTTACTATGGGCTTCAAGATTGAGTTATAAGACTAAAACTTTAAGCTTATACTAGTTTGGTTGTTCTTCTTAAAGAACGAATCCTGAGTTCTTTCCCAAGTAACATGTTTTTAATTGGGGTTCGAAATTAGTTCCCTAATGTTGCGATGCACGTGCCGTATTCCAGCTTGGCTGGTAAGGGGCAGGTTAAGACTTCTTTGAAAATTATTTGGTTCTATTTTGTCCAAATTTCTTTGATTTTATTCCAGTAAGGCTAACACTTTCTTTCAGTGTGTTTCTGTCCTATATATTTTGGATACTGTTGAGGCATGGCTGGGTACCCATGGGGTTCAAGTGCTGCTCAGACCTGGAATCTTCTGGGGTTTTTATTCCAGTTCCTTTTCTAGGAACTGGGTTTTGGAGTTTTATTCAAACTATTTTGCCTTTTTGTGGTCATTGATAGCATTATTTGTTTTCTTTAGATACAATAAATGCGTATTCTTCATTTTTCAGTTTTCATTCAGATTATTTCCTGAGGATGCGGATTCTCATATGTTTCACTTGCTCTTCAGGACATAGTTAGAGGATCTTTTTTCAAAAGCTCTTGATTCCTCACGCAAGGGTCACCTTTTTTTAGGTTTCCAGATGGTTTATGTCACTATCTTTGTCTCTATCAGACAAGGGACAATTTGTATTGGGTTCCGTCTGTCGGTACCTTTAGTCTCTATTATTTCCTTCAGTTGCTATATATGCATAGAAGTTTTAACAGCATTGGATTCAATTCCCTTTGCTCATTTTCAATGGAAAGATCCTTTCCAGCTTTTTATGAGTGTTGTTTCTTCAAGAACATGGTTGGAGGATCAATTAACCAAAAAGTTTGTTGATTCCTCAGACAAGAGTAACCTTTTTTAGATTTCCGGATAGATTCAGTGTCCATGACTCTGTCTCTGTTGGACAGGAGACGTCTGAAATTGGTTTCAGCTTACCGAAACCTTCAGTCTCAATCATTCCCTTCGGTAGCCTTATGCATGGAAATTCTAGGTTCTTATGACTGCTGCATTGGACGTGTTCCCCTTTGCTCATTTTCACATGCGACCTCTTCAGCTCTGTATGCTGAACCAGTGGTGCCGGGATTATACAAAGATATCTAATTTAATATCTTTAAAACTGATTGTTCGACACCCTCTGACGTGGTACAGACCACCATCGTTTAGTTCAGGGGGCTTCTTTTTTTCTTCCAACCTGGACTGTGATCTCAACAGATGCAAGTCTGACAGGTTGGGGAGCTGTATGGGGGTTTCTGACAGCACAAGGGGTTTGGGAAATCTCAGGAGGTGAGATTACCAATCAATATTTTGGAACTCCTTGCAATTTTCAGAAGCTCTTCAGTCATGGCCTCTTCTAAAGAGAGAATCGTTCATTTGTTTTCAGACAGACAATGTCACAACTGTGGCATATATCAATCATCAAGGAGGGACTCACAGTCCTCTGGCTATGAAAGAAGTATCTCGAATACTGGTATGGGCGGAATCCAGCTCCTGTCTAATCTCTGCGGTTCATATCCCAGGTATTGACAATTGGAAAGCGGATTATCTCAGTCGCCAAACGTTACATCCGGGCGAGTGGTCTCTTCACCCAGAGGTGTTTCTTCAGATTGTTCAAATGTGGTGACTTCCAGAAATAGATCTGATGGCTTCTCATCTAAACAAGAAACTTCCCAGGTATCTGTCCTGATCCAGGGATCCTCAGGCGGAAGCAGTGGATGCATTGTCACTTCCTTGGAAGTATCATCCTGCCTATATCTTTCCGCCCCTAGTTCTTCTTCCAAGAGTAATTTCCAAGATTCTGAAGGAATGCTCGTTTTTTCTGCTGGTGGCTTCAGCATGGTCTCACAGGTTTTGGTATACGGATCTTGTCCGCATGGCTTCTTGCCAACCATGGACTCTTCCGTTAAGACCAGACCTTCTGTCACAAGGTCCTTTTTTACCATCAGGATCTCAAATCCATAAATTTAAAGGTATGGAGATTGAACGCTTGATTCTTAGTTAGAGGTTTCTCTGACTCTGTGATTAATACTATGTTACAGGCTCGTAGATCTGTATCTAGGAAGATATATTATCGAGTCTGGAAGACTTACATTTCTTGGTGTCTTTCTCATCATTTTTCCTGGCATTCTTTTAGAATTCCGAGAATTTTTCAGTTTCTTCAGGATGGTTTGGATAAAGGTTTGTCTGCAAGTTCCTTGAAAGGACAAATCTCTGCTCTTTCTGTTCTTTTTCACAGAAGGATTGCTATTCTTCCTGATATTCATTGTTTTGTACAAGCTTTGGTTCGTATAAAACCTGTTATTAAGTCAATTTCTCCTCCTTGGAGTTTGAATTTGGTTCTGGGGGCTCTTCAAGCTCTTCCGTTTGAACCTATGCATTCACTGGACATTAAATTACTTTCTTGGAAAGTTTTTTTTTCTTTTGGCCATCTCTTCTGCTAGAAGAGTTTCTGAATTATCTGCTCTTTCTTGTGAATCTCCTTTTCTGATTTTCCATCAGGATAAGGCGGTGTTGCGAACTTCTTTTAAATTTTTACCCAAGGTTGTGAATTCTAACAACATTAGTAGAGAAATTGTGGTTCCTTCATTATGTCCTAATCCTAAGAATTCTAAGGAGAGATCATTGCATTCTTTCGATGTAGTTAGAGCTTTGAAATATTATGTTGAAGCTACTAAGAATTTCCGAAAGACTTCTAGTCTATTTGTTATCTTTTCCGGTTCTAGGAAAGGTCAGAAGACCTCTGCCATTTCTTTGGCATCTTGGTTGAAATCTTTAATTCATCATGCTTATGTCGAGTCGGGTAAATCTCCGCCTCAAAGGATTACAGCTCATTCTACTAGGTCAGTTTCTACTTCCTGGGCGTTTAGGAATGAAGCTTCCATTGATCAGATTTGCAAAGCAGCAACTTGGTCTTCTTTGCATACTTTTACTAAATTCTACCATTTTGAAGTGTATTCTTCTTCTGAAGCAGTTTTTGGTAGAAAAATACTTCAGGCAGCTGTTTCAGTTTGATTCTTCTGCTTATAATTTCAGTTTTCTTCATTATAAGATTTAAACTTTATTTTGGGTGTGGATTATTTTTCAGCGGAATTGGCTGTCTTTATTTTATCCCTCCCTCTCTAGTGACTCTTGTGTGGAAGATCCACATCTTGGGTAGTCATTATCCCATACGTCACTAGCTCATGGACTCTTGCTAATTACATGAAAGAAAACATAATTTATGTAAGAACTTACCTGATAAATTAATTTCTTTCATATTAGCAAGAGTCCATGAGGCCCACCCTTTTTTGTGGTGGTTATGATTTTTTTGTATAAAGCATAATTATTCCAATTCCTTGTTTTTTTATGCTTTCACACTTTTTTCTTATCACCCCACTTCTTGGCTATTCGTTAAACTGATTTGTGGGTGTGGTGAGGGGTGTATTTATAGGCATTTTGAGGTTTGGGAAACTTTGCCCCTCCCATACGTCACTAGCTCATGGACTCTTGCTAATATGAAAGAAATGAATTTATCAGGTAAGTTCTTACATAAATTATGTTTTTCTATATCTTGTGTACATATTTCCGGTATGTATCTTAAAGGGATACTGAACCCAAGTTTTTTTTATTTCACAATTCAGATAGAGCATGCAATTTTAAGCATCTTTCTAATTTACTCCTATTATGAATTTTCTTTGCTCTCTTGGTATCTTTGTTTCAAAAAGTAGGAATGTAAGCTTAAAAATCGGCCCATGTTTGGTTCAGCACATGGGTAGCGCTTGTTGATTGGTGGCTACAATTATATATATTGGAGATCATATCCCTTTTTACCCTTTTAATAAACTATAACCCTTTAAGGACACAGCTTTCTGTTTGCTCAATTGTTTTATGACGGAAAAATTCCGTCATATGTCCTTAAGAGGTTAATATGATATATTTTTGTTTGATAAATTGTGTCTTCTCTTACAAATATTGTATCATTGTTGTACTCTTATCATTTGTACCCATGGACAATGCTGCAGAATTTGTTGGTGATTTATAAATAAAGCATAAAAATAATAACTTATTTTAATAAAAAGGGCATGTATGGGTGTAATATTTTTATGTGTTTTACTTTTTTTTTAAACCTTACAGTTCACTTCAAGATTGAAGACATGCTTATTGCTTAATATTCTTGCGCAGTTTCAGCTTTTACTCGAGCACAAACTATAACTTTCAACTTGTAATACCAGCACAATTTTACTCGGTTGTCATATCCATTGAAAGAATAGGCTGTGCTCGAGCAAAGTTGGCTGTGTTAAACCTTCTCTGGTTAATGCACTTTATTAAAAACTTGTAATATTTAAGTTGTGCTCTAGTGTTAGTGTGGTCCAGCATTATTCCTTATTGCACCCGTGCTATCATTATTGTGCCACTTGTAATATGGACCAAAATTTTCATCCCTTTTAAAACATATTTACTTGCAATTCCAGGCTCAGTTATAAAGGAAACAAAAGAGCACATAGAATGTTGGATCCCTGTTGCCTGCTCTGATCTATGAATAAAAAAAAAATTAAACTGAACACCTTAAAATTTACTTTCAGTTTCATATGCATTTTTGTATGTCACATGTATTAAATATTTGTGCTTCTAAAAACAAGAATCACAATTAGATATACAAAATGCCTTATATTTAATGTAACACATATACAAGTCTTTGATATAAAGTTTAGAAATAAAAGAAACTGTGTATAACAATTATTTAAATTGTTTTATTTTTTTTCCAATTATAAATCATTTCCATAAAGATATAAAATAATTTAGGAATTTATGAAGTAATTTTAAATGCAATATTCCTGAAGAAGTCAGGGTTATTATATCTTATAAATAAATGACTGTCTAAAGATAAACTTCCATGTTCTACCTTGAAAATATTACAGATCCATGTATTAAAATTTGGGCATTTAGCAATAAAATCAAATCTCTTACATTCTAAGCTTCAATAAATTTGTCTCCTATTGCCTCTAGTTATAGTATTACATTTTTCTACTTTATAGTTCCCCTGTATAAAAGAAGCTCACCTGTTAGTCATATTTTTTATCTCAAACAGAAATTAAACTATTTAGGGCTAGATTACAAGTGAGGCGCAAACGGTTTTGCGCTAGCATAATCGTATTTTTGTGAGCCATTTTCATTGCGCTAATATTATAAATCGAGCAAAATTGTTATTGTGCTAGCGGCAATCACCATTTATGCTTCAGCCCTTACCGTGATCTCAGAGAATTAGTTAACTGCACAAAGCACTTCAACATTTTTTTTTTCTACCGTGACTTCTATGAGGAATGCGAAAATGCGATGGTGTTTGCGCAATCTCGGGTATTAGTTTTTTTCCCCACTTTTTTTTTTCTCCACTGATTTCTATGGGGGAAATACATGCATGAGCATGTGGGAAATTAAATTAGTTTCCTCACGCTATTTGGTTCACCGCTAGTGCAAAATAAGATTTATTGGAACTTGTCATAAAAAAGCAACACGACTAGCATAAAAGCTTAACACTAGCTGAGTTTTCATGATTGCAAAAAAATAAAAAATACAGTGCCACTTGTAATCTAGCCGTTAGTTTTTCATCCTTAAAAATATATTATTTTTTTTAATATACAGGTTTGTATGTGCTTTAAAAGGTAAGTAATTAGCAATTTGTTTAATAAGAAAATAAATAATACATTGGGCTAACACTGAGGTCTACTCCAAACAGTTACAAAAGGCATAAAAAGTGGCATTTTGTTATAATTTACATTCAAGGTCTTTAAAATCAATATAAAAACAATTAGAAAACCCTGTTACATGTGATATAATCAGTATTTTAAACTGAGACCATTTAAATGGTATTTTAATCCATCAGAAAAAAAAATTGAACAAGTTTTAGTAGAGCATTTAGACATTTTCTGGTTCAACAGTGGTCACTTGGTTCCAGTCACAAAGCCTGCCTGTCTGTGGCTCCAGTCCCACAGCTCCGGGTGCTCATAAGAACTCACAGATAAGCTGGGTTTACTTTCAGGCAGTTAACCTCAGACAAGCTTGGATGCAAAGCTAATACTAAAACGTACATACAATATGATTTGTTGTTAGCCATAACATTTGTGAGTCATGGTAATGTGGTGATATTCAGATTGTGTTTCTTTGATTTTGTAGAGAATTGTGGCAGTATAGCCTTAATGCAACAGGAGGTAAAAGTCTATTTCAGTGGATGATTAGGGCATTATAAATACAGTGGAATATTCTGTAGTAAAGGACTAAAGTAGTGAGTAACCCAAGTGGAATATGGTTAATTCATAGTGTGGTTAGCGCTAATAGTGATGGGAATTCAGAATTATTAGAGTCTTACAAAATTATTATTAACAGAGATGAGGAAGTTTTAAGATATAATTGCAATGAGGATTTTCAAAGAGAGTAAAATGTAATAATGGTGGGTTTGAAAGTGATTATTTAGATAAGATGGCCAAGGTAGCTGGTCATAGAAACCTTACTATATTTAAAGGGACATAATACTCATATGCTAAATCACTTGAAACTGATGCAGTATAACTGTAAAAGGCTGACAGGAAAATATCACCTGAGCATCTCTATGTAAAAAAGGAAGATATTTTACCTCAAAAATTTCCTCAGCTCAGCAGAGTAAGTTCTGTGTAAAAAAGTTATACTTCAGCTGTTGCTCAGCTGCAGGTAAAAAATAAATAAATGAAGAAATGAACAGCAGCCAATCAGCAGTGCTGATGTCATGAACTCTTTTACTGTGATCTCATGAGATTTCACTTAACTCTCATGAGATTTCATAGTAAACTTCCTTAAACTGAATAGAGAAATAAGATGAGTGTGCACGAAAGCTCACTCCCTTAGCTGTCCCGGGACAGACATACTGATTTGCTGCTTAGAAGTCCTTTACAATGGGATGTGGTTACTGATTAATTTTTTAGGTAAAATATCTTCCTTTTTTACATAGAGATGTTCAGGTGATATTTTCTAGTCAGCTTTTTACAGCTATGCTGCATTGCTTTCAAGTGTTTCAACATTTGGGTATAATGGCCCTTTAAGTAAACTTAATTCCCATATAATTCAATTCACTGTTGATTATTACTGCATTGTCAAGAAACTCCATACTAAGGGAAATATTACAAGTTGTGCGACAAATCAGTTGCAACAACACCGCACAGGTTATGGCTTTTTCACATTTGGGGTTGGGCAGCTATTACAAGTTGCAAAATAAGTTATCCAAACAGCCTAATCGCATGCGTGTTCACATATTCCCCATAGAAGTCAATGGAGAAGACAAATAGAAAGAACCCCCCCACACACACACACAAAAACCCTAATATGTTGCACAAAGCCCTTGACGTATTCTCCTTCAAAAGTGTACATGTGAATGCGAATATTTCATATTAGGAAAATGTTTTTGTAACAGAATATGTTCTATTTATTTCTAAATAAATATTTATCTATATATGTGATAATTTTTGGTCTGATATATCTATTTATAGTGAGATATTAATATATACTGTATATGTCTAAATATCTTGAGATCTATATGCAAATATCACTTTGAAAATCCCTCTGAGATATAGTTTAAAGTGCATAAGATTGTAATGTAAAATATTTTAATTATCTCCATAGCTAAACATATCTCTATACATATAAATCCATGCTTCTCTATGTATGTGTATGTACAGTATGTCAATGTAAAATCCTTTTGTCTGCTTTTTTTTCCCTAACACCCAAGATCTTGTATCTTTGATCCCTTATATCTTTTGTGTGCAATATTTTTTATTAGACAGTGCTAATATGAGTATAAGTTTACTTTGTAATGTATTTTTTAAGTGTTTCATGAATTAATTGTTGTATAAAAGGCTAATGTGCAAGTGCAATCACAATTTTTGCACAATGGAGATTGTTTGCGAAAAGACCACATCATGCGCAGAAAACTCATAACGCGCAACTTGTAATCTTGCCCTATTCTATTATCACCAACCATATAAAGCTGCATTATGTAGTAATTCCAAAATAATGCTCTAGCAATACAAAGATTGTGATCTTTGTTACAACCTCGATTCCAAAAATTCTTATTTTTTTTTATTTTGTTTCTATTGAAACAGACTCATTTTAACTTTTTGTATTTTTTTAATTTTACACTGATTTCTGTAGTTTTCTGTGATTCACCCATACAATTATACACATTGCCTCTAGATAAATGTTGCAGTGAAAGCTATGCATAACCCTTTGTGCAGTATATTATTTCAAAGTGTCATTCACATATTTATAATCCTGCTGTATGACATTGGTTTCTATGTAGTTAGATATATTCTGGTTTTCCTTCTTTCTTTAGTATATTTGGTAGATGAAAAACTATATTTTAGCATTTTGTGAAAATTACTTTGCAATCCCCCTCACCATCTGCCAGTTATCTTGTGTTATGTTATTAACTAAATATACATTATACAACACATGGCATTAATTGCATTTCAAGAGATTGGAATCGTATGAAAATGATGTGTTTTTTTCCAATGTAGAGCCAAATGATTCTGCATACTTTGGGATCAATTTAGCTCAGATAATAGCAGTATAGCCGACTTGTTTTTAACATCAATACATTTATTTTTTATGTTTTCCTTATATTTGTGGGAGTAGTTCAAATACAAATTATTTCATCTCAAACAGTTTACTATTTAAGCACACTTTCTTAGCTTTTCCTATTATTTGTTATTTACTAAAGCATATATAAATGCATTAAAATTCATTTTGCAATCTGAATTTCTAAAATATATCGTTTGGAAATAGTTTCTAAAACAATGAGTCATGCCAATGTTTGTTTGTTTTTCTAAATGATTTCTGATGCTTTGTGTTAACATTGTTACATTATACTTAATTCCTATGGAAGAAGTAAGGGTATACTTAGTTTTTCACACATGGCTTCTCTATGTTGAATTTTTCAAGCATAAAAGTAGGAGATGGTAAGTATAAAGTTATATGAACTATTGGGTCTCTACTTAATTGAGAACATACAATATTAAAATGTCAACTTTGCTAGCTGGAAGATATATTAAAGGAAGATTGAACTATACAGTTATCTCCTTGAATGCATGTTTAAACTGCCTCCTATACTGAAAATGTCAGTGCTGTTGTATTGACTGCAACAATCAACCCCTGTGAGGTTTAAAAAGAGTCCAGCCCATTTGAATACAATGAACTCTGAGTTCCAAACAGCCAATAGAATGCAAGGTCAATCCTATTGGCTGATTGGATCAGCCAATCGGATTGAACTTCAATCCGATTGGCTGATAGCATCAGCCAATCTGATATTTCCTACCTTAATTCAGATTGGCTGAAAGGATTCTATCAGCCAATCGGAATTCAAGGGACGCCATCTTGGATGATGTCATTTAAAGGAGCCTTCATTCTTCATTAGGACTTCATTTGAAGAGGATCCACGTCGGCTGGATTGAAGATGGACCCACTCCGCTCCGTAAGGATGAAGATAGAAGATGTCGCCTGGATGAAGCCATCTACTGTCTGGAGGACCTCTTCTGCCCCGACTGGATGAAGACTTCTGCCGTATGGAGGACCACTTGTGCCCGGCAAGGTAGGGAGATATTCAGGGGGTAGTGTTAGGTTTTTTTAAGGGGAGATTGGGTGGGTTTTAGAGTAGGGGTGTTTGGGTGGTGGGTTGTGAGGTTGGGGGTATTGTATTTTTTTTTACAGGTAAAAGAGCTGATTACTTTGGGGCAATGCCCCGAAAAAGGCCCTTTAAAGGGCTATTTCTAATTTAGTATAAGGTAGGTAATTTTTTTTTATTTTGGGGGGCTTTTTTATTTTATTAGGGGGATTAGATTAGGTGTAATTAGTTTTAAAAAAAAATATTTATTTTTTATTTTCTGTAATTTAGTGGGTTTTTTTTCTTCGTAATCTAGTTTATTTAATTTAATTGTAATTAGTTTAATTTAATTTTGGTAATTTATTTAATTATAGTGTAGTGTTAGGTGTTAGTGTAACTTGGGTTAGGTTTTATTTTACAGGTAAATTTGTATTTATTTTATCTAGGTAGCTATTAAATAGTTAATAACTATTTAATAACTATTCTACCTAGTTAAAATAAATAGAAAGTTGCCTGTAAAATAAAAATAAATCCTAAAATAGCTACAATGTAACTATTAGTTATATTGTAACTATATTAGGGTTTATTTTTTAGGTAAGTATTTAGTTTTAAATAGGAATAATTTAGTTAATAATAGTAATTTTCATTAGATTTATTTAAATTAGATTTAAGTTAGGGGGGTTAGGGTTAGGGTTAGACTTAGGTTTAGGGGTTAATAAATATAGTATAGTAGCGGCGACGTTGGATGAGACAGATTAAGGGTTAATAAAATGTAACTAGTGTTTGGGCGGGAGTGCAGCGGTTTAGGGGTTAATACATTTTTTAAAGTGGCGGCGATATCCGGTCGGCAAATTAGGGGTTAAAAAAAATATTTTAGTGTTTGCGATGTGGGGGGGCCTCGGTTTAGGGGTTAATAGGTAGTTTATGGGTGTTAGTGTACTTTTTAGCACTTTAGTTAAGAGCTTTATGTTCCGGCGTTAGCCCATAAAACTCTTAACTACTGACTTTCAAATGCAGTAGGAGTCTTGACAGGAGAGGGTCTACCGCTCACTTCTTCCAAGACTTGTAATACCAGCATTAGGCAAATCCCATTAAAAAGATAGGATACGTAATTGACGTAAGGGGATTTGCGGTAGCCTCGAGTCGCGGAATAAAATTGAGCGGTACACCTGTACCTGCCTGACTCGTAATACCAGCGGGCGTTAAAAAGCAGCGTTGGAACCTCTCAACGCTGCTTTTTAAGGCTAACGCAGAACCCGTGATCTAACCGATAGAAAGTACAAACTTAAAAACATATAATAGCTCAACATAGATCCATGTGACAAAATGAGCTCATAAAAAATTACACTAAAATCTTAATTAAGCTTGAAACAACTGAGGAAAGTGTATTGTATGAAAGTCTGCCTCTCTTAGGTGAAACTGGGGTGTGAGTTACTTAATAGTGTACCAAGTGAGGTGGATAGGCTTCTGGAGGTGGTGGCCAATTGAGAGTGAAAACCACTATGAAAAAATAAATAAATTGGGATATCCAAATCCGTGTGAAACTTTTGTGAAAAAAAGTGATGCAAAAATTAAAAAATATAAGTGTAAAAATTGTAGAAAAATCGGAAAAAATATGAAAAATGGGAAACAAATGGGAAAAAAGATGTATGTCTGTGTTATTACCACATAAAATGTTGATCAAAATAAAGCAACATAAATCCCACTTAGGGAGAAGTGTGGAACTTATTTGATCCTGATCAGATGCGCCTGGAGTGATCCAGAATCTTGTTTCTGTGTACCTCGTAATCCATCCTGAAATAGAATAAAAAATATACAATAGTGCAAAAATGCTAAAAATTATGTAAAGGTTTAGAAGTAGGCTTACCATATATTGTCAATGCATTTCGGCCTTCTCAAAGGCTGTCCTAATGCCGAACTAACAAGACACTATCCTGAGCTCTTCAAAAGGTGAGCAGTAATCCTTCACACAGTGTGCATAAACCGCACAGATAAAACATCTTCACATGTTTGTCATATGCAATCGAGATACGGATAACTGGATAATATCAACTGTGAATTAACAGATTTCAAATCCATTCTGGACAATAAGTATTGGTCTATTTGGACATAATCAATTACTAAATAATAATGCAATTATAAATAGCTACACTGTTACCAACATTCAAAGATACTTGTCAGATTGTATGCTAAACTGTCAACTAATACCAACAAATTACATATGTCAAATTGCCAACTAGTAACTGTTCCCAATTGCTCAAATGTCTAAATGTATAGATTCCCAATTATAAAGGGTCACAAGTGAACCGATTGCGAATGTTTGCTAAATATTAATTTTTAAATAATTTATTTTGAGACACCAGTGTCTTTAACATTTTTATGTGTGATAATATTTTATTTCATGTGTCAATAATAAATTGTATAAAACGTAGCTGAATTTGAAGTATTTCATAATAGTGTTAACAGACTGCCTTTTGGCACCACCCACAATCTGTGTGTTTCTTTGTGTCTTTATATTGTTGCACCTTGTGAGAAGTGCAACTAGTGGGAAAGGCTGTTGCTGTTATAGGATGATAAGTTACTAAGACTTTCCTTCTTTTTATATAAAGACACTTTCCACCATGGACTGCACAATTTCACACCTTCTTTTGGCCCTCACATAAGGCCCTGTACCATAATTGACCTCAACCCAAGATTTCCCAGAACACACTGTTATTTTTAAAAGATTTTTCAGCTTTATAAAGCAAATCATTTTGACTGCTTTATCTAATTTGTTGATTTCAAATTCAAACCAACTAATAGAAATTGCTTGCATCTACTTAGTGGTTAAACCAACCACTAGGAATGTGCATTAATCCTATTGCTTTATTTGAATGCATTGTAAGTAGAATGGGAGCTTTTTTGTTCTCTAGAGATAGAAGAGGCTTTACATTTTTGTAGCAATTTTATTTTGGTAATGATATTTTAGTACCAATTTTACTCTAGAATGTTTATAGTAATTGTTTGTATCTGTTTATTTTAGGTGGAGGGTACTCATGGTGAGTCAACAAAGGGAGCCTGAATCTAGAAGTTAGTTTAGGTTGGGGCTTAGGATAGGGGTCTTTTTAGGTGGAGAGCTCTTGGAGTGAGGGGCAGGTGGTGTAGAGTCTTAAAGTAGGGCTCATTTTTGGTAAGGGAACTTGTGGTGGGAGGATCTTAGGTAAGGTATGGGAGTCATGCAGTGAGTGGTCTTGGGTGTTGGGTTATTTGTATTTGAGGGTTAGTAATAGGTGATTTTGCAGTAAGCTACTTACTAGCAGAGAAGTTTTAGCTTTAGGGGGTTATGTCTGTTATGGGGTTTAAGAGGACTTTTTTATAGCATTAAGATAATTTCAATTAGGGTGTTTTAGTTGAGTTTTTTTTAACAAAGGTGTTAGAGGGATACGAGACGGTCGGGTTTAGTAGCAGGGGTTTTGCATTTAGGGTTGTAGTAGATAGGGAGTAATAAGAGAGGGGGTTTAGTGGGGGTATTGGTGTTGGGGGTGAGTTGGGGATAAATGTGATAGGGTTTGGACAATTTATGGCTTAATGCGCAATGAGGACAACAATTTGTGAAAAATACTTTATTTTTTTTTAGATTCGCTTTTTTGTTTCTTTTTGTTTTGTAAAATAGGCAGGCATATTTATGATCCCAGGGACTGGTACCTTAAACATAATGGCAATTTATCTCTTTACTAAAATTAATGGGAATGCTAAGATTGTCCGATAATAGCTCTTAATATTGCTAGATCCTAAATGATCCCATCAATGAATATAAAGATTTAGTATACATTTAGAGTGATGAAGAATAGTGAAGGACTATCTTTATTATGACCAATTAATGTAATGTTTTAAACAAGTGGCAGGGAAGTAGCTATGTTACTGCTTGCCAATATATTGTTGACTCTCTTTAAAAAAAAAGTTCTGTAAATTCTGTGGAAGGTGGCAAAGAGCTGTGGGCAAGCCACAACTGTCTCTCTGACACCATTCACGCAGAGAGAGAGATGCAGACTGAAAGTTTGGTTCAGTGTTGCTTTTGGGTATCATCATAGTGTTGAACTTGGACTGTTCCTGTTGAAATGAGACTAGGCTAAACATATTTTACAAGATCTTATACATGAGATGGAGTTCCTCTGGTGTGTGATGACTGTGACCTTCTTCCATACCAGTGCAAATAACAAGCCATTAACAACTGAAGCTAAGTAGTGACTTATGTATAATTATTGTCTTGTTTAGCATATGTTGTCAATCTATTTCAATCATTACCTATGTCTTCCCTTTATATAGTACTAATAGTTACATTGCATATTTTGGCATATTCCCACATACACAAAAACAGTTTGTGGTAAAATTAGTCTTGTTTTAGATGGTTAAGAACAAATCTCTTTAAAAAAAAAAAAATATATATATATATATATATATATATATAGTCCCTTTTCAGAGCATTTCAGCCGGGTAATTCCCACTGGCTGTGTTCTATTCCCTTGTGCCTTCTCCTCCTCTAATTGACAACCATTCACGTTTCACCTGGATAGACCCATTGTGAGAGAAAGTGAAAGAGAAAAAGAGAAAAACAAAGAGAGAAAAAGAGAAAGAGAATGAGAGAGAGAAAAGAGAGAAAGAGAGAGAGAGAGAAAGAGAAAGAGAGAAAAATAAAGAGAAAGAGAGCGAAAGAGAGAGAGAGAGAAAGAAAGAGAGAGCGAAAGAGAGAGAAAGAGAGCGAAAGAGAGAGAGAGAGAAAGAAAGAGAAAGAGAGAGAAAGAGAAAGAAAGAGAAAGAGAGAGAGGGGGAGGGAGAGAGAGAGAGAAAGAAAGAGAAAGAGAGAGAGAGAGAGAGAGAGAGAGAGAGAGGGAGAGAGAGAGAGAAATAAAGAGAAAGAGAGAGAAAAAGAAAGAGAGAGAGAGAAAGAAATAGTGAGAGAAAGAGAGAGAGAGAGAGAGAGAGAGAGAGAGAGAGAGAGAGAGAGAGAGAGAGAGAGAGAGAGAGAGAGAGAGAGAGAAAGAAAAGAAAGAAAGAAAGAAAGAAAGAGAAAAAAGAGAGAGAAAATGAAAGAGAGAGAAAGAAAGAAAAAGAGAGAGAGCGGAAGAAAGAGAGAGAGAAAGAGAGAGAAAAAGAAAGACAAAGAAAGGAAGAGAGAGAGAGAGAAAAATGAAAGAGAGAGAGAAAGAAAGAGAGAGAGAGAGAAAGAAAGACAGAGAGAAAAAAGAAAGAGAAAGAGAGAGAATTAGGTAGAGTTAACTCATTAATTTTCTCCTGCATAATACTTACAGTGGTAATTTTTTTAAAAATAAATAAATAAATAATGTGCAGTTTTATTTCCTGTAATTTATAATATAGGCACATTCAAACGTATTTATATAATACTATATATGTTTATGCAAACTTATTGGTATTGTTCTATATACCTTTTTTCTAATTTATTTGTATTGTAATATATAGGAAATAAAAAATGCAAAAAACCAGGCGAGTCTCCAGGCACTATAGAATAAAAGTTCAATGTTTATTGGAAACCAGATTAAAAAGTTTAAGACATAATAAACATAAAATAAGAAAGCTGAGCTGTCTTACGCGTTTCGGCTACAATTAGCCTTACTCATAGACACACTTTGTGAGCACAGACACCAGGCTTAAATAGCCTAGTGGCCGGGAAAACAAAGCCCCAGCTGAACGTAATTAGCATAAGGTGCATTCATATGTTACACTAAGAAACTATTACAAAAGTGACAGGTATGGAAAGGGAAATAAACTGGATTGAAACAATACAATGTCAAAAAAAGGGGGCACCAGTGCAAGCATATAGATAGGGGAGTTAACCAAAGGTAATCGCTTACTAACGTCAGTATTATGAATGTAAATATATATAGAAATAGAGCAGGCAAGGTGATCTACAATTTAAAGGAACATACCCATATATTAAAGTGTAGAAAACAATTTGCAGCCCATTGTCCTGCAGATTCCATCATACCTACGTGACACTAAGCACCTTCTTAACTGTCTGAAACAAGTGGTTTGGAATAAAGATTGTTCTTGGTTGACAATTGACGTGGTTGGTCTGTACTCTGCCATTCCGCACGATCAAGGGCTGATAGCAGTTAGATGTCTTTTAGATCAATTAAGTAATTATGATGACACACTTAAGGAATTTATAGTCAAATCTTTAGACTTTCTCCTGCACCATAACTACTTTAAGTTTGAGAATGAGTATTTCCTCCAGAGACGTGGGACCGCCATGGGTGCTAAATTTGCACCATCTTACGCGAATATTTACATGGCATGGTGGGAGCGGTCCCACGTCTATGGTGAGGGAAACCCATATCGAGACTGCATCAACACCTATAAAAGATATATTGATGATCTTTTGATCATCTGGACTGGCACAGAAGATCAGAAATCTGATTTTGTGTCCTTTATCAACCAGAACGAAGCAGGATTAGAATTCACCTACCAATCTGATACCCATACGACAACATATCTAGATCTCACCCTAACAGGTGATGTTGAAAAGGGCCAGGTGATCACGAACTTGTACCGCAAACCCATTTCATGCAATAATATTCTGCATGCAAAAAGCAATCATCCCAGACACACGGGTTTTGGGATAGCAAAGGGACAATTTACACGCTTGAAGCGCAACTGTACAACAGATACTGACTTTGAAACAAATAGTGAGATACTAGCCACTCAACTCTTAGAAAGAGGGTATTCAAAGAAGGTTGTCAATAGGGCTTTATTGGAGGTAAAACGCATTGACAGGTCAACCATGTTGTCAACCAATTACAATTCTTCTAGGGGTGATAAGTTTGATAAGTCTAAACCCCTTTTCACAACCACTTATAGCTCCCAATATAGGGATATCTGTGCAATCATCACCAAACATCTCCCTATACTCACGGCAGAAGATAGTCTAAAAGACTATGTTCAATCTGGGTGCAACTTTGTAGCCAAAAGAGGCTGCACCATAGGGAACATGCTTTCACCGAGTATGTTAAAGAAAAAATCTGGTACTAGCAGTTGGTTACATGTTAAGGGGCATTATAAATGCCATTTTAACAAATGTATAGCCTGTAGCTACACACGTATTACAAAAAATTTTCAATCTATGGCTACCCAAAGGGTCTATTCCCTTAAGAATTGCACCAATTGCAGGACACACAATGTCATTTATTTGGTAGATTGCACATCTTGCAGAAAACAGTATGTAGGTTGCTCGACTAGAGAAGCACGCACTAGAATCCGTGAACATCTCAACAATATTGATAATGGTATTGAGTGTTCAGATCTAGCACGACACTTTATCCACAAACACGGTAAAAATGTTAAAAGCTTTCAATGGCAGGTCATAGAGCAAATCAGGACACCAGATAGAGGAGGTGACATGAATACTAGATTACTATACCAAGAGGCATACTGGATATTCCAACTTAGAACTAGGAGACCGGAAGGTTTCAATATAGAAGGAGATGTTATTAACCTCTGGAAACGAAGCTGATTATTGGAACTCACTTGATTCTAATGGTCAAGCATTTATAAATTCAATGAGTACATGCCACTTTTGTATTTATAACAATAAGCGTATAGAGAATTTAACATTCTAATCATGTGCCTGATATCTGTCATCTTATAATCACAGTCTCCTTTCTATTATACCAAACATTTAAGTCCCAGCAATTAAGGGTTTTATCATTAGAATATGAATCTTACATCGATTTGTCAAATAATGAGGAGTACACTCCCAAACCTACAGCCACTTTCCAAATGTTACTATATGTCCTGTTAAACTTCTTTTACATTTGGGCATAATTCATGCTTGGTATGGATTCAAGCACCTCTACTTAAGCGTATGTCCCTTTAAATATTTCAAAAGTTCAAAAAACAAACAAAATATTTTGGTTTAATATCTTCTTTGTAATGAGGGACTGGCTAGCCTATATGAGTGTATATATTTATTTATACTTATGTGAGATTCCCTGGTTTTGTCTTTTTTAACTTTAGCCATTGTTTTCTACACTTTAATATATGGGTATGTTCCTTTAAATTGTAGATCACCTTGCCTGCTCTATTTCTATATATATTTACATTCATAATACTGACGTTAGTAAGCGATTACCTTTGGTTAACTCCCCTATCTATATGCTTGCACTGGTGCCCCCTTTTTTTGACATTGTATTGTTTCAATCCAGTTTATTTCCCTTTCCATACCTGTCACTTTTGTAATAGTTTCTTAGTGTAACATATGAATGCACCTTATGCTAATTACGTTCAGCTGGGGCTTTGTTTTCCCGGCCACTAGGCTATTTAAGCCTGGTGTCTGTGCTCACAAAGTGTGTCTATGAGTAAGGCTAATTGTAGCCGAAACGCGTAAGACAGCTCAGCTTTCTTATTTTATGTTTATTATGTCTTAAACTTTTTAATCTGGTTTCCAATAAACATTGAACTTTTATTCTATAGTGCCTGGAGACTCGCCTGTTTTTTTGCATTTTTTGTTTGGATATACACTGTTACCAGGCTCGAATCTCGGCACTCAGGTGGATAGTTGGTGTATGGGGCTACGATCGTGTAGCAGGGAATCCCATTGGCGTATGCAGACTATTACGTCATGAACCAGGAAATGCCGGATCACGCTCAGTCATAGCGTGCTTACAACAAAACACTACGGATGCTGTGAAGCGGTATGCCCTTTTGGACGGATATCGGAGCACAGGCTACAAGATCTCCAGGAGTGAGGAGCAAGTGAAAGCCAGCGGGGCAGGATATTATAAAGGCTCGCGGAGTAAGGCTAAAGCAGCAAGTTTGGTGAGTTATACACCACTCCGGTGTTTAGCCTTATTTAAACCTGCCACACCGCAGACAGAGCTCTTTTCATATTTCCACATACTGCATGATTTGCACGCATCAACAGCGTCTTGACAAGATTCATTTATTTCCCTCCCCATACACCAAACACCTTGAGCAACACTGGGAAGAGTTCCTTGCTTATAATATATAGGAAATGTATACTGAGACAAAAAAAAATGAGTTTTAGCAATCCATTGTTAAATAATATATAAACGATTAATTAAATGCTAATCATCAGTAATTAGGCATTGACAAATAACTGCATGTCAAACAGATCCTCTGACCATCTTTTTTTCTGGCAGGTGCTTAATAATAGGCCAATTTGTCAGCTGTGCAATTGTGGTGATGGTGCTAATAGCTCAAGCAAATACAAACGTTGTTGCCTTCAACACCCAAAAATATGTAAATGTTAGAAACTTAAAAACCTCATATGCAGAAACTTTGTTAACAGCAGACTCCTAATTTATGTGTTCAAGGGTGGCTGTCTATATTTACAACTGCTGATAATTCAAACATGTAGAAGATAGAGTATAAACCAACATGTAATAATTTAGAAAAGTTTGAAGTATTATATTATATAGTGTGAGATATATTGCATTTTCGACACTGGGAAAAAAAGTTTATAATTGATTGTCTAAGTACAGTACTGCTGCTGACAAATTAAATGTTTAATTCAAAAAGATTATCAAACATGGTACAATTGTATTAACTTCTCATAATTTATAAAATTATGTACACATTGGTTAATATCTAGAATGATTACGTTATTTTTACGTAATAATTTCAATGAACACATATGCTTATATGACAAGTTCACCCCTGGCTTTTTGACTCTTTAAAATAATGTAAATTTATTTTCATCATGTGTAAGCACAGGCTGCTAAATACATCAAGCGGTGAGCTTCGCCGAGGTAAATAATCCGGTGAGACCAACTTAAGTGCATATATTGACCGATTTGGAGTATTATATTATAATCTGGTTCCCCAGCCCCTCCATTAAAGAGACATAAGCATTATACACAGTGATTTGCTGATGCTACATACCTGGATGGGCACTTACATTTAACTATTTACAGCAATATGTTCTAGGACTTCTATGCCCTGGCAGTGTCCCAGCTTCATTTTTGCAGGTTGTCTAGTATGTTGTAATATAATGTAATATATTAATTTTTTGGAGATATCATAGATATATATTTTTATGGGACTCTATATTAGAAAGGCCTTTATATTTGGGACTGTTCTTATGTTTTACTTTTTATGATGTACTGATGGATAATATACTTTTTTCTTAAACTATTAGTAAAAATATTCACTATATATATATATATATATATATATATATATATATATATATATATATATATATATATATATACACTGTATTTATAAATAGTATTTAGTATATATGTTTTATATATATATATATATATATATATATATATATATACATACACACACACATACAGTATATATACACATACTTACACACAAACACACACAGGCGTACCTCAGAGATATTGCTGGTTTAGTTCCAGACCACCTCAACAAAGTGAATATAGCAATAAATTGAGTCACACTAATCTTTTTGTTTCTGTTTCCCAGTGCATGTAAAAGTTATATTTATACTATACTGTAGTCCATTAAGTGTGCAAAAGCATTATGTCTAAAGAAAAACAATGTTCATATCATAAATAAAAGAAAAATGATTGCTAAAAAAAATGCTAACCATCGTCTGTGCCTTTAGTGAGTCATAGATGCCTATTTATTAAACGTCTGTCGGACCTTATCCGACAGTGGGGATCAGGTCCGACAGACCTCGCTGAATGTGGAGAGCAATACGCTCTCTGTATTCAGCATTGCACCAGCAGCTCTTGTTAGCTGCTAGTGCAACGCCGCCCCCTGCAGATTTGCGGCCAATCAGCAGGGGGGTGTCAATCAACTCGATCGGTCTTTAGATCGCTGCTTCATAACTGCTGTTTCTGGCGAGCCTGCAGGCTTGCCAGAAACACTGGCCCTCAAGCTCCATTTGGAGCTTGATTAATGGGCCTCATAATCTTTTTTTGCTGGTGGTGTGTATATATAGGTGTGTATTCATGTGCATTAATGTGTTTATGTGTATATGTGTTGGAGAAATGGCACACCAATAGACTTTCTCGACACCGGGTTGCCACATATATATATTCTAAGTGAAGAACATAGGAATTTCAAGTATTTCCATTCACATCACATAAAATATATTAAAATTTATAAAAATGATATTTAAGGGCTCAAAATTGTATATAAATGTGTGTTTTTATGTATGTATATGGTACAGATACATATTTTCACATATAATCATTTAAATCCTTTAAATACACAGTTATAAAATATAGACAAATATATACAAATATATAGGCATCTATCTATCTATCTATCTATCTATCTATCTATCTATCTATCTATCTATCTATCTATCCAATGCAGCCAAACAACTTGCCATATACCATGTCAAGCAATACTGCTTTTTGCAACCTACGCTACACACAACGCTATCATTACCATGCCACTTGCAATTTAGCCCTAAATGTCTTTTTTTTTAAAGACACTTTGGGGTTGATTACAATCTATCAGTGATTTGCTACCAAAATGGATTTGTACTTTCCACCCAAATTGGTCATTGTGTTTCTCGAGTAATCACAATGTAACATGGATTAGTGCGTTACAAACCCATAGCCGCAAAAGCTTTTACAACAGAAAAGCTCTTGAAAAGACCTTTGTGTGTGTTTAGTACCTGCTTTTTAGATTGAAACTGGGGAAATACCTGAAACTGACAGATATAATAGTCCTTTCACACCGTTTAAGGTTACAGTAAAGGGCTTTTGAAGTAACTCCTTTGTTCACTGTTTAAGGGAAAGTTTAATTTATATTAGTGAGGTTAACCTCTTGCAATCTGATTCCATCCTTACCACTGTTAATCAATCTTAATGCCATTTTACTTTAAGATTTATATGTAACAAATAAAACCATTCAAAAGGGGGCACATTATAATACAAGTGTATAAAAGTGTTATCTATACTTATATCACACACACTACTCTCAGTTCACAATCTACTAAGAAGAAATGTGTGGAACAGCAGCCTTACCACAGTGGGGAATACTTCCTACCAGTGTGAGCAACTTGCCTCATGTGATTGAGGAAGTAACAGGTGAGCAGTTTTCATATTCAAACTTTAAACTATATTGTATTCTTGGACATACTACACTATAAGGGGCCGATTTATCAAGGTTTGAATGGCCCCTGATGCCCCTGTTTCCATGTGAGCCTTCAGGCTCGTCGAAAACAGCAGTGTTACACTGCTCTAGCTGTTGCTAGGGGTGCGGCGTCTCCTTCCATGCTCGTTGTTAGGGGCTGTGTCGGGTCCGGACGCAAGTCGCCGCACGCTCCTCTCTCTGATGCCAGTCCAGATTCCTGTGGCGTGAATCCTGTGCCTATGTAAGTTGCTCAGAATGATCTATCACTGCCCAAGTATAGGTGTTACTTTGTGTGCTCCTGGGTGTGATAGATCGTTTTTCTCTTGATTAACTTATTGTTGATGAACTTTGCCTGTTTGACTACTCTGCCTGTTAATCCCTAAATTGCTAGATTTATATACTGCTGCTGAACTTTGCTTGTCTGACCACTCTGCCTGTTAACCCCTAAATTGCTGGATTGATATACTGCTGCTGAACTCTGCTTGTCTGACCACTCTGCTTGATTAACACCTATTGTTCTGGATTGCCTCTCTATTGCCAAACCCTGCCTGACTGACCATTCTAGTGGTTTACCCTTGGACTGTTTTACCATTGCCAAACCCTGTCTGCCTGACCATTCTAGTGGTTTACCCTTGGAATGCTCTGATTCCCTGCCTGTTGCCGCCGACACCAGGATAAGAAGACTACTGGCCGAGTTCGGTCTGATAGTGGAATATCCCATGAGCATTACAAGGAGTTATTAAGCAGTGGTCTTTAGATCGCTGCTCCTTAACTGGTCCACTGCCTCTAAAGGCTGCAAACATCAATCTGCCCAATCGTGTACGATTGGGTTGATTGACACCCCCCTGCTAGCGGCCAATCTGCAGAGGGCGGCATTGCACAAGCAGTTCACTACAATGTATCATTTCCGCCAGACTTTACTAAATCGGCCCCTAAGTCCCTTCTTGTTTTCTTTTCTCCCCCCCCCTTTGATTCTCTTGCCTTGCCCTTATTCATGCCCCTGAGCAAAATCTACATCCTCCTCAAACTTAAATGAATTTTTTTTTATATATATATATATATATATATATAAATACAATTTATAGTTATGACATAAGATTTTAAAGTATTCCTAATGCTCCATCGGCTTTAGTGCAGTTGATCTAGTGCAGTGTCTGGTTAGCATGTGAGCGATTAATAGAAAAGGCTTTCTTCAGAGCACCCTATAGAAATCTATGAGGAGAAAAAGTAAATGTGGCCTCATATCCCATGTCAACTTGTAATAAATGCACTAATCCGACTATTTTAATTTTTTACTTTGAACGCAGTTAGCGCTTGAGCAGGAAAAAAAAAACTTGTTATCTGGCCCTGAAGCAGTAAATTTAAAGTATAAACCCACTTTTAAATAAATTTATTAAATGTGTTTTTATTTGTTTCATGCCTCACACAGTAATGTAATAAAGAGGGACATTGAGTGTTTGTAGGGGTATATCTATTTCAGTCTCTATTTTAAATTAGAAAATAAGTTAACCGTATGTACATAGCACACTTACATCAAAATTATAAAGGCAATAAAGGTTATATATTTATAGGGGATAAATGTAGATCTTCCTGTAAGGAAAGTAATGTTGTGGTGTCATTGGAGTATATAGTTGTAAACTTTTAAAACATACAGTACATAAGAATTAAAATAAATAATTTAAAAAAAACCTCCCTTAATAAAACCGACCACTTCAGGTGGCGGAGCATGCCTTACAGCCGAGAGGTCGCATATTACCTCAGATCTGTACATTATCTCTGACAATTCGCAGAATAGGTCTCTCTGTTGCACTTATCTTGTTATCGATCTGAAGCTAAACTCAAGCAGAACCACCTGGATCAGCTGGGTACCCAGAAGATATTTAAAGAGTTGACTCTTGCCCTATTTTAGCTGGAAGCCCATTACAGACGCCACTGAAGAGCTGCCATCTTCCTCAATGTGTGACACACTAAAATTTCTAGTACCTGAACTTGTGCATATCCCATTTACCTGGATTGCTACATTACAGTAAAGAGCTGCACGCTGGATTGCCTCTCTTTATACAATTAAGGAACAGTCTGTCTTGTCCATTTTTGCCATCATGGAGGAGATCTGTCACACTGTGAAGTTGTTGGTGCAGGACTTCGTGGGAGAGCTCTCTACCCTAGTTACGGATTACGATAGTCTCTGGCTTCCCTTTAAGAGAGACCAAACAGACCTGGCAATAGAGCTAACTGACATTGCTGACGATAACCCTTTATTATCTGGGACACGGAGGGAGAGGGAACGGGAAGCCGAGGTGAGAGGCCAGCATAGTGTGTACTGCTTACCCGAAGGGACAGAGATTCCAGCAGATGCCTGAAGAAAGCTACAGGAGGAATTAAATTTCCGACGCAGCAGGACAAGGCTGTCAGTGATGGATCACGTTTGGGGTGTAGCTGAGGATATATACCGAGAGATCTCTCTGGATGAGGCGTCAGAACTTGCTCCTGAGATCGCTAAGCGAGATATGTACTGAGGACACAGCTTATAAGATATGATAGATGTCTCTCTCTGCGTGACAGGGAATCTATGCAAGGGAGATTATCCTAAGATTATTCCCCAGCTGATTTTTCTACAGAGGGCTGGAGTGGGCTGAATTTCTTGGCCAAAGATAATGGCAGACACAGACTGAGCAAGTTGTCTTTGCCCTGACTCCTGTAGATTAGAAATGTGTATACACCCTCATGGACATCTTGTTTTGTTTGTGGCTTATCAGTAACAAATAGTTATAAGTTCAAAGTTTAAAAAGTTTGTTTTTGATTTGCATACTACTGTTCCTGACCTGATGTTTTTTTATGCATTGGAGCTTTGGTCACACTGAAGGGTTAACTTTAGATAAGCAATATATCTGTGTCTGTATTTTCCTTTTGCTACGTCTCTTATTTCTCCCAATGATAAGCATTCATAAAGAACAAAAATTTCAGCATATGTACTAATTATCTGGAGGTTAGATGATGCCTATATATATAACTATTTCCCTGGATAGTCTAGGCCCACTATATACTTGCTTGAGGCGGGAAAATATAGTTAGTTGAGGACTCCTCTGCCTGCGGCCGGAGCAGAGGAGCCTGCTATAGAAAATTGCTGCTTTCATATTGTCGGGTACCTATCCTTCAATCAGTTAATATTGATACAGAGTTTTCTAACTTGCAGTTAAGTTCAGGTATGTACGACTTCTTACAGCTAATTCAAGCCATCTAGCTAGGTTTATTCTGCTATATGTCTATCGGATGTTTATAGTTCTGAACCTTAGATTAAGCTGTTTATCCTAACTTTTATGATACTAGGTATATGCTGGTAGCCATCTGAAATGTATATGCTATGTTAGTATATATGCTTTAAAATTCTCTACCTTAGTAGGGTATATATGTTATAAGTCTTCTGTACTATGGTAAGCTCCGTTTCCCCCATTATATAGCTTACTGGTTAAGCTTAGGGACATAGACCCCATATTTACCTCCCCATACTATGTTTAAAGGGCCACTAAACTCAAAATATTTCTTTCATTAATCAGATAGAACATATAAATTTAAACAACATTACAATTTACTTCTATTATTTATTTTGCTTCATTTTGTAGATATCCTTAGTTGAAGAAAAAGCAATGCACATGGTGAGCCAATCACACGAGGCTTTATGTGCAGCAACCAATCAGCAGCTACTGAGCATATCTAGATATGCTTTTCAGCAAAGAATATCAAGAGAATAAAACAAATTAGATAATAGAAGTAAATTAGAAAGATGTTTAAAACTGCATTCTCTTTCTAAATCATGAAAGAAAAAATGTGGGTTTCATGTCCCTTTAAGTGTGATTATCCATAGAAGCTATCGATATACCCCCCCCCCCACCTACTACTTAAAATGAGGTATTGTCTCCATAGGTTCTTTCTCCCGAATTATAGTACCTACATGAGTAAAGTAAACAATTTTGAAGAGATATTATAATATTCTTTAGGTTGTTTAGATACGGCTATTGATATATTTACTTTTGAGTCTGTACTAAATATGTGCTCGATTCTTTAATTTGGTTGTTTATAGATGACTCATGAATGTCAAAATTTTTGTACATTACTTTTGGGTATGAAGGATTATATTCTACATGTAATTTGTTTGCAATTACCTCAATAAAAATCTTTGTTTAAAAAAAAAAAAAAAAACGACCACTTCAACATATGTACCAAAAGATAACCTGAAAATTTTTTACGTGAAAAATACCATTGTCTGATTTGAAATAATAAGAAATGACCTGAAAATAAGATTCTTCACAGGAACAAATAGTGTCCTAATTAATACTGAATGCTGGGCTGGGGTGTAGGTGAAAAACCACAACCACACCTCTAGAAAGCTGTGAAATACCTATGCTAGCACCTTTAGACTTAAAGTGATGGTAAATTTTACAATTTCTGATAAGGAATTATGTTAAAATCTTTTATGTTTATTGTAGTTGCTATTTTTTCTCTTACATATATGATCTCTTTATTTAGATATGTACTTACTATTCTACTCCAGCATGTTTATGCACCGCCCTGTATACAAGAGAGAGCTGTCCCACCCACTTTCTAATCATGTATGACATGATGCTAACATTACATAGATAAACTATCCGCGCATGCGCTATACTCTCCATGTGTTGCTTGAATGCTAAGAAGCAGCATGATGTTAGGAAACAGAGGCCTGGAGGAAGGCATCGGACGGAGGGGCTGGTGAACCCTGTCTAGGACCAATAGCAGTGGAGTAGAGGTGGGTCCCTGTGGGAGGCAATAAAGAGGGGGGGGGAGCCCAGAAAAGAGCGCCAAAATCCCTTTGTAAGATCCGTGGGGTAGAAGCTCCCTCCTTCCCTCCCTCCCTGTAGAAGGGATTTCATGTTGCAGCTAGATGGCGGAGAGCTTGCCCGGGGGGATAGCAGTTATGGTACCTCCAGAAGGCAGGAGTGAATGGGATGGGAATATGTAGTGATGGAGTTAGGTTTCTGCTATGGGCAAGCTTGGATGGTGAGGAGTTAAATGTGTGAATTATATGTTATAAATAAAAAGCTGCGGCCTTTGTACCCCATATCTGTGTTTTATTTTAGATAAGCTCCTAGTGGAGGGGTCACACATGTGCAAAGGATCCTCTTTTTCGTATCTGAAACATGCCAATATGCCACAAATCTGATTGGAGAAGGGTGAAAATGTCATATATAAAAAAATAAAAAGGTCTTAGTGTCAGGGCTGCCAGAGAAAATGCAATAGAAAAGGAGCAGTTTGATCAAAAACGCAAAAGTAAGCTTGCAAAGTGTACGTTTTCATCACTGAAACTCTTGTTATTTTTTTAATTTTACATCTGATGGCAAAGAATATGCATTGTGAATTTATCATCATTTTAACCATAACAAAACAGACAAAAAATTGTTTACACTTACACATATTTAAATAAAGCATTTTGCAAGCATGCTTTCTAACTGTTGCCCTTGTAATTGCTTTTGCTATGTTGCTAGCAATTCAGACTTGATGTGCGACATTTCATGTGTTGGCACCTCATACAACTATAGATAACACATCCACTAACAGAATGTTGTAAAAGATACGTGATACTGAATTTCAAACATGATTTCTTTTGCCTTTACAACTAGGCTTTCTTGACAATGTCACAAGTTTCTAATAATCTAGGCCAGTAATTGACTTTAGCATTTTGAGAATTGTATTTTTGATATAACGTGTACATTTTTTAGCACATAAATACTAGGAGAAGAGTGTAAATAACTTGAATTTTACACTCACATGGTGCAATTAATGTAATTCAATCTAGTTAAAGGGCCATAATACCCAAATGTTTAAACACTTGAAAGTGATGCAGCATAGCTGTAAAAAGCTGACTAGAAAATATCTTCTGAACATCTCTATATAAAAAAGAAAGATATTTTACATCAAAAGTTCCTCAGTAGCCACCTCCCATTGTAAAGGATTTCTAAGCAGCATAATAGTATGTCTGTCCTGGGACATCTGAAGGGATGAGCATTGTGCACTCTCATCTTATTTCACCAATCAGGTAAAGGAAGTTACAATTAAATCTCATGAGAGTCAAGTCAAATCTCATGAGATCACAGTAAAAGTTCATGACCTCAGCACTGCTGATGCTGATTGGCTGCTGTTCATTTGGTCATTTTTTTTAAATATTTTTACCTGCAGCTGGGAGCAGTTGAGTATAACTTTTTACACAGAACTTACTCTGCTGAGCTGAGGAGATTGTGAGGTAAAATATCTTCCTTTTTTACATAGAGATGCTCAGGTGATATTTTCCTGTCAACTTTTTACAGTTATACTGCATCAGTTTCAAGTGATTTAGCATATGAGTATTATGTCCCTTTAAGTGTTATTTTATCATCCTTCGATTACAGGCTGTTTTATGTGACTTTTATATCAGAAGTAATCTTTTTGTTGTCATTTTTAAAAAGTATACTGTTCATCTAAATTTGCCATTAAATAAATACGGTAGTCTTCTTTTTAAATCATGAAGTATTTCTATATTTAGAGAATTATATTGCCTGTAAGGGGAATTTGTGTAGAATCTATAGGTATAAGCACAGAAAACAATTACTTATTTTTTAACGTTTTCACAAATATGTACCCTTTCTATACCCTTTGTTCCAATGAGTACTCGTTAATACATGTGCTATTAAGACCCACACGAATATATAGGCATCTACTGTCTTAATTAATCAATTTTATCCAATAATTACACTAAGCTATTTTCTGTCCCTCTTTCACCATCCAATGAAGCAAAAAGGCACAGTAGTATCCAGCACAGGGACCCAGGAGGCAGGAGATCACATGATTAAGGGGCATAGCCCCGAAACGTTGTGACTATGTTTGTTCCTGTTCCTTTTGTATCAATAAATTGAGGATTTTTGCAAGGAGACCACCTTGTTTGTGTTTTATACCTCTTTCACCATCCTTCAGTAACTTACAGCACATCCATGATTCATTTATATCTCCTAACTTTTTTAATCCTACCATTACCTAAACTATCTTTTTTTGTCAATTTCAGTTCTCAGGGAACACTAACATGCCAGATTGTTAGTATTACTTGGGTGTGAGCAGGTTTGTAACGATGGTTACGGATCAGCTGACTATTTCACTTGTGCTCAAGTTCAGATATCTTAAAAGTCTGGGCTGTAAGTGAACCCTGAAGAATCAAGAAACACTAAGGGGTTTAAGGGGTTAATAGTATTTGGGACAACCAGATGATAAATTAATATAAGAAAGATAATTGTGGTAGGTATCATAAAGAGGGGGAAATAAGCTTAATGGGGGTTATTGCAATGTGGGGTGATGTTTGCCATAGAGTCATGGTTAAGGTTTTAGTGCTTTTTGTATTAAGGTTTAATTGAGTTGGGGGATAACTCAATATGGAGGTTTATTTCTTTATCATCCTTTAAAATGAGTTTTGCCTACCAAAAAGCCTTTTTTGTGGAATGGCTATAAGCAGCTGTATAACAGCTTTTCAATATTGCTATGAAAGTGGAATAACAGGCTGACAAAAATAATGATGGCATTTATAAGATACTGTTGCTTTTATAGAAGTGAGTCTACTAGATTAAATTGTTGTTGCTATTACTTAGAGCCAATACATATTGATAGCAACCATGTTGTTGCTATGCTGCATCTCTACACCTTTCAAAAGCTGCTCACATACATTTTAATCATATTTTAACATGCTAAAGTGAATAGACACACATACTGTATGTTTAAATGTAAACATGCTTAAAGGGACATAAAACTCTAAGGGCTAGATTACAAGTGGAGACTTAATTTATCACACACCCGCAAATGGGCAAATTTACCTGTTTGCGGGCACATAATAAATAACCAGCCATTACAAGTGGATGGTTATTGCTACAGTGAGCTTGTGGTAGCAATTAGCGCTTATAGAATTAACCAAACGTCAAATCTCTGGTTAATTTTATAAATGTCCACCAAATGCCTGCAAAACACAGTGTAATATATTTAAATAAAAATAAAGACAATAACATCTTTATTTTTTAATTAAGTAACTATACTTAGCAGTTTTTGGGGGCTAGCTCAATTAAACCTACCCCAGCCGGGTCACTCACTCAGCCGCATTAACGCCACCTTCCATCTCTTCTCCGGGGACGGGCGGGCGGGAAACTTTCTGGATCAGAAATAGGCCAGTCTCACTGCTGCAGGACCCTAAAAAAGGTAAGCACAAACACCACCTCCCCACCTGCAACACTGTAACAAACACACTCCAGTAATATCCAGACTTCAAGTTGTTAGGCCCTTAATGTTGTTCCTGGCCCACTAGAGGGCCCTCCACTGTCATAAGGTCTAAAAACCTATTCAGTCCTACATCCTGTAGAACCCTCCCCTCTAGAAAGAAATAAGACCAGACAACAACTTTGGGATAAAGACCGGTCACGGTCACGTTTATTTATAAATGAATACTGGTGCCTACGTATATCTATGATATTATACTAGGCACTAGCACATAACTTTACTTAAAACTTATAACAAGTTCATAACAAAAACTCAGTGGCGGCATCTATCCCTAACCTAACCCCTACCAGCAAGCGGACAAGGCCCCTTTCGATGTTTGCGGTGTGACACCCGGCTGTCATGCCCATTGGCACCGGGAGAGAGCTGTGAAGTTTAGAGGTCTTCGCCCTTCATCTGCGAGGGAGAGGACCCCTAGGCCGGACCTAGCGGGCGTCACCCCTCCCTTTTGATAGACCGTCACTCTTCTCTCCCTGTGCCCGCTCCCCAGGGCCTTGACCACCCGCCAACAAGCATCCTCTTGCCGCCACTAACACCAACCGGCACCAATTTCCTACCATCCACTCTATCAGTGGCATCTCATTATTATACCCCCCTTCTTTTTTTTTTTACTGACTTAATCAAAAAAAAATTTGCACCACAAGTGTGTACTCAGAGTACTTTTAAAAGTGCGCCTCTGATATCTTTTAGAAAACAGATCCAAGCCTGCGTCCGCTAAGTGGACGCCATCAGGGCGAAATAGGTCCTTTCTGTTGGCTGTTATTGCTTCGTGTCTAATTATGAAGCCTTACATGGCCGTGACTGTCCTACCCGACTCCCTGTTAACCTTCTTCCTCACATTATAGGCAGCCTTTTGGGTCACTATATGCCTCCAATGTAGTCGAGCAATCACATTCGACCATCCCAGCTTAACGTCCTTCAACCAGGTGTGTACCCACTTTAAATCTGCTACCATCCTCTTAATGAGGTCCAGGGCTGGCAATGACCCTAGGTCGTTTCCTCCTAGGTGCAGCACCAAGATGTTGGGCTGCCCCCACCTTCTATGTGCCTCTTGCAAAAGGGCTGGCAAATCTGCCCATGAGAGTCCCCTGCGACCCAACCAACGGAAGTTGGCCCTGGACGTTGCAAATCCAAGCCCAGTGGATAAAGGAGTGGCCCACTATCCACATCCGAACTGGAGGGGAATTTTCACCTATCGTACCTGTCAAAATATGATCACACCCATTAACTCCTTTTTCAGCTCCCAAGGGCACGTGTAGCTGAAAACCCCATGTCAATTTTTTTTTTTTACAAACAAAAACCTTCCATCATCTCCCCTCCCCCTTACTTTGTCAGCCTAATGTATGTTTTATAGCGGCCCGACTTCCACCTCCCTATCCGCTTGATTTCCTGCGTAGAGGCTCCCTGAGCCGCCGCAAAGGTAGCCGCTCCGATTCTAAATGAATGCGGGGCGATCCTTCCCGGATCCAGCCCTGCCTTCCTCGCCGCCCTGGCCAGAACCCTACGGAACTGGAAAACCGACAAGGCACTACCATCCTAATGCACCAGGAATTGCTGAGGGCCAGCCGGCCTTATTCTCCTAAATTCCTTGATGCAGCGCACAGGGCAGCACTCCTCAAACTCATGCTTTGCCAGGGGCAACCAAGACCCTCTCCCTTCCTGGTCAGTCTTTGACCATGGTATCAACAAAAGCATGCCCCCGTCCGAAGACCATATGTGCTTCACTAGGATGCCCCCTTTACCCTTTACCTTGACAGTTGACACCAACTCCCCAAGGCATAGTGCCCCCGCAAATGCTAGCGCAAATGCGCCCCCTGAATTGAGCTCCAGCGCCAGCTGCCTCAGCCGGTGAGGAGTGATGGGCTCCCTCTGATCCACAGGACGGGGTACCACCCTACCCCACCCTTTTAACACTTGCTTGATTAAAAATGTTTTGGAATAGTCAGCGCACCCTAAAGCTTTATTGAAGAAGGCTAACGCAGACAACCTGCTCCCAGCCCCCATTCTACTGACCCCTTCCTGCCTTAGACATTCCAACCAGTTAAGCACCTGCAATTGAGAAGCCCCTTGTACCTGCATGCTTCTCTGTTGACAGAACTCCTCCCATTTTTTCCAGTGGCTCGAGTAAGCTGCCCACGTTCTCGGTGCCAACGATGCTCTTATTAAGGGGAGGATGCCTTCCCAACTTTCAACAGCTGCCAAAGAAAAAGTGGGCATGTCAGACCCTCTTTTTCCGCCCTCCGTGCTACTTTCCTAAACTGCTCTCAGTTAAAAAAAAGAGAGTGCGTCAGCGATCACGTTCTGCACTTCCGGGACATGTTTGGCTGTAAAGCAAATGTTGCACTGCAAGTAGCACAACACCAAATGTCTAAGATACCGCACCACCCCCAGTGATTAAGCGGACAGTTTATTAATGGCGTACAGCACACTCATATTGTCCATCCAAAACACCACCGAGCTGTTGGTTAACTGCTCACCCCAAATCTCCACTGCCACCACAATTGGAAATAGTTCCAATAGCATCAGGTTCCTCGTAACCCCTTCAGCTATCCACTCCTGAGGCCACGGAGCCGCGCTCCACTGCCAATCAAGATATGCCCCATATCCAAAACTGCCTGCTGCATCTGTAAAGAGATGCAACGTCTGGTTCGAAACCGAAGGTCGTCTCCAGAGACAAACTCCATTGAAATGAACCAGAAACTCTGCCCACACATCAAGGTCCTCCTTCATTTCCTGAGTGACCCTAGCCCACTTGACCTGACCTTGTGGACTCTTCAACTGGCCCTCCAAACGGTGGTTAAAGACCCTACCCATCGGTATGGCCCAATTAAGGAGGCTAAGCAGCGACTGGACTGTTTTAATTGGAACCTTGTCCTGCCTGTGTACCTCCTCCACCAATTGCAGCATACGAGACACCTTTTCCATCGGTACTCTGCATACCACCCTGACTGTGTCAATTTCTATCCCTAGAAATGTCAGGCAAGTACAAGGACCCTGTGTTTTCTCACTCGCTAAAGGGACCCCGAACCTCGCCATCATATCCTTCATTACCTCCATAAGCCTGAGTCACTCCATGCCACCTGCTCTACCCACCAACAGAAAATCATCCAGGTAGTGGGCCACTGCCCCTCCTACCGATGCCTTCTGCACTACCCAATGGAGGAATGAACTGAAACACTCGAACAGTGCGCACGACAGAGAACACCCCATCGGCAAACATCTGTCCACGTAATAGAGTCCTTTAAACTTCAAAAAGCAGTAATCGAAAAGCGGACTCAATGTCCAGCTTCACCATTAGTGCCCCCGCGCCATATTCCCTGACAACCCCTAATGCATCATCGAATGACTGATAATGCACAGAGCTAAGCTCCGGGTCGATAGCATCATTCACCGATTCCCCTTTCGGAAATGATAGGTGATGGATCAATCTGAATTTCCCAGTCTCCTTCTTGGGTACGACCCCAAGAGGTGAGACCACCAGATCCGCCAGCGGGAGAGCTGCAAATGGGCCAGACACCCTGCCCATAGCCACTTCCTTTTCCAGCTTATCTCTAACCACCCCGGGGGAACTCATACGCCGTTTTAAAGTTCCTGTGCACTGAAGACCCTCTTACCTTACCTACCACTGGAATCCTAAACCCCCTTTCCAACGCCTCGCTGCATCCTGGTCCGGGTAATTATCCAGCCATGTTACCATGGCCGCAAGCCTAAGCGGGGTTGGTGCCCTTGACACCAACTCCTGGCTTAGGCTGGGGTTTGACCTGCCCTTGCTCCTTTCTTTTCCCACATTCAACTCCTGGGTGAGGGCCGCTGCAGAATTTGCATATGTGGCGAAAGGAACAGCTGCTTCCTCTGTCGCATAGCCTGTCCTGAAATTTCCAGCACTCTCTTCCCCGTTTACCTAGCTGCGCCCCTTGCTTTGCCAGACTTGACTTAGCCGGTCCAGGTGCGGGGAAATTTCCCTACAACCCCAACTTTGACCAGAGGTGCATGTCCTGCATACCGAAATGCAACAGGGGGTTCCCGACCATTTTTCTCTGGAAGGCCATGTCATATTCTCGCCATGCCCCCTCCTTGAATCTATTGTGGATATCCTCTATGGTATCCTGATATTTTAACAGGTTGTGCCCTTGCAGGGGCCACCTATCCACATAGCATGCAGCCAGTACCCTGAAGCATTTCAGCCACTCCTCATAGGTTTCCGGCATGCGTACCCTTTTAGGGCCCGTGCCCTCTGCTGCCCGTTCATTCGCTCTAAAAGCATCCAAAGAGAGCTCGAAAATGTTAACGTATCTGCCCTCCTGTATTTTTTTTTATTTTTTTTTTTATATAATTTTATTTACATATCAGCGATAATTCACAAAAGCAAAAATAACATAAAAATCTCAAAATTAAACATTTAAACAATTCAATAACATTTTATACTTTCATCAGTCAGTGAGTAATTTTAATTGTTCTGCTGAGTTTTTATCTTTAATTAAACAGCCTCGACCCCCCCCCCCAAAAAAAAAAAAAAAAAAAATTAAAGGAAGGGGAAGACAAGGAGGAAGGAAGGGGAGCGGGATGGGGACAAGGAAGGGGACAAAGGGACCTCCTCCCCCCCCTCCGCTGAGGGCCGCAGTTCAGAGGACAAAGGACGTAGCGAAGAGACCATAGAAGAGTTCAGATGCAGTTTCCCTGTGTCATCTCAATCACTGAGTCGTTACCAGGCGCCCAGAAGCACCAGTTCTGAATTTCTAAATGGAAATATTAGATCATTCATCTCAACCTCAGGCATTGACTTTATGAAAGCTGACCATTTACCAAAGAATTGTCTGACATCTTCGTCTTTATCTAGATTGGTGTCTCTTTGTTCTAATAGACATTGTTTTTTCAGGCAGTTCTTGATCTCCGAGATGGTTGGAGTTGCTTTCATTTTCCATTTTTTAAAGATAAGATATCTGGTCGCCAAAATAGAAAGAAGTATGAATTTATCATGTGAATTATAATTCTTTGGACCGAATATTATAAAGGATTGTGTAAGGCCTAGGGGAGAGGTATTTTTTAAATTACCTTCTGTTTAAGGTGTCCGTATAAAGAGTGTACCAGACAGGGGTATGTATCCCCCTGTGCCACCACCCTACGCGGTACATGACTGGGCGTATTGCCACCAGGCCCTGCAGCCCCCACCATGCTATCCCCTGCTATGGTGGTCCCCGCCTTGGCCTTTGTTTGTGCAGCCGCATTTTTTTTAATCCACCTAAACATCCGTCTCTGCCCTTTCCCCACTAGCCCTAGGTCCTCCCCACTGTCTGAACCTGACCCGCTAGTGGAAGACCCCGTGTCATCATGTGTAATGTCTGGTGCGTGGTACTCACAGTTTGCTGGCTGCTCTCCGTTCCATGAAGCCTGTAACGCTGATCCACTTTCCGCTGCAGTTTCCCTGCTGGGCCCAGCTACAGCTAATGCCCTGGATGATCCTTATCCTGCAGCTACTGGTTCCTGTTCGCGTGCCTGTGGAGAAAAAACAACTTGGGGAGTACTCTGGCCCACGAATGAGTCCCCAAAACTCATATTCGCCCTCCTCCCCCCTCCACTCACCCCCACATTCACACCCAAAGCCTCAGCAACCGCCCTCCTTATCATCTCTTCCTGGCTTAACCCCTCCTGGGCATGTTCACTGAACCCAGGGGAGGAATGCGGCCTACCAGTGTCCTGCAATGCAGCCTGCACCACTCTCCTTATGGTCTCCTCAGTAACCCTGCCTGCTGCTATGTTATCCTCAACCCTGACTGCCGCTACCTCCAAATCATCGCCCCTGTTAGTGGTGCTCCCTGTTCTCCTCACATCAGGCTCACTTGGGCCCCTCAAATGAATCTATCTATCTGCTATCATACCCCTGACCAGCCTGTCTAGGCGTATTTTGGGCCTCCCTATCTTTAGCCATTATCCCCCGCCTTATCGGTGTCCCCATAGTGCCCCTGCATGTGCATGAACCACTCTGGTCACCTGCGCCATCCCTAAGGCCTACCGCACTTCTAACCGGCTCCCTTCGTCTCCTGTCTGGGCCATCTGGCCCCCCCGCCACCAACCTTCTACCTGCGCCTCCTTCCAGTAAGTACCCAGTACTCGCACCCCCACACTGAGCCCCATCCGCGGACCGGAGCCTCCCCAAGTTACCTGGGGTGCTCCGTCCACGTGGGCCATGACCGTCCTCCTTACTGTGCCTTTCAAAATGGCGGCCGCAATCTTCCTCACTCGATCTTGAGGAGGAAGTCTCGCCAGAACAACCGCCTGCTGCCTGGGCCCTCACTTGACACAGCTCCTCTGGCCCTGACGTAGGCGGCGCCGCACCACCCACTCCCCCGTCGGCCACTGGAGCATCCTGGCCCCCATCTCACCTGGCAGGGCCCATCACAGAGGCCAGAGATTGTGCGAGGGCCAGGACTGCTGCCATGGCCACCGGTGGTAATGTGGGCAGAGCTGCAGCTGCTGGGTCTCCCTGCCTAACTCCTTGATCCCCCAGGCCCGCTGTAGGCCCATTACTCCCATCTGCCCTCAAACTAGGAGAGTGCACCTCCTCTGAGGCCTGCTGCCACATAGGGTCTTATGCAGCCCTCACCTCACTAATACCCTGGGCCCCACTCCCACTTGCTTCCCCTCTCTCCCCTGCCTGTCTGCCTCTGTTAAATCTCCTCATAGGGGGTGTTTTTTGTGGGGTAGGGGGGTACCACATCCTCGAAACTTGCTCTTCTCTCCTTCCAGCAGGTCCCTTCTTCCTTGCCGTCAGCTCCACCACCTCACGAAACCTCTTCAGTGGCATCACCTTCCTCCTGGCTCTCTCCATTATCCAAGATCTCTCCAGGCCAAAGAAACTTGCTCCTTGAATACAGAAACTTTCTCCTTGAAGTCTGGATCAGAAAGAGGCCGGTCTCACTGCTGCAGGACCCTAAAAAATGTAAGCACAAACACCGCCTCCCCACCTACAACATTGTAACAAACACACTCCAGTAATATCCAGACTTCAAGTTGTTAGGCCCTTAATGTTGTTCCTGGCCCACTAGAGGGCCCTCCACTGTCACAGGCTGTGTCTCATGGCATGACAACGAGGCTTCCATTTCTGGTATTAATCAGTGGAGTGCAAATATCGCTTCCAGAAAAGCGATATTTTGCTCTCCATTTGTAAATTAGCCCTAAATACATTTTATAACCATCCTATTGAGATTATTTCCAACCTCCCTCTAGTTATGAAATCTGTCATGTTGCAATCTAGCGATGATGTATTTGCCCATGTGCAGCAACTCCCCTTCAGATACTTGCAGTGAAACCTAGTTTCCTAAATGGTGGCACCCATAATATGATTGAGGTGCATGATATGTATTTCATTTTTAATGTCCTTCTCACATGGACAAATTTGTCATTTTTTGGATGTTGTCTAGTTCTTGCAGAAGGCTTTTAATAGGCATGTTTATCCTCTGTAAATCTTACAGGTTCACACTTCAATGTATCCTGTCTAAAGTGTTTATTATTGAGTTCTAAAGATATATTCTGATAATATTTGCTTAGAATTAAAAGAAAAAAGGAAATATATTTTTTTTCTAAAATTAAAGAAAATATTTAAAGGGACATTAAACCCAAAAAATTTCTTTCATGATTCAGATAGAGAAAACAATTTTAAACAACATTCCAATTAACATCTATTATCTACTTTGCTTAATTATTTAAATATCCTTTGCTGATGAAATAGCAATGCACATGGGTGAGCCAATCAAATGAGGCATCTGTGTGCAGCCACCAATCAGAAGCTACTGAGCCTATCTAGATATGCTTTCCAGAACGGAATATCAAAAAAGTGAAGCAATTTAGATAATAGAAGTAAATTAGAAAGTTGTTTTAAAATTGCATGCTCTTTCTAAATCATGAAAGAAAAAATTTGGGTTTCATGTCCCTTTAAGAGTAAGCAGAATTTTCTGAATTTTAATTCTGGATGGAAATGGAGGCTGAAACTTGGAAATTATGTAGTGCCTTTTGACTTGATAAGGTCTCGCCAACTGGTGAGTCAAAAGGCAGAGGTGTGGAAAAAGACTTTGCGAATTGAAACAGTAATGCTATCAGTATGCAAGATAAACTTGCTTTCACACTTGTAGGAGCTTTTGTCTAAGTTGAAACTGCCACTGATACAATTTAAAAAGTTGATAGTAAGGAGGGCATGAGTCCATACTCAAAGTTTTATTATTTTTACTATTATATTTGTAATAAATATCACATTTGTAGCTTGAGCATATGGGTGATTGAATACAGTACAAAGGAGGAAGCTTGTGAGCCATTAATCATATAGACCTTTTTAATATACAAAACAATATATGCTCTATACTACACATTTGGTTGAATTTAAAATATCAGTTTATGTAAACAATACTACAATATGTTATGCCCTTTTCCTGTGCACTATTTTTAGATACAGATGAAACGTTTCTCCAAGAGTGGTATTGAGATTTGATAATTCTCTTCTCCTTATACACTGGACAGTGCATCCTTTATTCTATTATATAAAAGGCCAAGTGTGTTTGTCCGAAGCTGTCATGCACAGTAGAGACAACTCAAGGACAAACACACCTGGCCTTTTAGTCCTACTCCGTAGCTGATCTCACCTGCGGCAGAAGTGGCCGGGCGTGAGCGGGGGATGTAGCAGACGTGAAGAGGGCGTGGGCGGGCGTGAATTGCAGTAAAATGGGCGTGAGAGAGAGGGTAGACTAAGAGACAGAGAGGAGGGGAGAGAGAGGAGGGGGAGAGAGAGAGGAGAGGGGGGATAGAGAGGAGGGGGGAGAGAGAGAGAGGAGAGGGGGGAGAGAGGAGAGAGGAGAGGGGGAGAGAGAAGAGGGGAGAGAGGGGGAGAGAGAGAGACAGAGAGAGAGAGAGAGAGGAGGGGAGAGAGAGAGAGAGAGAGAGAGAGGAGGGGAGAGAGAGAGAGAGAGGAGGGGAGAGAGGAGAGGGGGAGAGAGCGCAAAAGAGATGGGGGAAAGAGAGAGCAAAAGAGAGGGGGGAGAGAGAGAGCAAAAGAGGGGGGAGAGATAGAGAGAGAGAGCACAAAAGAGAGGGGGGAGAGAGAGAGCAAAAGAGAGGGGGGAGAGAGCGCAAAAGAGAGGGGGAGAGAGAGAGCACAAAAGAGAGGGGGAGAGAGAGAGAGAGAGAGCAAAAGAGGGGAGAGAGAGAGCACACAAGGGAGAGGGGAGAGAGAGAGAGTAGGGGATAGAGAGAGGAGAGGGGGGAGAGAGAGGAGGGGGTGAGAGAGAGGAGGGGGGAGAGAGAGAGAGAGAAAGGAGGGGGGGGAGAGAGAGACAGAGGAGGGGGGAGAGAGAGAGGAGGGGGGAGAGAGAGAAAGAGAGAGAGAGAGAGAGAGAGAGAGAGGAGGGAGAGAGGAGAGAGAGAGGAGGGGAGAGAGAGAGAGAGAGAGAGAGGGGGGGAGAGAGGGCAGGGAGAGAGAGAGGAGGGGGGAGAGAAAGAGGAGGGGGAGAGAAAGAGGGGAAGGAGAGAGAGAGGAGGGGAGAGAGGGGGAAGAGAGAGAGATGGGGGGAGAGAGAGATCTCAAAAGAGAGGGGGAGAGAGAGCACAAAAGAGATGGGGGGGAGAGAGAGAGCTCAAAAGAGAGGGGGGAAAGAGAGCGCAAAAGAGATGGGGGAGAGAGAGAGCAAAAGAGGGGGGGAGAGAGTATGAAGAGAGGGGGGAGAGAGAGAGAGAGGAGGGGGGGAGAGAGAGAGAGGAGGGGGGGAGAGAGAGCAGGGAGAGAGAGAGTGGGGGGGAGAGAAAGAGGAGGGGGAGTGGGAGAGAAAGAGGGGAGGGAGAGAGAGAGGGGGGAGAGAGGGGGGAAGAGAGAGCTCAAAAGAGAGGGGGAGAGAGAGCGCAAAAGAGATGGGGGAGAGAAAGGGGGGAGAGAGAGATCTCAAAAGAGAGGGGGAGAGAAGGCACAAAAGAGATGGGGGAGAGAGAGAGAGCTCAAAAGAGAGGGGAAGAGAGAGCGTAAAAGAGATGGGGGAGAGAGAGAGCAAAAGAGGGGGGGAGAGAGTGCGAAGAGAGGGGGGAGAGAGAGAGCACAAAAGAGAGGGGGAGAGAGAGCGCAAAAGAGAGGGGGAGAGAGAGAGCACAAAAGAGAGGGGGAGAGAGAGCAAAAGAGAGGAGGCGAGAGCGCAAAAGAGAGGGGGGAGAGAAAGAGAGAGCAAAAGAGGGGGAGAGAGAGAGAGCACAAAAGAGAGGGGGGAGAGAGAGGGGAGAGAGAGGGGGAGAGAGCTCAAAAGAGAGGGGGAGAGAGAGCGCAAAAGAGATGGGGGAGAGAGAGAGCTCAAAAGAGAGGGGGAGAGAGAGCGCAAAAGAGATGGGGGAGAGAGAGCGCAAAAGAGATGGGAGAGAGAGCGCAAAAGAGATGGGGAGAGAGCGCAAAAGAGAGGGGAGAAAAAGAGAATGAAAGAGAGGGACAGAGAGAGCACAAAAGAGAGGGGGGAGCGCAAAAGAGAGTGGGAGAGAGGGCAAAAGAGAGGGGGGAGAGCACAAAAGAGAAGGGGGGAGGGAGAGAGAGCGCAAAAGAGAGGGGGAGAGAGAGAGCTCAAAAGAGAGGGGGGAGAGAGAGCTCAAAAGAGAGGGGGAGAGAGAGAGCAAAAGAGAGGGGGAGAGAGAGAGAGCAAAAGAGAAAGGGAGGGAGAGAGCGCAAGGGGTGGGACCGCTGTACTGCAAAAAATGGCCCGTGTGAAGGGCTTTAGGACTAATTGTTAATATACAACATATTCCTGGCATGTTTTAAAGATAATATTGATAAATTAATATATCACATTTATTTTATTGTTATGTATTATTGTCATTCCATTAGCAACACTTTCAATTTTTGAGTTCTTAAAATATTTGTTTTTATTTCATACTTACATTTCCAAGATATTGTTATACTCTTTTTAAACATGTTTATTTCTGGCAATCACATTGTCATGAACGAGATATTACATTCTAATGTTTCCTTTTTTTTTTGGCCAATCAAGGTTTCTTGCACATTTTGTTTGTGTTCAGCTAGCTTCCAGTAATGCATTGCTGCTATGGAACTGACTTTAATTGTGTTTAAATCCTTTACAGAGGTAATAATAATATGTCCTAACATATTATAGCATCCTCTTTTTGCACTGTTACTGCCCTTTAATGCAAGCTAAATCATCCAGCTTCTAAAAATCTTTTTAATCTGGTGAGAGTCAATAGGCCTTTTCAGTATTATGAGGTCCTTCAAAGAATGTTTTAAAGGCATTTTTTACCTTGGGAATGATCTAATTAAGGGGAGTTATTTTATTAGGGGGCTTAGAGTAGGTGTAATTAGCATAGAAATCTTGTAATATTTTTTTATTTTTTGTAACTTATTTTTTTTTATTTTTTGTACTTTAGTTAGTTTATTTAATTGTATTTAATTGTAGGTATTTGTAGTTAATTAATTTAATTTATTTAATGATAGTGTAGTGTTTAATTGTAACTTAGGTTAGGATTTATTTTACAGGTAAATTTGTAATTATTTTAACTAGGTAGTTATTAAATAGTTAATAACTATTTAATAACTATTCTACCTAGTTAAAATAAATACAAAGTTACCTGTAAAATAAATATAAATCCTAAAATAGCTACAATTGTAGCTATATTAGGGTTTATTTTACAGGTAAGTATTTAGTTTTAAATAGGAATAATTTAGTTAATGATAGTGTAGTGTTAGGTGTATTTGTAACTTAGGTTAGTTTTTATTTTACAGGTAAATTTGTCTTTATTTTAACTAGGTAGATATTAAAATAGTTAATAACTATTTAATAGCTATTGTACCTAGTTAAAATAAATTGAAATTTGCCTGTAAAATAAAAATAAATCATAAAATAGCAACAATATAATTATCAGTTAGATTGTAGCTATATTAGGGTTTATTTTAAAGGTAAGTATTTAGTTTTAAATAGGATTAATTTAGTTAATAAGAATAATATTTATTTAGATGTATTTAATTAATATTTAAGTTAGGGGGGTGTTAGAGTTAGGGGTAGACAGGTTTAGCAGGAAAGGGGTTAATAAATTTATTATAGGTGGCGGCGGTGTAGGGGGGGGCAGGACAGGGGTTAATAAATTTATTATAGGTGGCGGCAGTGTATAGGGGTTAATAGGTATTAAGTAGGTGGCGGCGGGGTCCTGGAGCAGCGGTTTAGGGGTTAACATATTAATTATAGTTGTGGCGGGGTCCTGGAGTGGCGGTTTAGGGGTTAACATATATATTATAGTTGCGGCGGGGTCCGGGAGTGACTGTTTAGGGGTTAACATATTTATTATAGTTGCGGCGGGGTCCGGGAGCGGCGGTTTAGGGGTTAACATATTTATTATAGTTGTGGTGGGCTCCGTGAGTGGCGGTTTAGGGGGTAATAACTTTATTTAGTTGTGGTGGTATAGGGGGGGGGCAGATTAGGGGTGTTTAGACTCGGGGTACATGTTAGGGTGTTAGGTGTACACACTTCCCATAGGAATCAATGGGATTTCGGGCAGCAGCGAACATGAGCTTTCGCTATGGTCTCATTGATTCCTATGGGATCCGCCACCTCCAGGGCGGCGGATTGAAAACCAGGTACGCTGGGCCGGAAAAGTGCAGAGCGTACCTGCTAGTTTTTTGATAACTCCCAAAAGTAGTCAGATTGTGCCGAACTTGTGTTCGGAACATCTGGAGTGACGTAAGAATCGATCTGTGTCGGACTGAGTCCGGCGGATCGTTGCTTACGTCACTATATTCTACTTTTGCCGGGCTGTAGTGCTTGATAACTACGGTGAATCAGCCTTGCCACAAATAAGCTGCAGAATTCCAGCGTATTTGAGGTTGACGGCTTGATAACTAGAGGCCATTGTCTCAATATATATAACTTGCTAACTATTTTGTTGGGGCTGCTGGAATGGAAAATAATATATATGTAGATATGAGGATTTTTTTTTTTTACTTTTGCTAAAACACTATTGAAGGTTTCACAAGCAGTTTGTATTGTATAATGTAGTGTTTCATTTTGTATCTTTACTACTTCAGTAGCAGTAGGTTAATTGCGTCAGATTCCAGTCCTAGCACATGAAGAGGCTGATGTCTTTAAGGGTCAGTAAACACCTTGAGATTGTAATATATAATGTTTATTTATACATAATGAAACAACTTTGCAATATACTTTCATTATTTATTTTGCCTGTTTTCATGTAATTCAGCTCTGAAAATTGAGCAGTTTCTAATTCTCAGAACTTGAAATGCCCCATGGCTAGCCTTATTGCCTGCAGAATAAAGCTTAAATAGGCTCCTCCAAGTAAAGCAAACAATGGGTAGAGTTTGGCTTTATAAATAATTGCAGTAAAATTGATGTTTTTTGTTTTAAAAATATTAATACTTGGTTGATAATATGTCATTCTATAGTAACATCACAGAACAGTCTTGTACTTACAAGGTATTTACTGTCCCTTTAAGCCGATCTTAAGCAAAGCCCCAATGCATAAATGGGAGCAATTACGCATGTTCCAAATTGTGCAACACTATTGAAATGCTTTGCTTCCTCACCTCTTACCCTCTCTGGCATTATATCACATCTCATGGCTTCATCTTACCTGACACCTGTCTAAAGACTGCTAACCTTCAATATAAAAGAAGAGAGCAGAGGAAGAAGAATACAGAAAAATAACTTATACTGTAAGCAATGAGACTGGTAATGACAAAAGACTTAAATCAAAAGTAAATGTGACCTCTGTTGTAGTAATAATGTACTGCACATTATGGGACAGATTATGAGTGTTGTGCTATTTATCACTCCCGCACATGCACTCACTTCTCTAGAAGTAAGCTTTTTGCATGTGTTGAGTAGTACTCATATTACAAGCTGAAAGTGAAAAGTTTTTGCTTGTGCAATAACCAGTCATGAGTAAAAAGCCGGACTTTGAATATCACAATTGAGTTAATGTATTCCCCCATAGAAGTCAATGAGCCGAAAAAAGTGTGGGAAAAAACTAACATCCTACTCACGAGCAAACCCGATCGCATTTTCTTAAGTGCGCTAACCAACATGAAAATATGGATATATCATAATCCAGTGTTCTTTACATAGCAGGATGTGTTCTATTTATTCTTAAATACATATTTCTATATATGATGGATTTTTGGTACAATATATATCTATACCTAATAATATAGATGATTATATATAGTTAAAGATATATATATATATATATATATATATACTGTATATATATATATATATATATATATATATATATGTATGTATATATATATATATATATATATATATATATATATATATATATATATATATATATATATATATATATATAGGAATATCTATTTAAAAATACTTAGATCATATTCCCCTATGTAAAGAACATTGGATTGGGAAATATTTACATATTTACAGTACAAGCACAGTTAAACACTTTATTAAAAATTAATATTGTATAAATATAATTTTATATGTTTTATTCTACTTGAATGTAAAGGGCTCCAATGCACATAAATAAATATATATATATATATATATATATATATATATATATATATATATATATATATATATACATACATATGTTTTTATGTGTCTTTATGTGTATATATGTCTGTAAATACGTATACATCTTTAGACTTGTACAATTAGGTCCGTAAATAATTGGACACTGACACAATTTTTATAATTCTGGATCTGTATGCCATATATGTCTGTAAATACATACACACACACAAATATATATATAAAAATATATAAATATTTTTTTATTAGATGATGTTATTTTGAGTATAACTGTACTTTTACATGTAATTTTTTATGTGTTTTGTGACACTTATTTTCTAGCGTAACTGTTAACCAGAGCTCCAAATTTGCACTAACCAGGCACTCATTAAATTAAACAAGAACAAACGCTTTTACTTTCAACTTATAATATTTGTGTTAATTCTGACGCACTCAAACACCTGCGATAAACCATATATCACTCGCACATAACTCCAAGCACACCACTCATAATCTGGCCCTATATTATTATTTATTTATTTTTTTTGTAAAATTTTTATTGAGGTTTAATTTTACGGCATACAAATACAAACAATGTTTCAATCTCTACGGAGAAATTGTTCCATATTGGGAATCCAAATAAATGACACAAAAAGACAATATGTATTATATAAGATATCTAGGAATCATAATAAACAAAATCTTTGCTGAATAAACTATATGTCTTCCGAATAATATATATATATATATATATATATATATATATATATATATATATATATATATATATATATATATATATATATATATATATATATAGCCACTTTTGGACCTTGTAGTACTATAGAAATAGCTGTTACAAAAGACAATCGCGAACAGTAAAAGACCACTCTTGGGTCCCAAATTGTTAACCTCTTTTTTTTTTTATAGCATTTACATATTGATCTATTAGGAGGACCTTATGGGTCGAAACTATTAAAGAACACATCAAATATAGGGTATTTTAGAACCCTCATTAACTATGATGTCATTTACCATTACATTTTCAATACAATAGAAGCATTAATAGCTTACACATTTGTGATGAATAGATTCCCTCATGTTTTGAGTCATCTAAAACTTTGGTTAAATATGTATTAGTTGAACCTCACCTGAATGGAACTTGGGCTTCTGTTCTGTATGCATAGGGAGGGCTACAGCAAATAACAAGCAAAGATCCCACTCCCCTAGTAAGTATTAGATAACAGTATATGTCTGTACTGAATGTTTTAACCTGGTTGGTAATGATCTCTAAACTATCTACTTTCTCCTAGTGATTGGGATCACCTCTGAAGGATAATTAGGCTTCCAATAAAGATCTTAGTTAAATTAGGTTAATCAGAAGCTGCCGTTTCTAAGCATATGGGTCTAAATAAGAGGACTATATGTAATGCAAGCCCCTTAAAACTAGACATTTCCTGTTTTGAATATGGCTATGAGAGAACTGTCTAGTTTCAGGCTAGAAGTTATTGTTAAACCATTACCCATAGCTAGTGTAGCTGATATCTTAAAAAAATAAAAATTAAAAAATTAAAAAAAAGGGTCTAAGGTAAATACATCAATAGGTCTTCTTCCACTAAGGCTTACATTTCTTAACATATTTAGAGAAAACATCTGTAGCCAAAACCCATCAGTATAGAAACACAAATGGCAATGTACCAGTTAATACTATGGAGAGGAGCAATTGTAGTATGTAGAGGGGATAATTATCAATGATTTTCATGGCCACATACGTATATATAAAAACATAGGGAGAATAGGTGACAATAATTGCTATATAGAGTCCTTCACATATATTACATAGTCCGCGAAAGAAACTCCATTCCAATATCTTCCATCTATAGGCTCATCACACATTCTGACATTGCCACACAGTGCGCCAGAACAAAAAGTGAGCTTCAAAAAGTTCAACCCACCCCAGTTCTCCGGAAGGTATGGGCATCACTATTTCTCATGGTGCATCGAGGCCCAGGTGAAGAAGCACATTGGAGGGATTCTGCAAAGACCGACACCTGGAGGAGTTGATCAGTCACGAATGCTGCTGACACATCGGAGACCCCCCACACATCTGGGCTCATGGGAAATCCTTTGAGGGTATCATGGGAGAAAGTTGCTGCGCAGACCCACCACTTGCTTGCATTCCAACTCAGGGGGCCGGCCGCATCCCCCCCGTCCTGGAGGGTGGTCTGCGTGGAAAGTTCTTTAAACTCAAATGAAGCCACTATAGCGTCGGACAACTCCGACTCCTTCAGGTGCAGTCCTGTGGTTAGCGATACGTCAGTGCATTGCGTAGCAAAATACATCTCATCTGCCGCCACACATTCCAATTTGTCTTCCCCCAAATAAGGGGTTCGTGCAAGTGTAGCCAGTTCCTTCAAACTATTAGTCATGCTGTGTTCAAAATCAGACAGCACCTTTTCCATAAGCTTTTTAAGATCCTCCATGTTGTCTGATTATGAGTATAGCTATATGTAGTAACCCGGCAAACCGGGGGGGGAGATGAAGTACTAGGTATAGGCCGCCGCCCCTGTCTTCACTGGTCCAGAGTAGGGTCCCTTCTGGGTTATTAGATAAAACATTTATATCCAGCGATGCAGCATGAGTTGATTTACTCTCTGCGTGGTAGCCTGACAAATAATACCGCTGCTAAATTACAATAATCGGCAGATTACTGGAGTAATATGAAGAGCTCCCTATTTTGCGACCTAGTATGGCCACCGCCTGGACACCCCCCGGCCCTATATTATTTAACTATATACAGACTCAATTGAATGAGAGACAGACTTAACAGGATGCCAAAAAATGTGAATATCCTGATAAAAAGGGAACGTTAGCAACAATGCTTTCAGTACAGTGAGACTGTAAACCATTGGAGAGTTGTATGAGGCTATATTGCGTCAATGGAGTAAACCTTATAACTCTGGTCTTTCTTAATTTACAGTATAAGAATGGTTATAATCATATTAAGGATGGTATAAGCTGTAACCACTTTTTTCTTTGAGGAAAAAAACAAATTCTCTACTGTTCTTCTTGGTTGAAGATGAAAACCTTGCATAACTTTGAAACACGTTCTACTCAATAAATAATTGAAAAGAATATTTTATTTTTTACAATAATAACAACTTAAAAAACACTTCATAAATAGCTCCAGATCATCGATCCTGCCCAAAATTGTATTAATATTGTTTAACAAATCTCATAACAGGTTTAATTTAAAGATGTTCAATTTCACTAACATAATAGGCCAATATATTTAAAGGGGGATGGACATGGTTCCCAACTTGGGAACCTGTCTTTTTACCTTTGTGGCAAATGGGCTGCGGACTCTGAAGTCCACTGCTTGGATATACCATTGCACAAAGACATACTTGTTCAACACCACCCCTAGCTTTCTGCTTCTTACATTGTGAAAAGCAGGCTCACGTGTGCAAGTCTGATCCACAAGCATCTGCTGCTTCTTTAAACCCAATGCCTTGTACAAAAAATATCAAAGCAAATATCTCAAATGTAATTTCTTGAGCTGGCAAAATGCCATTTTCATTTTGATTATGAATTTATTTCCTGATAACGGCTTTAAAGGGATATTAAACACAAAGGCCTAGATTTGGAGTTCGGCGGTAGCCGTCAAAACCAGCGTTAGAGGCTCCTAACGCTGGTTTTGGCCGCCCGCTGGTATTTGGAGTCAGTGATTAAAGGGTCTAACGCTCACTTTTCAGCCGCGACTTTTCCATACCGCAGATCCCCCTACGCCATTTGCGTAGCCTATCTTTTCAATGGGATCTTTCTAACGCTGGTATTTAGAGTCGTTTCTGAAGTGAGCGTTAGAGCTCTAACGACAAGATTCCAGCCGCCTGAAAAAAGCAGGAGTTAAGAGCTTTCTGGCTAACGCCGGTTCATAAAGCTCTTAACTACTGTACCCTAAAGTACACTAACACCCATAAACTACCTATGTATCCCTAAACCGAGGCCCCCCCACATCGCCGACATTCGATTAAAATTTTTAACCCCTAATCTGCCGACCGCCACCTACGTTATATTTATGTACCCCTAATCTGCTGCCCCTAACCCCGCCGACCCCTGTATTATATTTATTAACCCCTAACCTGCCCCCCACAACATCGCCGCCAGCTACTTAAAATAATTAACCCCTAATCTTCCGACCGCAAAGCGCCGCCACCTACGTTATCCCTATGTAACCCTAATCTGCTACCCCTAACACCGCCGACCCCTATATTATATTTATTAACTCCTAATCTGCCCCCCACAACGTCGCCGACACCTGCCTACACTTATTAACTCCTAATCTGCCGAGCGGACCTGAGCGCTACTATAATAAAGTTATTAACCCCTAATCTGCCTCACTAACCCTATCATAAATAGTATTAACCCCTAATCTGCCCTCCCTAACATCGCCGACACCTACCTTCAATTATTAACCCCTAATCTTCCGATCGGAGCTCACCGCTATTCTAATAAATGTATTAACACCTAAAGCTAAGTCTAACCCTAACACTAACACCCCCCTAAGTTAAATATAATTTACATCTAACGAAATAAATTAACTCTTATTAAATAAATGATTCCTATTTAAAGCTAAATACTTACCTGTAAAATAAACCCTAATATAGCTACAATATAAATTATAATTATATTATAGCTATTTTAGGATTAATATTTATTTTACAGGCAACTTTGTAATTATTTTAACCAGGTACAATAGCTATTAAATAGTTAAGAACTATTTAATAGTTACCTAGTTAAAATAATAACAAATTTACCTGTAAAATAAATCCTAACCTAAGATATAATTAAACCTAACACTACCCTATCAATAAAATAATTAAATAAACTACCTACAATTACCTACAATTAACCTAACACTACACTATCAATAAATTAATTAAACACAATTCCTACAAATAAATACAATTAAATAAACTAGCTAAAGTACAAAAAATAAAAAAGAACTAAGTTACAGAAAATAAAAAAATATTTACAAACATAAGAAAAATATTACAACAATTTTAAACTAATTACACCTACTCTAAGCCCCCTAATAAAATAACAAAGCCCCCCAAAATAAAAAATTCCCTACCCTATTCTAAATTAAAAAAGTTACAAGCTCTTTTACCTTACCAGCCCTGAACAGGGCCCTTTGCGGGGCATGCCCCAAGAAGTTCAGCTCTTTTGCCTGTAAAAAAAAACATACAATACCCCCCCCCCCAACATTACAACCCACCACCCACATACCCCTAATCTAACCCAAACCCCCCTTAAATAAACCTAACACTAATCCCCTGAAGATCTTCCTACCTTGTCTTCACCATCCAGGTATCACCGATCCGTCCTGGCTCCAAGATCTTCATCCAACCCAAGCGGGGGTTGGCGATCCATAATCCGGTGCTGAAGAGATCCAGAAGAGGCTCCAAAGTCTTCCTCCTATCCGGCAAGAAGAGGACATCCGGACCGGCAAACATCTTCTCCAAGCGGCATCTTCGATCTTCTTCCATCCGGAGCGAAGCGGCAGGATCCTGAAGACCTCCAGCGCGGAACATCCATCCGGACCGACGACTGAACGACGAATGACTGTTCCTTTAAGGGACGTCATCCAAGATGGCGTCCCTCGAATTCCGATTGGCTGATAGGATTCTATCAGCCAATCGGAATTAAGGTAGGAATTTTCTGATTGGCTGATGGAATCAGCCAATCAGAATCTAGTTCAATCCGATTGGCCGATCCAATCAGCCAATCAGATTGAGCTCGCATTCTATTGGCTGATCGGAACAGCCAATAGAATGCGAGCTCAATCTGATTGGCTGATTGGATCAGCCAATCGGACTGAACTTGATTCTGATTGGCTGATTCCATCAGCCAATCAGAAAATTCCTACCTTAATTCCGATTGGCTGATAGAATCCTATCAGCCAATCGGAATTCGAGGGACGCCATCTTGGATGACGTCCCTTAAAGGAACAGTCATTCGTCGTTCAGTCGTCGGTCCGGATGGATGTTCCGCGCTGGAGGTCTTCAGGATCCTGCCGCTTCGCTCCGGATGGAAGAAGATCGAAGATGCCGCTTGGAGAAGATGTTTGCCGGTCCGGATGTCCTCTTCTTGCCGGATAGGAGGAAGACTTTGGAGCCTCTTCTGGACCTCTTCAGCACCGGATTATGGATCGCCAACCCCCGCTTGGGTTGGATGAAGATCTTGGAGCCAGGACGGATAGGTGATACCTGGATGGTGAAGACAAGGTAGGAAGATCTTCAGGGGATTAGTGTTAGGTTTATTTAAGAGGGGTTTGGGTTAGATTAGGGGTATGTGGGTGGCGGGTTGTAATGTTGGGGGGGGGGTATTGTATGTTTTTTTTTACAGGCAAAAGAGCTGAACTTCTTGGGGCATGCCCCGCAAAGGGCCCTGTTCAGGGCTGGTAAAGTAAAAGAGCTTGTAACTTTTTTAATTTAGAATAGGGTAGGGAATTTTTTATTTTGGGGGGCTTTGTTATTTTATTAGGGGGCTTAGAGTAGGTGTAATTAGTTTAAAATTGTTGTAATATTTTTCTTATGTTTGTAAATATTTTTTTATTTTCTGTAACTTAGTTCTTTTTTATTTTTTGTACTTTAGCTAGTTTATTTAATTGTATTTATTTGTAGGAATTGTGTTTAATTAATTTATTGATAGTGTAGTGTTAGGTTAATTGTAGGTAATTGTAGGTAGTTTATTTAATTATTTTATTGATAGGGTAGTGTTAGGTTTAATTATATCTTAGGTTAGGATTTATTTTACAGGTAAATTTGTTATTATTTTAACTAGGTAACTATTAAATAGTTCTTAACTATTTAATAGCTATTGTACCTGGTTAAAATAATTACAAAGTTGCCTGTAAAATAAATATTAATCCTAAAATAGCTATAATATAATTATAATTTATATTGTAGCTATATTAGGATTTATTTTACAGGTAAGTATTTAGCTTTAAATAGGAATCATTTATTTAATAAGAGTTAATTTATTTCGTTAGATAAAAATTATATTTAACTTTGGGGGGTGTTAGTGTTAGGGTTAGACTTAGCTTTAGGGGTTAATCCATTTATTAGAATAGCGGTGAGCTCCGATCGGAAGATTAGGGGTTAATAATTGAAGGTAGGTGTCGGCGATGTTAGGGAGGGCAGATTAGGGGTTAATACTATTTATGATAGGGTTAGTGAGGCGGATTAGGGGTTAATAACTTTATTATAGTAGCGCTCAGGTCCGCTCGGCAGATTAGGGGTTAATAAGTGTAGGCAGGTGTCGGCGACGTTGAGGGGGGCAGATTAGGGGTTAATAAATATAATATAGGGGTCGGCGATGTTAGGGCAGCAGATTAGGGGTACATAGGGATAACGTAGGTTGCGGCGGTGTAATGAGCGGCAGATTAGGGGTTAATAATAATATGCAGGGGTCAGCGATAGCGGGGGCGGCAGATTAGGGGTTAATAAGTGTAAGGTTAGGGGTGTTTAGACTCAGGGTACATGTTAGAGTGTTAGGTGCAGACGAAGGAAGTGTTTCCCCATAGGAAACAATGGGGCTGCGTTAGGAGCTGAACGCTGCTTTTTTGCAGGTGTTAGGTTTTTTTTCAGCTCAAACAGCCCCATTGTTTCCTATGGGAGAATCGTGCACGAGCACGTTTTTGAGGCCGGCCGCGTCCGTAAGGAACTCTGGTATCGAGAGTTGCATTTGCGGTAAAAATGCTCTACGCTCCTTTTTTGGAGCCTAACGCAGCATTTGATTAAACTCTCGATACCAGAGTTAATTTTATGGTGCGGCCAGAAAAAAGCCCGCGGAGCGTTAACAGCCCTTTTACCGCCGAACTCCAAATCTAGGCCCTAGAGATTTTAGAATAAATTGTTTAATTACATGTAGTAAAACAACTTTCCAATTACTTTCATCATTTATTTTGTTCTCCTTACCTGTAATTTAATTCTGAATAATTGGGGACTTTCAAATTCATGCTAAACATTGGTTGCACACCCTAATAAGTCATTTATAACCATTTTTTAATTGGCCTCAGCAGAATTGTAAACTAAGTTACAATATGGTGGTGCCAACTTCTTCTTGGACATTAACTTTACCATTATTTCTTTTTCAATATTTAATAAGCAACTAATATAATTTTTAAAACTTAATGTACAATTTATTCTTAGGCGAATCTTTGCTTTAAATACATAATTTACATTTTTTTAGTGTGTGTAATAGTGATGTCGCGAACATAAAACAGCGAACAAATCCACAAATGTTCGCGAACGGGCAAACCGAGCAAACCTCCATAGACTTCGATAGGCAGGCGAATTGTAAAACCCACAGGGACTCTTTCTGGCCACAATAGTGATGGAAAAGTTGTTTTAAGGGGACTAACACCTGGACTGTGGCATGCCGGAGGGGGATCCATGGCAAAACTCAGATGGAAATTACATAGTTGATGCAGAGTCTGGTTTTAATCCATAAAGGGCATAAATCACCTAACATTCCTAAATTGTTTGGAATAACGTGCTTTAAAACATCAGGTATGATGTTGTATCGATCAGGTAGTGTAAGGGTTATGCCCGCTTCACAGTGACAGACCAAACTCCCCGTTGATGTGGAGCAAGACGCAGGAGCAGAAGAGGACTCAGCTGAGGAGGTTATGGAAGAGGATGGAGTAGGAGGAGTAGAGGAGGTGACAGCAGGCCTGCCTGCAAGTCATGGCAGTGTCACCAACTCCTCTGCAGAGCCACGCATTCCATGCTTGGCAGCCGTCAGCAGGTTTACCCAATGCGCAGTGTAGGTGATATACCTGCCCTGACCATGCTTTGCAGACCAGGTATCAGTGGTCAGATGGACCCTTGCCCCAACACTGTGTGCCAGACATGCCATTACTTTCTTTTGCACAATCAAGTACAGGTTGGGGATTGCCTTTTGTGCAAAGAAATTTCAGCCAGGTACCTTCCACTGCGGTGTCCCAATAGCTACAAATTTTTGGAACGCCTCAGACTCCACCAGCTTGTATGGTAAAAGCTGGCAGGCTAAGAGTTCAGACAAGCCAGCTGTCAGATGCCGGGCAAGGGGGTGACTTTGTGACATTGGCTTCTTATGCTCAAACATGTCCTTGACAGACACCTGACTGTGGGCAGATGAGCAGAAACTGCTCAAGGCGAGAGACGGAGTGGCGGATGGTTGAGAGGGGGCAAGGAGGACAGCAGTGGTTGAAGTGGCTGAAGATGCTGGACCAGGACGAGGATGGAGGCTTTGAGTTTGTGTGCTGCTTGTACTCATGTGTTGATCCCATAGGCGTTTGTGATGTGCGATCATGTGCCATCACAAAGCAGTTGCACCTAGGTGGGTGTTGGACTTCCCACGACTCAGTTTCTTTTGGCACAGGTTGCAAATGGCATCGCTGTTGTCAGAGGCAGACACACAAAAAAATGCCACACTGCTGAGCTCTGCAATGATGGCATTCTGGTGGTGGCAACAGCATGCGTTGATTGGCGTGCTGTCTGGCTGACCCCGGGTACCGATGCATGCGGTCTGATTGTGCCACTAGCTCCTTGCGACGACCTCCCCCTGCTTCCAACTCGTCTCCTCCTCCTCTCTGTCTCCCCATCTGAACTTTTCCCCTGTTCTTCTTCTCTTCTAGCGGGCACCCACGTGACATCTACGGACACATCGTCATCATCAACCGCTTCACTTGTATCTGACAACTCAGCAAAGGAAGCAGCAGCAGGTACAACATCATCATCATCATCACACCGTACGTCCATGTGTGTAATGCTGCCTGACTGAGACATATCCCTGTTATCTACATCCTCTGGCAATAATGGTTGCGCATCACTCATTTCTTCCAACTGATTTGTAAATAACTCCTCTGACAGATCAAGTGAAGCGGCTGTGGTGCTAGTGTTGGTGGTGGCGGCAGGCGGGCGAGTGGTAACTTGAGAGGTGCCCGAAGCTAAGCTGGAGGAGGATGGTGCGTCAAGGTTCCGAGCGGAAGCTGTAGAAGATTGGGTGTCCTGTGTTAGCCAGTCAACTATGTCCTCAGAAATTTTCGAGTTTAGGGTATGTGGCCTCTGAACACTGGGCATTATTCTAGGGCCAAAGGAATCACAGCACCACGACCACGACGGCCCCTGCGGGGTGGCCTGCCTCTGCCTGTCATTTTTTTTTCGATTAATGGTACTATGCATGCAAGCTACTGTGACAACAGATATGAGTGGCACTGTGCACTGGCAGAAGTTGGCAGAGTAGACGCTGTAGACCTGACACACACGCTTGCAGACAACTAACTGCTATTCAATCTATTACAGTCAAAAAAAAAAATTCTTTCAAATCATTACAATTTATAATCTGACTACTAGAAATAAGTGAACACTTGGCTCTCTGATGCCTTGGCTCTTTGTGCCCTGTGCTTCTAAGTGTCCTGTGTTACAAGTGGCCGAGTTAAGAACTGGAGTTGAATCCATGACACTATCATCTAGAATGCTCTACTAACAAGATGAAGCACTGTTCTAACCCTCCATCTCATCTCTCTACAGGTATGCATCTCTCCTGCTTCCTTTATCTGCCTGGTTGCCCCTCTGTATCCCTTTAATTTTCTAAAATACACTGGTATGCATCTCTACTTGCTTCCTTTATCTGCCTGGTTGCCCCTCTGTATCCCTTTAATTTGCTAAAATACACTGGTATGCATCTCTCCTGCTTCCTTTATCTGCCTGGTTGCCCCTCTGTATCCCTTTAATTTGCTAAAATACACTGGTATGCATCTCTCCTGCTGTCTGGATTTATGATTTTTTTGTTAGATTTGTTATCAGTTCCTTAACCTTTTGTCTTCCCCCAATCTAATTTGCAAGTGTATATAACTCCAGTCTCCTAACTAGTCTGCCTGTGCACAGCTGTCCTGATTCAAATCATTACAATTTATAATCTGACTACTAGAAATAAGTGAACACTTGGCTCTCTTATGCCTTGGCTCTTTGTGCCCTGTGCTTCTAAGTGCCCTGTGTTACAAGTGGCCGAGTTAAGAACTGGAGTTGGAAACTGCTGTCCCACTAACAGGAAAAACGTACTAACTATACACCTGCACAATGCTTTCCATGTATTTTCTGCTATTTCTGTCTGCCCTTTTCCTAAAAATCACTGCACTTCCCTGTAGCAACAATAACCCACACACTATCCATATCTCACCCTCCCTTCTCTCATCCCCTATGCTCTCCTCTCATGAACTACTTTGTCTTCTTAGAAATACTTCCCCATCTAACTCTCCTGTGTCTAATCATACCCGCTCCTACAAGTCCCCCTCTCACCTTCTGTCACTCACACTCCTCCTACTGCTTGCTGCTGGTGACATCTCTCCTAACCCTGGCCCTGTAGCAATCACCACACTTTTACACTCTCAGTCAGTCCCCCACTGCAAAAACTCAAGGTCACGCAATCCTAACAATCTCATATCTTTTAACACACAGTGCTTATCCCCTCTCTTTTCTTGTGCTCTTTGGAATGCACGCTCTGTCTGTAACAAACTTACAACTGTTCATGACCTGTTTGTTTCTAACACCTTCAATCTTCTAGCAATTACTGAAACCTGGTTATCATCTTCTGACACTGCTTCCATTGCTGCTCTAATGCACGGTGGTCTCCACTTTAGCCACACACCTAGGCCAGGCGATAGACAAGGTGGCGGTGTTGGAATCTTACTCTCCCCCTCCTGCTCCTTTCAGCACCTGCAGCCTCATCCATCTCTCTCGTTTTCCTCCTTTGAAGTTCACTGCATCCGACTATTCTGCCCCCTCTCCCTCAGGGTGGCAGTTATCTATCACCCCTCCTGGACCAACCTCCCAATTCCTTGATAACTTCGCTGCCTGGCTTTCTCACTTTCTCTCTACAAATACACCTGCTTTAATCCTGGGGGACTTCAACATCCCCATTGATAACCCATCTGCCCCTGCTGCCTCTAAACTTCTCTCACTCACAAACTCCTTTGGTCTCTCACAATCCACCATATTCCCTACTCACCATGACGGACACTCTATTGATCTAGTATTCTCCTACCTCTGCTCTCCCTCTGACGCCACCTGTCTCCCATTTCCCATCTCAGACCACTATCTGCTCACCTTTAAGCTTAATATACAGGCTATACCTGTAGAAATCTGCACACTGTGGATCCTCTACAACTCTCCAACCTTATTCAAAAACACCTCCCCCACACTTCCACAATATCCTGCCCTGACCTTGCTACAACCCACTATAACAATACTCTCTCCTCGGCACTGGACACTTTCGCTCCTCCCCAAATACGCAAAACCCCACGTCGTCAGCTCCAACCCTGGCACTCTAACCAAACACGCTACCTGCAAAAATGCTCCCGTGCTGCTGAACGTGCCTGGAGGAAATCCCGCTCTGAATCAGATTTCCTTCACTATAAGTTCATTCTTTATTCTTACTCCTCTGCCCTTCACTTAGCCAAGCAAACCTACTTATCTTCTCTTATATCTACTCACTCCTCAAACCCTAAACGTCTCTTCTCCATTTTCAACTCTCTCCTTTATTCACCTTCACCACCCCCATCATCTGCCTTTAGTGCTCAAGACCCGTCAGACTACTTTTTCAACAAAATAATTACCATCCAAAGTAATATCCCAACACAAGTCTGCAACATTCCATCTCCGCCCCCCTCCACCACTCTCAGCACCTTCCCCCCTACCTCTGAGAATGAAGTGAGTTCCCTATTGTCTTCCTCACACCTCACTACCTGCCCACTTGACCCTATACCTTCACATCTAATACCTTCTCTGTCTTCTACCCTCACTCCAGCTCTCACTCACATATTTAACCTATCCCTTACTACCGGTTCATTCCCATCTTCCTTCAAACATGCAAAGTTCATCCCCATCCTCAAAAAACCCTCCCTCAGCCCCAATTCTCCTGCAAACTACCACCCCATATCACTGCTTCTTCTAGCTTCAAAAGTCCTGGAAAAAATAGTCTTTGATCGCTTAACCCACTTCTTGTCCTCCAACTCACTGTTTGACCCCTTACAATCTGGCTTCTGTTCCCAACACTCAACTGAGACTGCCCTCACCAAAGTTACTAATGATCTTCTTTCTGCTAAAAAAAAATGGCCACTACTCAATACTTATCTTACTTGATCTGTCTGCTGCCTTTAACACAGTTGACCATCCCCTTCTCCTATGGACTCTCAGTTCCTTTGGGCTCTCTTACACTGCCCTTTCCTGGATCCACTCCATTGCCTCTGTCTGTTGGAGTACCTCAAGGCTCTGTTCTGGGTCCCCTACTCTTCTCTATTTATACATCCTGGGTAAACTTATCAGTAGCTATGGCTTCAACTACCACCTCTATGCTGATGATACCCAGATCTACCTATTCACCCTTTCACTCTCTCCTTCTGTCCTTGCTCACATCAGTGTCTGCTTATCTGGCATTTCTTCTTGGATGGCCTCTCACCACCTAAAAATCAATATGTCCAAGACTGAGCTCCTTCTAATCCCCCCTCTAATTCTACCCCGGTTCCTAACTTTTCAATCACTGTTGGTGACACCACTATCTCCCCATCACCCCAAGTCCGCATCCTAGGAGTTACACTTGACTCCAATCTGTCCTTCATACCCCACATCCAATTGCTCTCTTCCTCCTGTCACAACCATCTATGCAATATCTCCAAAATCCGTCCATTTCTGAGTGCTGAAACTACTAAACAGCTAATCCACTCCCTGGTAATCTCCCGACTTGACTACTGTAATAACCTTCTAACTGGCCTCCCTCTCTCCTGCCTCCCCCCTCTTCAATCCATCCTAAATGCCTCTGCTAGGCTAATCCACCTCTCCCGACGCTCTGTATCTGCTTCACCTCTCTGCGAGTTCCTTCACTGGCTACCCATCCACAGCAGAATTAAATTCAAAATTCTCATCCTGACCTACAAAGCCCTTACCAATGTAGCCCCCTCTACCTGTTCTCACTCATCAAGAAATATACTCCAGCCCACCCCCTAAGATCCAACAATGACCTACTCCTTGCATCTTTTACCATCACCTCCTCCCATGCCAGGCTACAGGACTTCTCTAGTGCAGCACCAACCATCTGGAATGCACTTCCCAGAGCTGTTAGACTTTCCCATAACCTTTCCTCCTTTAAATGCTCCCTAAAGACCTTTCTGTTCATGGAAGCCTATCTCTAAATCAGTAAAAAATGAATTCTACCTGCCTAACTGCTGCCCAATCTAACTACACACTAACATCATTCTCACCTTTGCAGTCCCCACCTCCTGTTTCTCACCCTCCTACCATCTAGATTGTAAGTTCCCATGGAAACAGGGCCCTTAATTCCCCCTGTATTAGTTTTGTTAAACTTTGGTGTATTTTATATTGTATTGTACTGTACTTTTATCTTTGTACCCATGGACAACGCTGCGGAATCTGTTGGCGCTTTATAAATAAAGAATAATAATAATAATAATAATAATAATAATAATAAATGTACACTACTGTTACACCAGATATGTGTTGCACTGGTGTAACACTGTGCCCTGGCAGGCCCTGAAATGCACACGTGTGAAGGAAACTGACTGCTATTATTTCACAGTCAAATTTCTAGTTTTATTTTTAACCCCTTAACGACCGAGGACGTGCAGGGTACGTCCTAAAAAAAAAGGCAGTTAACGCCTGAGGACGTACCCTGCACGTCCTCGGTGTGGAAAGCAGCTGGAAGCGATCCTGCTCGCTTCCAGCTGCTTTCCGGTTATTGCAGTGATGCCTCAATATGGAGGCATCCTGCAATAACCTTTGGTAGCCATCCGATGCAGAGAGAGCCACTCTGTTGCCCTCTCTGCACGGGAGATCAGTGGCTTTCCTCGTTGGTGGGTGGGAGCAGACTAGGGAGGCGGATGGCGGCCATCGATGGCCCTGGTCATTTGGAGGGGGGCGGGATCGTGGGCAGGGATGGCCAGGGGTGCGCACGGATGGGCGCACGTGCAGGGGTGGGCGGGGGCGGCGACGTGCACGGGGAGGGAGTGGGTGGGAACCGCTACACTACAGAAAAATCTGTAATATAAAATGTTGATAAAAGGGATAGTAAGTAAAAAAAAAAAACGATCAGTAAGGTGGGGGGGTTTGTCTGTGGGGGGGGGAAGCTACACTACAGAAAAAAAAAAAAAAAAAAAAAGCCCTTTTTTTGGCAAACTGGGTAATGGCAGACAGCTGCCAGTACCCAAGATGGCCCCCAATAAGGCAGACAGGGAGGGTTAGAGAGCTGCTTTGGGGGGGATCAGGGAGGTTGGGGGCTAAGGGGGGATGCTACACCACAGCATATGTAAATATGCTAAAAAAATATTATTTGTTTTTTAAAAAAACTTTTATTTTAGTACTGGCAGACTTTTTGCCAGTACTTAAGATGGCGGGGACAATTGTTGGGTGGGTAGGGAAGGGAGCTGTTTGGGAGGGATCAGGGGGTCTGATGTGTCAGGTGGGAGGCTGATCTCTACACTAAAGATAAAATTAACCCTGCAAGCTCCCTACAGACTACATAATTAATTAATTACCTAAAAAATTTGTGAAAAAGTGAACGATTTTTTGTATTTGATCACATTTGGCGGTGAAATAGTGGCATGAAATATACCAAAATTGACCTAGATCAATACTTTGGGATGTCTTCTAAAAAAAAAATATATACATGTCAAGGGATATTCCGGGATTCCTGAAAGATATTAGTGTTCCAATGTAACTAGTGCTAATTTTGAAAAAAAGTGGTTTGGAAATAGCAAAGTGCTGCTTGTATTTATGGCCCTATAACTTGCAAAAAAAGCATAGAACATGTAAACATTGGGTATTTCTGAACTCAGGACAAAATTTAGAAACTATTTAGCATGGTTTTTTTTGGTGGTTGTAGATGTGTAACAGATTTTGGGGGTAAAAGTAAAAAAAAAGTGTGTTTTTTTCCATTTTTTCCTCATATTTTATAAAAAAAATTATAGTAAATTATAAGATATGATGAAAATAATGGTATCTTTAGAAAGTCCATTTTAATGGCGAGAAAAACGGTATATAATACGTGTGGGTACAGTAAATGAGTAAGAGGAAAATTACAGCTAAACACAAACACTGCAAAAATGTAAAAATAGCCTTGGTCCCAAACTGACAGAAAATGGAAAAGTGCTGTGGTTACACCAGATATGAGTTGCACTGGTGTGACACTGTACCCTGGCAGGCACTGAAAAGCACACATGTGAAGGAAACTGACTGCTATTATTTCACAGTCAAAAAAGTGTTTATTTTTTTTAAATGTACACTACTGTTACAACAGATATGAGTGGTGGCACTGGGCAAGTGGGCACAGTATACGCTGTGAGCCTGACACACACGCTGGCAGGCAGGCAACTGCAATTAGATTACACAGGGAAAAAAAAAAAAGCAGACTGATGTTCTAGCCCTAAAAAGGGCTTTTTGGGGTGCTGTCCTTACAGCAGAGATCAGATGAGTCCTTCAGGACTGTAGTGGAAACTGAATACACTAGCCTAGCTATCGATTTCCTTATTAAATCAGCAGCAGCTACACTGTCCCTCCTCTCACTAAGAATGCAGCTTCTGAATGAATCTAAAATGGATGCTGTCCAGGAGGTGGGAGGGTCTGCTGCTGATTGGCTGGAATGTGTCTGCTGACTGTGAGGTACAGGGTCAAAGTTTACTCAATGATGATGAATAGGGGGCGGACCGAACATCACATATGTTCGCCCGCCGCGGCGAACACGAACAAGCTATGTTCGCCGGGAACTATTCGCCGGCGAACTATTCGCGACATCACTAGTGTGTAATGTCCCTTTAATAAATTCATAGAAACAGCACAGAGGTGTCAGGTTAAAAATCCCTTTATTTTAGAACATGGGGATCAAAGAAAACACAATGTTTTGGGGCGGTCCCCTTAATCATGTGATGTCATAGTACAGCCTTTAACCTTCCTTTATAGCATTAACGATTCATGTGTTTAATTACTCAGTTAATCAATTAACTATGCTAGTATAGGCTGTAAAGTTAAACAAAGTCATAAAAACCACTTGTCATATAAAGAACATTCATACAAAACCTGTATCCAAAATAGAAGTTAAAGTTAAAAAACCTCACAAAGTAACTATTTATGTAATTGCAACTATTGTCTGATTCTCTTATTGCACTAGCCAAAAAATATATCAGAGTGATGATACATTGTAAAATTCTTAATATTTACACCAACAACATTAGCATAAATTGTATTCCGCAATAAGCAAATAGCATCTTATTATGATTCTCATGACTATTGAAGAGGACCATAATATAACCAAAGAAACTCTAAAGGATTTCAATAAAACACCGACCAATCAATCTCTTTATTAAGTCCCTTTGGTTCTAAGGTGTCCAATTTAAATATCCAAAAGACCTTGCGCTGTTTTAAAAGCAAATCTCTATTGCCTCCACGTCTTGGAATGTCAATTTTTTCAATTACCTGAAATCGCAATTGATTAATTTGATGTCCAAATTCCAAGAAATGTGCTGCTACAGGCGCTTTAATGTTCCCGCATCTTATGTTGCTCTTATGCTCGGTTATCCTATCCTTGATATGCCTAGAGGTCTCACCGACATAGCCACGCCCACAAGGGCATTTAATGAGATAGACAACATAAGATGCGAGACATGTATAGTGCCCATTATTTTTAAATTTATGTCCTGTTAGGGGATGGGTGAAATAAGAACCCCTAATCACTGAGCTGCAATTAATGCAGCCAAGGCATGGAAAACATCCAACACTTTTATCACTAATGTAAGTTTGTTTAGAGATTTTCCTAGCGCCAATATCAGCTCTTATTAGTGTGTCCCTTAAGTTCTTGTTCCTCTTAAATGCTGGCATGGGTGGGGAATTAAATTCCTCAATATCTTTCATGCACTGTCCCAATAGATGCCAATGTTTGCGTATTATTTTTGTTATTTTGTTACTCTCCTGTTAGGAAGATTGTCTCTGATGACAATCTGGTTCCCCTTAGATTAAGAGAAATGGGGTCTAAATTCTTGGCACGTGGTTATCCTGACAGTTTGATTGACAAAGTCACTGCAGAGGTATTAGCTATACCTAAGGAAAATCTTATCACTAAAAGGATTGTCAAACAGAAGGATAAGCGATTGACCTTTGTCTCTCAATACTGTCAGGAGAGTAACCAAATAACAAAAATAATACGCAAACATTGGCATCTATTGGGACAGTGCATGAAAGATATTGAGGAATTTAATTCCCCACCCATGCCAGCATTTAAGAGGAACAAGAACTTAAGGGACACACTAATAAGAGCTGATATTGGCGCTAGGAAAATCTCTAAACAAACTTACATTAGTGATAAAAGTGTTGGATGTTTTCCATGCCTTGGCTGCATTAATTGCAGCTCAGTGATTAGGGGTTCTTATTTCACCCATCCCCTAACAGGACATAAATTTAAACATAATGGGCACTATACATGTCTCGCATCTTATGTTGTCTATCTCATTAAATGCCCTTGTGGGCGTGGCTATGTCGGTGAGACCTCTAGGCGTATCAAGGATAGGATAACCGAGCATAAGAGCAACATAAGATGCGGGAACATTAAAGCGCCTGTAGCAGCACATTTCTTGGAATTTGGACATCAAATTAATCAATTGCGATTACAGGTAATTGAAAAAATTGACATTCCAAGACGTGGAGGCAATAGAGATTTGCTTTTAAAACAGCGCAAGGTCTTTTGGATATTTAAATTGGACACCTTAGAACCAAAGGGACTTAATAAAGAGATTGATTGGTCGGTGTTTTATTGAAATCCTTAGAGTCTCTTTGGTTATATTACGGTCCTCTTCAATAGTCATGAGAATCATAATAAGATGCTATTTGTGTATTGCAGAATACAATTTATGCTAATGTTGTTGGTGTAAACATTAAGAATTTTACAATGTATCATCACTCTGATATATTTTTTTGGCTAGTGCAATAAGAGAATCAGACAATGGTTGCAATTACATAATTAGTTACTTTGTGAGCTTTTTTAACTTTAACTTCTATTTTGGATACAGGTTTTGTATGAATGTTCTTTATATGACAAGTGGTTTTTATGACTTTGTTTAACTTTACAGCCTATACTAGCATAGTTAATTGATTAACTGAGTAATTAAACACATGAATGGTTAATGCTATAAAGGAAGGTTAAAGGCTGTACTATGACATCGCATGATTAAGGGGACCGCCCCGAAACGTTGTGTTTTCTTTGATCCCCATGTTCTAAAATAAAGGGATTTTTAACCTGACACCTCTGTGCTGTTTCTATGATTTGATGGTGGGCTTGGCAGTGGCCCACGGATGTGTCAGCTCCTCTGGTTGTAGTGCTGGTTCCTGTTTGAATTTCCTTTAATAAATTCAAACACAGTTTGATATGTTCTTTATTGAAAATACATTAGTGACTTATTACTTTTTTGGCAGAAGGTATTTGGCATTGTGATTACTCAAAAACATGCTGACAATATTAGATTACAACAAAAACTTTATATAGTGAGCAAATATCAAAAATACTGTGAATTTTGCACTTCAATGTCCTTTTACGACCAGATTGACCACTTCCTGTTGTATCCACCAGTACAAGAATGTCACTCATATGCTATAGATTTGTTCCTCTTTATTTTATTTTTTTGTTACCTCATGCACATATCAATGGAATTGGTTCTTTATAACATCCAAATCCTGCAACTGTTACCACATATGGTTCCTATTATTCATATAACTGCTACATAAAAGGAAATCTTACACTGTGAGAACAGTTCACCAGTTCCTGGAACCTTGACAATGAATATTTGATCAAAAATGTTCTGACTCTCCATAAGCAGAAAACAGAACTTCACTTAGATTTTAGAAATATAATTTATTAAAAACAAAGCATTAAAATCCAATAACTCACTAAAACACTATGTTTTGTCCAGTAATGTGCCATTTGTCAGGACACCAGCTGCTGATGGAAGCACTTAAGCTGTTACTGCTGACCTCAGACTTAATATCCCTGCTGCTCGCTCTAGCTATTTTACAGTGTTCGCTTTCACTCTGCGCAAAGTAAGGTTTTCCTGTTCTTTGTGTAACACTTCCTCTACAATTTATTATGTCAGGTCATTTCACTTTCATAAAAGACTTAAGAATATTTTTGTATGCTTGTCATACCACCAAGAGCATTTCCATATGAAGAAATATGCTAGAAAATATAATATATCAATATCTATTTATTGATGAACAAAACATCTGGTTAGGTAAAAAATATATTTTAATTTGCATTCAGTCTCACATTTGAACTGACAATAAATTATACAAATTATAGCAATGCACCTTCTATTGCACCCTTTCTGGTGCTAGTTCTAAAAAAAAAAAAAACAGCCAATCATAGCCCATATATCCAGATGAACACTGTTTAGAGAGGGCTCATGCAGTTATTTAGAACTTAGCAGTAATCTATGTTACTGTGTGTTCCAAAGTCATTACTGCAGTGGCTGCAGGAGAGTGCTCTAGTAAGAGTCAACGGGGTCTAAGATTGGCTGTGCTGCAATCTAAAAATGTGTTTAAAAACAATTAAGTTAAGCACTGACTTTCTATTGCTGCAATACTTTCAATACTTTGCAGTAATCTATAACATTAACTTTTCCTTTAAAAGGGACAGTCATGTCAAAGTTAAACTTTTATGATTTAGATAAAGCATGCAATATTAAACAGCTTTCTAGTTTACTTCTATCATCTGCTTTGCTTTATTCTCTAGGCATCCTTTGTTCAAAAGCATACATAGATAATCTCAGGAGCAGCAATGCACTACTGGGATCTATCTGATGATAGGTAGCTGTACATACAGAGAGTGCAGAATTATTAGGCAAATGAGTATTTTGACCACATCATCCTCTTTATGCATGTTGTCTTACTCCAAGCTGTATAGGCTCGAAAGCCTACTACCAATTAAGCATATTAGGTGATGTGCATCTCTGTAATGAGAAGGGGTGTGGTCTAATCACATCAACACCCTATATCAGGTGTGCATAATTATTAGGCAACTTCCTTTCCTTTGGCAAAATGGGTCAAAAGAAGGACTTGACAGGCTCAGAAAAGTAAAAAATAGTGAGCTATCTTGCAGAGGGATGCAGCACTCTTAAAATTGCAAAGCTTCTGAAGCGTGATCATCGAACAATCAAGCGTTTCATTCAAAATAGTCAACAGGGTCGCAAGAAGCGTGTGGAAAAACCAAGGAGCAAAATAACTGCCCATGAACTGAGAAAAGTCAAGCGTGCAGCTGCCAAGGTGCCACTTGCCACCAGTTTGGCCATATTTCAGAGCTGCAACATCACTGGAGTGCCCAAAAGCACAAGGTGTGCAATACTCACAGACATGACCAAGGTAATAAAGGCTGAAAGACGACCACCACTGAACAAGACACACAAGCTGAAACGTCAAGACTGGGCCAAGAAATATCTCAAGACTGATTTTTCTAAGGTTTTATGGACTGATGAAATGAGAGTGAGTCTTGATGGGCCAGATGGATGGGCCCGTGGCTGGATTGGTAAAGGGCAGAGAGCTCCAGTCCGACTCAGACGCCAGCAAGGTGGAGGTGGAGTACTGGTTTGGGCTGGTATCATCAAAGATGAGCTTGTAAGGCCTTTTCGGGTTGAGGATGGAGTCAAGCTCAACTCCCAGTCCTACTGCCAGTTTCTGGAAGACACCTTCTTCAAGCAGTGGTACAGGAAGAAGTCTGCATCCTTCAAGAAAAACATGATTTTCATGCAGGACAATGCTCCATCACACGCGTCCAAGTACTCCACAGCGTGGCTGGCAAGAAAGGGTATAAAAGAAGAAAATCTAATGACATGGCCTCCTTGTTCACCTGATCTGAACCCCATTGAGAACCTGTGGTCCATCATCAAATGTGAGATTTACAAGGAGGGATAACAGTACACCTCTCTGAACAGTGTCTGTTAGGCTGTGGTTGCTGCTGCACGCAATGTTGATGGTGAACAGATCAAAACACTGACAGAATCCATGGATGGCAGGCTTTTGAGTGTCCTTGCAAAGAAAGGTGGCTATATTGGTCACTGATTTGTTTTTGTTTTGTTTTTAAATGTCAGAAATGTATATTTGTGAATGTGGAGATGTTATATTGGTTTCACTGGTAAAAATAAATAATTGAAATGGGTATATATTTGTTTTTTGTTAAGTTGCCTAATAATTATGCACAGTAATAGTCACCTGCACACACAGATATCCCCCTAAAATAGCTATAACTAAAAAAAAACTAAAAACTACTTCCAAAACTATTCAGCTTTGATATTAATGAGTTTTTTGGGTTCATTGAGAACATGGTTGTTGTTCAATAATAAAATTAATCCTCAAAAATACAAGTTGCCTAATAATTCTGCACTCCCTGTATATGCCTCTTGTCACTGGCTTACTTGATGTGTTCAGCTAGCTCCCAGTAGTTCACTGCTGCTCCTTCAACAAAGAATATCAAGAGAATTACACCAATTTGATATTAGAATATACATTGGAAATATGTTTGAAACTATTTGTTCTATTTGAATCATAAAAGAAAAAAAATGGGTTGCATTTCCCTTTGAGCTTTGCTAAACACATGTTGGCATTTTAATATAATTTATGGAAAAATGTATAACAACCATAACCTAACTACTTTCTGACTCTTGTTATTATTTATATGAATCCTCCCTAAGAACCACATTACTAAGTATTCTGTAAGGACTATGCTCAACTCAAATACTGTGTTTGCATATCTGTTTTAAATATGTTCAATAGCTTGATTTTTACTTAACTAAAGGGGTAAATTGAGAACTCCAAACATGTGTTCTATGTATGTTTTTTATAGTATTTATGAATAATCATCAGTGATAGTTAAACAGGACCTGCTCCGATATATATGCATTTTAATTGCAGTTAATGAACTTGAAGCTAAAACATGCTTCTAAAGTGCCCTCTAGTGACACAATATTGTAAATAATGAAGATGCAATAGCAATAAATAAATGTGAAAATCATATATCTTGTATTAGCTCTAATATTTAAATGTCATTATTAAAACCCTACTTTTAGCAAAAAATACTATAATTAAAATGATGTACTCAATATTATATATATGTCTATCTCTATCTATCTATCTATCTATCTATCTATCTATCTATCTATCTATCTATCTATCTATCTATCTATCTATATACAAATAGCTATGTGATTTTACAAGTTACAGAATAATCCTTACAATATACAGTAATTATGGTCCAGAAAGCAATCTTTTAAAAAATGACATTCAAAACCAGTACTCTCAGTTCAGTTATGTTTTAGCTTTCTCACCACAAGTGTTTAATAAGCTCCAAAATAATCTATTTACAGTTTTTAGCCCTTATTAGTTATGTTGATGGTTTCAGAAGATTTGCATTTTCTATATTGAATAGTAAATGCACACTTATGTAAAAAGTTTGTTTTTGTAGTCTTTTTTCAAACCTTCATGGAAAAAAAATAATAAGTAGCCAATGAGAAATACGTGTATAAGCAAAAGTACTGTATTCTCATGCCATAGAAAAGACCAACAAACAGTGTAAATTTTATTTACTAGTTGGATTCCTCTAAGTTTTATGAAAGTTTTTTTTTTTTTTAAATATGTTTTTATTGAGGATTAAGCAATACAACCGGTGTCACAACGCAGGTGACTAAAAAATGCACATATATGCAAACATTATATTGTTGTGATGATACAGTAAATACAGCTATTGATGGAAATGCAAATCACATAACTCAAGTATATCAAGCTTGAAATACAATATCAACCGCAAGAACCTCATTTTTAATTATCATGAATAAGATTATAAACCTCATTTTTAAATAGTGTGAACAGACTGTGAACACAGGGGCAAACTAATACTTCAGTATTATCAATTAACTTTCCTAGGAACTTCATAAAGTCAGTTTAGGAATATCTGTCTGTACACTTCAACTAGCATTCACAGTGCGCATCTCCAGGCGGGGGCGGCCCTCTATGGGAAGGAGGGAGGGAAGAGAGGGGAAATAGAAATTAGGAAGTATGATAAGAGAGGAGAAGGGTGGGCAATCAGTTTATTAGTAGGGGACATAGGAAAGCAAGTGTCATCAACCAATTAGCATATCTCTAATTTGGTGTGAGAGTTTAATTATAATAATGGAAGGGATCAGAAACTTTAATGCAGCTGAAAATTTAACTGTGATCTCCTTGATAGGTAAACCAAGGATCCCAAATCCGCCAATAGAGCTCCTCCTTGTCCATGTTAGAGTAGAAACTTTGTTCCATTTTGGCATATATCTGCATTATAGATATAACTGCTGTAATATCTGGAGGTTGGGTTTGTTTCCAGGCCCTTGCAATCGCCAGTTTCGTAGCCGCTAGGACAAAGATGACCAGTTTAGATACGTGAGTTGGGACACTCTTCGGGAAGATATGTAGGAGGGCAATGGTAGGAACGAGTGGGGTAGAAAGCCCAAGATTAGCACAAAGGGTTTTTACCTGATTCCAGAGGGGTGTAAGTTTCGGGCAATCCCACCAGATATGCATATCTGAACCTCTTTGCATACAATCTCTCCAGCATAGAGGAGACGTTGTGGGGAACATCTGCGACAACCTCAAGGGAGTATAGTACCATTTTAGGTATAATTTCATGTAGGCCTCTAACGTGTTTGCACGATGTACCGTCTTTTTAGTTAGTGTCATAGCTGTACTTAGGTCTTTATCTGAAATAGGTCTAGATAGATCACCTTCCCATGCTCTCAACTGCCAAGATCTGTCTCTATTTGTGGACAACTGTAGGAGATCATAGTGGAATGATATAAGCTTAGGAGTCTTAATAGGAAGCTGCCATAGCTTTTCCCAGTTAGTCAAGGGTCTATTCAGAGCCTTGGTGAATCCCCATGATGTCATAAAGGCATATAGTCTCGAGTATTCAAACGAGGCCCACGGGGGGGGGGGAGCTCTGGGATAATTGTTCTCATGTTGTGAGGAGTGAGTAAGGTACCTGAGGGGTATAGACGTGAAACCACTTTCAGGTCCCACGCATTCCACTGTTGAATGTGTGTATCAGGGAGAGCCGCCAGTAAGGCTGGTATGGAATGAATGGGAGACGGGTGTGGGGAAATGTCTCGTAGATTTCTGAGGCTATACCAAACCTTCAGATTATCTCTGATGATGGTATTTTTTAATGTCAAGGTATCGACACTGTGGCTAGATATCCAGGGTAGGTCTGCTAACTATAATATATAATATAATGTTTCTATGCTTTTCCAGCCCTGTACTTCCCCTTTATCTGCCCATGCTGTAATATGAGAGAGCCTAGCTGCCTCATAGTACCCCCGTATGCTAGGCATTGCAACTCCTCCATGTTCATATCTTTTTTGGAGTATTTTCGCTGCAATCCGGGGCCTAGACTTATGCCAAATGTAATGTTGTCCAATGGATTGGAGCTTATCTATTAAAGTATTGGGGACATTAAGAGGGATACAGCGGAAATAGTACCGAATTTTAGGCAAGATCGTCATTTTGAAATACGCGATGCGACCTAGCCATGAGATCTCCTTAAGACCCCAAGAGGAGGTAAGCTCAGTAATCTCTCTAATAAGGTTTGTATAATTAACGGTAATAACCATTTTTGGGTCCAGACCAAGTTGTACCCCCAGATGACGAATAGTGGATCTCGACCATTGAAAAGAGTACGACGTTTGTAATATATCTAATTCAAATGCTCGGATGTAAACTGGTAGAGCCTCTGTTTTGGTGACATTTATTTTGTAGTAGCTATGAGCACCAAACTCAGTAATAATATCAAAGAGTGCTGGTAAAGAGCCTATTGGGTTTGTTAAAAAAAGCGTGACATCGTCCGCATATAGTGCAATCTTCGCAGTCGTGTCGCCAAACTGGACGCCTCATACTGTGTGTGATTGCCTGATAGCCTGGGCCAAGGGTTCAATGGCCATGGAAAAAATCAGAGGTGACAGGGGGCAGCCTTGTCTGGTGCCATTGGTAATACGTATTTCCAGAGAGGCAAAACCTAAACCTTTAACTACTGCAGAGGGGCAGGAGTACAGGGCTCGAATTGCAGTGATCACATCTTCCGGTATGCCAAATTGGTCGAGTGTGTGTCATAGGTATTCCCATCTGACCCTGTCAAACGCTTTTTCTGCGTCTAACAACAGGGCCAGCAGGGGAGCCTCAAGCGAGAGGCTTCCGTAAGGATATTTAGCATTTTTCGGGAATTATCCGGTCCCTCTCTGCCAAACATAAAACCAACCTGGTCTGTATTTATCACTTTCGGGAGCATGCTATTAAGGCGATTAGCCCATAGCTTGGCATATAGCTTCACATCACCATTTATCAAAGAAATTGGTCTGTAGCTTGTACATTGTGAAGGGTCTTTGTTTGGCTTAGTGATAGGCAAGATTACTGCTTGTAAGAATTCTTTGTGAAATGAGCCTGCCTCTCGAGCCTCAGCATAGACCTTAAGGAGGATCCTGTTTAGTTCTGGTTTAAACAGCTTGTAGAAGGCGTTCGGGAAGCCATCAGGACCCGGAGCGTTGTTATTATGGATGTGTTTAATGGCTTGATTAAGCTCATTTGCGGTGAATGGGGCTTTAAGGGCTTCTCTATCCTCCTCTGGGAGGTTTGGCAAGCCTAGCGCCTGTAGAAAGTCTACTACCTCGCGTGAAGAAGACTCTTTGGTAGCCATCGTGGGCTTAAGATGGTATAGGTCTGAATAGTAGGCCGCAAACGTCTCACCAATTTCTTTGGGTGAGGAGACTGAGGTGTTGCCTCTTTGGAGAGATAAGATTCGGGCTGCCGCTGTCCTGCTCCTTAGTTTATGGGCAAGGATGGTTGAGGCCTTATTGCCTTGACAGTACATCAACTTCTTAAATCTAGCATAAGAGTCTTTAACTCTTTGCAGTTCTCTATCAGCCAGTTGTGTTCTTAGTACCTTAATCTTATCGGCCAGGTCTGTAGTTGAAGATTCTTTATTCTCCTGTTCTACAGAGCGAAGCTCAGCAACAAGAAGGCCTAGGGATTGACCTGCCTAACGTCGAAACAATGCCTGTCTCCGAATGCATATCCCTCTTATGTATGCCTTTAAAGCGGCCCATATTGTTTGAGAGGATACATCTGGGGTATCATTTATTCTCAGAAACTCTACAATGGAGGCTTGGAGAGAGGTTCTGAAAGCTTTATCTTGGATCATTTGTTTTGGACATTTCCAGCTAGGTCTAGACTCTGTGGTTAGGTCAGTAAAGAGAGTAAACATCAGAATATCATGATCTGACCAAGGGCAGACCTTTATATGTGACGTTAAAACTCTATTGAGTGTCCATGAGTCAGTGAAGAAGTGGTTGAGTCTTGAGTATGAGTTATGCGGTCTAGAGAAATATGTATAGTCCCTGTCAGTGTGGTGTAGTGCCCTGCAGATATCATATAAATTATGTTGGATAATGTATTGTCGGAACTTATTGGCTGTAGTAATAGAATACTCGTCAATTGTTTTCCCACTTTGAACCTTCTTGTCCAGTAGGGGGTCCCATATCATATTAAAGTCACCCCCTAGTATTATCATCCCAGTTTTGTGTTTCTCAAGTTTGGACAGCGTACCTTTTAGGAATTTAGATTGTGATTGGTTTGGAGCATAAATGTTAACTAGGGTGAATAGTATACAGTTTAGTTTACAATTGAGCAATAGGAATCGCCCCTGGCTATCGTTCTCTGCATGGATATGTTCAAAATGAAGGGATTTATGTATGGCAATCGCTACTCCTCTAGATTTCTCGGTATGAGAAGCTAGAACCACTATAGGGTATTCCGGGGTCTTGTACGGGGTCTGGGTTGACGCTAACCAGTGTGTCTCCTGTAAAAACATGACCTGTACTTTCAGGGACTTCATAGTATTGGTAAGCATACTCCTCTTTTCCTGTGAGTTAAGTCCCTTGACATTTAATGTTGCAAAGGAAATAGTGTTAGAAGTCGTCGCCATTTTTTTTTTTTTTTTTTTTGGGGTAAGGGAAAAGGGGGAGTGAGCAGGGAAGGAAAGTTAGAGGGAGGGATTCAGGTATCAGACTCACCCCGTCCGGAGATGCACACCCGAGTGTGGCCCTCACAAAGAGCCACTAGGGATCACCTCCTATAAGGATTTCAATTTTCACCTAGAGGATGATGAGAAGAGCAGATATTGAACAAATGAACAAAGCAAAATCTAAAGAAAACACTGAAGATCAACTATGCAGTTCAAACAATATAATGGATGTCTTATAGGTTTGAACCGAGTGTATCTGTATTAATCAAGTGAGGTTTTATATACTTTATCAAATGTGGTGAACCGCAGGATCACCAAGAGGAGAAGTGTAACTAAATACGAAACTGACTTCTCCAGTCCCCGCAAAAGGGGGATAACATAAATGGAATTTGCATGTATGGGGGGGGGGGGGGTAGTACAAGTATTTAACTTGTATGTAGAGATTGACTATCATTGGGGGAATGTGAATAAAAAGAATAAACCAGTGTCTTTCCATTAATTAAATAATACATCATACTGCAGCAAGCATAATACCCTGTAAAGTTAATGATATAGCATCAAACATTATATGCATATTTATTACCTATGGATCAGAGCTATTTAAGTATCATTTGGGGGACTATATACCAGTGTACTTCACTTAAACTAAATAATATGTCCCCATGTCTATAAGCAGATTAGTATGTAACGTTAATGGTATGTAATACATTGAAAACTCAGTTAACTCTCATAACAATATAGATCAACAACATATAAATGCCTGGGAGGGATTAAGCAATTTAAAGAACTGAGAGGAAAGGGGGGGTCCCGTGAGTTCCGGCTTAAAAGGATGGTTACATAGAGAACAGAGCGGGTACCACTCGGTAAGTATCCAGTCACCTATGGGAGGTTCCAGGTCTCCCCATTTCCTCTATGGAATGAGTAACTAGCATATGGTGAATATATCAAACAATATATATATGTTTATGAACTTCGGATCAGAGCTCTTTGTTTATCGTTTGGTGGGGCTTTGTAATCTGGGAGCAAAATCTGGGGCACCAGCCCGGATTTCGGTAGTAGAAGGGATGTCCTTTCTATTAGCTCTGTTTATTGTTTGGGGCATATCTTGAACATCTGACCGATCTTTAGAGGGTATAGAGTCCATATCCTTTCGGGGTTTAGTTAGAGCGAGACCCCAGTCTTGTAGTAGATCAAATCCTTCTTTAGGGGTGAAGATTGTGTGAGTCTCCCCATTCTTAGAGACTATGAGCCTTGTCGGGTATCCCCATCTGTATCTGATATTTTCCGTTCTGAGAATCTGGGTGATGGTCCTGAAGGATCTTATCTTTTGTAGAGTGTAGCTGGAGATGTCCGGAAATACCATGATTTGTTGGAACTTATCGGGAAGTTGGGGTTTGTTGGCCAGCTCTCTCATTTGTGGGTAAAGAAGTGGATTCTAGCCAGGACATCCCTAGGCTTTTCTTGGGAAACAGATCTGGGTCTAGCTACTCTGTGGACTCTATCAAGTAAGAGACCAGGCGTCTCTGAAGAGGGCAGTAAGATATTGCAAAACTCCAAAACATAGGACTCCAGATCTTGGGGGCCTACCTCTTCAGGTATTCCACGGAATCTTAGATTGTTCCGACGGGAGCGATCTTCCATGTCGGCTAATTTTAGTTCTAGTTTAGTTTAGTCATATATCTGGATTGCTAGATTTTGGGAATAGGCTTGCAAGTGAGCATGGTCCACAGCCAAATCCTCTTGCTTACGCTCCAAAGTTTCAGTGCGTTCTCCCAATGCACCGATCTCTCTACGGAGCTCAGCTGTGGAACCTTTAATTTCCTTTGTCAGAGTTTCTTGGAGAAGGTTCATTCGTCTAGTGAGAACATTCACAATGTTTGCAGACAGGGTATCTGGCATAGGAGACTGGGAGTCCATACTGCCTTCAGATTCACTGCCTTCTTGTGCAGATGGAGAGTCTCTATACATTTGTGATTTCCCAGTATGGTGGCTTTTAAAATGGTCTGCAACTGTTTTTCCAGGCGGATGAGACGGTTTAGACTTTCTTTTGGTAGTGTGGGACATGGTTTCAGGTTAACTCCTGTGGCCTGACCAGTGTGTGTAGCACTTGCTCTGTAGTGCAGAATATATTGAATAAGACACAGGTGAAGAGGATGATGCTTAAGTACCCCTGACATCAATCTTGGTTTAGGCGGCCATATTTGGCATTGGTTTGAACATCGAAAGAAAGCCTGACAGCTCTACCTTGGGTAGCAAGAAATCTTGGTCAGACTTCTCTGAGGATGGGCAAGGTGAGATTCTCAATAGACACCCTCTCCAGGGGATTTGCCCTCACTTGGCCAGGACGGAAAAAGGAGAGAGGATATGACCTTCTGTTTCTTTGAACAGCAGGAAATGAATGGAGAGAGTGTCCGAGATTATCAAGGGAAATAGATTCTAATCTGTAGTGCCTTCTGGGTAACAGCGTATCTAGGAGTATATACCCCAGTGATATCCCAACAAATTGGGTACCTTAATTTGCACTTTTAATTTAAGTACAGAGAGACCTCTATATTAATATACCTGCAGAGGAAAAGACAAAATTAATTTATATAGTGAGTCTAATAGTATTCATTTGTATACCAATTACAGATTTGGAAAGAGCTTAGGATACAGTGCTGGAGGAAGAAGAATGGGTAGTAATAAACACAGCTTATCTTAGAATATTACTGCACTTTGAATCTAGTACATAAGATCAGTAGAATGCAACCTTTCAGGTGTCCAACCTATAAATTATATCTGATGTAATTGTTACAATAGGTTGGGCCTGTTGGTAAAGAAAAATGTTAGACAGAGATTATAATTAAATTACACTCCACTTTGGGTTGAGAGCCCAGAGTCATACAGGCTGACGCAGCAGCTATAACTTCACATAGCATTAAAGTGTGTTATTGTGACAGAACAGGTTCCTCAGTCTCACTGAGGCTGTGTTGCAGATGTGTATCCATATAAAGAAGGCAACATCTCAGGGTGCAGTGAAACAAGCCACAGTGACAGATGATGTCCCTGAAAGTTATCAGTGGAGGGAGATACAGATATAGATTCTCTCAGGACCCCACACAGTATCCAAATAGGTAGGGTAAAAATGTCCCAAAATAGGGGGGGTCTAAGGTGGCCACAAAGTCTCTGATGTAGTAGTGGACAGGGGAGTACTCCTAGCCCCCTGTAAGTACTGAGCAAGGTGGGATAATAAAGGCAGGGCTGTCTGTGCTGGTTTGTAGATGTATGTTTGAGGCACAAGTGGTCTGCAGCAGCAAGTGAGATTCTGTAAAGTAGAGTTAAGTGCCTGTCAGCAGGTTTCCAGCACTCACACAGCCCTCACAGGGAATCAGTATGTATTTGGTAGAGAGCCTCCTATTATCCCCAAATCAGGACCACTAAAGGTCTGTGGCTGAGTTAAAAGAAGTCCATTCAGCCTGTAACTGTATATCAGGGCATCCAGCAACAGAATAGTTAATATGTTAGGCTCATTTGTCCTAAGAAACAGTGCGAGTATTATTTGCAAGTATGTAGGCCAGAAAGTGCAGTGGCGGTGTTAAGGCTGAGAGGTAGTAGGTGCCGGTTCTTATCTACTTGTGTTTTGGTATGTCTTACCCTCTCCAGACGTAGGCCAAGTCCTTGCGAGTGGTGCAGAGCGGCCTGCAAGGGGAAGAGACCTGGCCGCAAGATGGCGGGTGTTCGCGCTGAAAAGGCTTATGTCAACTCCCGGTCAGAGCCGGGTCACGATCTCCAGCAGAGGGGCCAACAAGTGGAAGTCCAGCCAATGGCCCCGTCCTTCAGAAGATACCCGGAACTTCAGGTCTCCCAAGCTAAATGTCAGGTAGAATGCTGCTGTACCGGAGCGGAGCCCCGACCCTCTGGTCAGCAGTTTAGTAGAGGTATCTGTGTAGTTGGCCTTCTTCTAGGGTAGATACTGCAGAGGGAGAGATCTAAGTTGTCCCACGGACTGTTTTGTTATGTTGACGGGTATCGCCACAGGGCCTCTTAGATGAGTCCGGTTTCAGCAACGCTGTGCATCGATAAAGTCTCCTGTTTGTTTCCAGTCATCTAGGCTCCTTTAGGGCAGGTTGTAGGGTCTAATTTGTGAGTTTGGATCTCTTTTTCCTGTACTTTTTGCCTGTTATTTGAAAAACTATCAGAGAGCACTCTCCATGCACGTCTTTCCAGTTAGATGGCTAGGTCCGCCCCAAAAGTTTTTTTTTTTATTGTGCACATTTGTTTTCAAAAACTCTCTCTCTCTCTGTATCTATCTATCTATCTATATATAGGGAGCCAGGAGAAATAAGAATGAGTGAGTACAGGCAGAAAGTCTAAAATATGAATGAGAAAAAGGAATGAAGAGAGCATAGTTATCCAGGGACACTTTGCAGCTGAGCAAGCAAACAGGTTGATGGAGTATAGGCAACCTACTGTTCAACTGCTCCGCCCACTCAGTTCTGCAATCAAAATATACCCAATTGATAGTAATAGTATAATTTAGACTTATCCATACCTTATTATACAGATTATAGCACCAAACTCTTATACCTACCCCATAATATTGGCAATACCAGTCTCTAGAATACTGGGCATATGGTTATTGTTACAACACAGCCTCAAATTTGGGCAGACAAATAATATGTGAACACATTCAATAATAATAACAACAATATTTCAGTAGGAGTTAATTATATTTAAATAATACAAATATATATATATATATATATATATATATATATATATATATATATATATATATATATATATATGAAATATGATGTGACCGCACCACCCAATTTTTAGATAATATGCTCAGGCACGGGATAAAGTCTGGTCCCAGACTATATAATAATGAGAAAATCAAGAATCCCAGCCAATGAGTCTTAGAATAAAGAAGTTTTTATTCTTCAACAAAGGATATGTTCCAGTGTGATCTTTCACACTATGCAATTATAACAAACATAGGGGAAACGTCTGATGTAAGTTCATTCAGATCCACACATACCCCATCCACCAAACACATTCGTATCCAACACTCAGCACAAAATATAAAAAGTAAAAATCAAAAAATAATAATAATACAAAAAAGTGAAAACTTCACTATCACTCCCAGGGCGTCCCCAGGGAGTGTGAACAGACACCACCAAACTAGGACTCTATTAATATTGGAACCATCAAAGAGTGTCCGCTAGATCCGTAACTCTATAACATTATATAGAACAAGAATGTCTCATTATGTTGCGGGTACTCCAACTGTAACAGTGTGTGGTCACTTGAAATCATAAGCAAATAACTTGTTGCCAATATATTAGAACAGTCACAGGAAACACAACATGTTATAGCATTTGTAATCCATAGTAGGTAATTCCTACAGAGACCTCAATGACATATCTTGTAGATGTGTCAATGTTACGGTTCAAATGTCCCTCCAACCTGCCCTGCTTCTGGCCACATAACGTGTAGTGGGGAGCTGTAAACGTAATTTCGGCCCAAACACACACTCTCTCAAAACTTCACTCACGGTATCCTATACTACACCATATGTGTGGTTCCTTACTGAAAAGAGGATGCAATATGGCCCAAATTAGCTTCTACAAAAGCTGCGAGTATCTCATACCCTCATGGAAGCTTGTAGCCTTTGGCTTGTTCGAATCAAAGAAAATACATGGATAACAGTGTTACCTCCTTCAGTGTATGTAAGCTTTCCAGGTGATACCGTGAGACTCGGTCCTCGCCGTATATCTTCAGTGTGGTTATTAGGACCCTCCAATGCAGAACTCTAGTCTCACCTCACATATTGAGTAAGCATATATCATAAACAATTTCTGTGGCTCGGACAGCAGGATAGACAGGTCTCAGTGGTGACGTCTGACCGTTCCGACGCGCGTTTCGGGACTCCGCCCGAATTTCGAATCTCAAGGAATTTGCAGGTATTGGTGGGGAGGTGCAACTTAAACAGAATCGTATGTATCCCTATTGGGTAATTGCATACACACCTCCACTCTGACATCACGCTATACACATACGAATTTGTTATCATTGCCTAGTTTGAAAACGAATGTATCTCAGACTCACAAATAGTTACCAGATATAACACAATGAACATTATGATTGTTGAAGAACCAAAATACTGTAAAACCCACCATTCAGTGCCAAAGCACGATATATTTCAAGACAAAACCTATATATATAACCGAATGTGTACATAAAGGAAACAAACATAAAACGAGTACTAAAGCTTAATAACTTCTCATAATACCAATACAAAAACTACAAATGTAAACTCAAGATTAATTCTACGATATCTGTCATGAATCGCAACTTAATAAATGAACTCCCCGCTACTGGTATTCTAAGCATAGACTACCAGTGTAAACTAAACTATATCTGCTGCCATATATGGCGACTCAATTAAGGGGATCCCTATACCGGATACCCTCTCTTCATACAAATTCGAAAGTAAACTTATATAAAGTTTAAACAGTAATTTAACTGAAATATATCCCCCACACAGGAAGACGTCTCCCAGGGGTCTCAAAAGAATTTATTCTTATCTTATTTTATGTTGATTCACGAAATCATATCTTATTTGACAGATGAGTCACACAGAGGTAATTAATCCACATAAAGTATAAAGAAACAGCCAGTAATATTTTTATAAAAAAATTATCAGATTTCCGGCTATTTCTATGTACAGGGAACTGAAAGTCATGTATAGTATCTGATTGTCACAAGACCATGTCAGACCTATACAACGTCTCGTAAGGTACTGTGTATGTATATCATAAAGATAGAATATATTAATTATTCAATCTTTAAGTCCAAATGGGACAGTGTTTGAATCCACTTCTTCTTCTCCTTCACTATCCATACCTAGAAGAGGAACACATTCTATTAATACCTACAAGAATGAAAATAGAGAAACTCACCAAATTAGAAAATGAAAGCATTATAGCTCAAATGAAATTTCCCAGGAAATATCTCTATTCAAGCCTTTGGAGACCATGGTATCTAATTGTCTAATCCACTGTGCTTCCTTTCTAAATAATATTTTTTGTCTGTCCCCTCCTCTACGCAAAGGGGGGACCCCATCAATGACTTGAAACCGCAACTGACTCTTGTTGTGTGCAAATCGAGTAAAATGATGGGCCACAGGTGCGTCTTCGTCATCCTTACCTATAGCTGCTTTGTGTTGACGTATCCTATCACGGACAGTCTGGGTGGTCTCTCCTACATATGCCAGGCCACACGGGCACTTAATGACATATATGACATATTTAGAATTACAGGAGAACCTTCCATTGATTGGAATCCTTTTACCCGAAAGTGGATGGGTAATATGATCCCCTTGTAACATAGAATGACAAAGAGCACAATTCATACAAGAAAAGGAGCCTTTCTTAGCAATTTCAATGGGTTTTCTCATGGTACCCCAATCAGCACGTATAAGTTTATCTTTCAAGTTTCTATTTCTCCTAAAGGAAAATAATGGAGTCTCATTGAAAATCTTGCCCACGTGTATATCCTCTCTCAACAGGTGCCAGTGTTGCAGTATTATCCTTTTTAAGACTTTACTGTGTAATCCAAAATGGCTCACAAAGGGCACCGAAAATTTTTTAGATTCACGAGTAGTTTTACTCAGTAGACTAGCCCTATCAATATTCAATACTTTATTCATATTCTCTGTGAGAATTTCCATTGGGTAACCTCTATCCAAAAATTTTTTGGACATTTCATCCAATCTCTGTAGGCAAATAACTGGATCGTCCACAATCCTTTTAGTCCGCAACAGCTGGACCAATGGGAGATTCTTAATCAGAGAGGGGGGATGGAAACTTTCATAACGTAAAGTGTTATTCCTATTCGTTTCCTTAGAGAATAAATCACTTCTGAGTTTGTGGTCTACAATCAATATCATAGTGTCTAAAAAGCTTACTTTGGTCTTACTTGCTTCCATGGTAAATTTTAATGATCCATGAGCCGAATTGAGTTTTGACACAAATTGTGTAAGACCATCATCACTGCCAGTCCAAACAAAGAAGATATCATCTATGTAACGATACCAGCCCAATATGGACTTCTTATAATCTTCATCCCTGAAGACCACATCCTCCTCGAACTTGCCTACAAAGAGGTTCGCATAGGTAGGTGCTACATTTGAGCCCATTGCCGTACCTTGTTTTTGGACATAGAATGTGTCTTCAAATAAGAAGAAATTTTCATAAAGAATGATCTTAAAGAGATCCTTAATGAACCTTCTTTCACTGGGGGAATACAGATTGTCCTTTTCTAAGAAATAAAATATACTATCGATTCCTAACTCATGAGGAATCGAAGTATATAGGCTAGCTATATCCATCGTTACTAGCTGGCTATTGGAAGGAACTACCAGCGATGATATTTTGCACAAAAAATCAGTTGTATCCTGTAGATACGAGCTTAAATAGCCTAACAGAGGTCTGATAAGTTGATCCAAAAATATTGCAATCGGTTGAAACATTGAATCAGTGCCTGCGACAAGAAGTTTTTTTATGTATCTTGGGTAATATATAGAACACCGGTATAATCGGATGTTCTTTAATCAGGAATTTAGCCTGTTTGTTTGTAATAATGTCAGAGGCTAAGGATTCCTCAACTATCTTACTGATTTTACTTTTTACCCTCAACGTGGGATCAGCCGTCAATTTAGCATAATTCTCTGTATCTTGTAATTGTCAGAGGACCTCCTCCTTATATTTGTTTTTATGCATAATAACAAGGGCCCCACCCTTGTCGGCTGGCTTAAGGATCAAATTCTCATTTGTCTGAATGGATTCAAGTGCTAGCTTCTCTTGTCTAGAAATATTAAACTTACCCTTTGCATGAAATTTTTTTCTAAATCTTTCAAAATCCTTTTTAATTAAAGTAATATATGCTTCAACTGAAGCATTAGTATGAGGAGGATTGAAAGTACTTTTAGGTTTAATATTTCGTACATGAAATTGAAATGGACTGGTAGACTCAGCTTTGTTTATTTCCTCTATATTCACAAAAAAACTCTTTAGTCTAAGATTCCTAAAGAAACGATGGAGGTCACATTCTAATGCAAAGAAATCTGGAGGGGTAGTTGGGACAAAAGATAATCCCTTTTGTAATACCCCTAAAATGTCCTCTCTGATCTCAATCCCTGATATATTCACTACTAAACTCTCTGTTCCCTCCGATTCTGTCAGGTTGAGATCTGATATGTAGTGTCTCCTGTGTTTCCTCCCCCCCCCCTCCTCTTCCTCTTCTTCGATTCCTTGTACCACGTCCTCTTAAGGGAAAAGGGACTGAAGAGTCACTGAAATCACAGATGAGGACTCACCCGGGAAATTATATAATTGTGCCCCTCTTCTAAACCTTCTAAAAGGTGTAAAGTCTGGATTCCGCCATCTATAGACTTTGTTATTTTGGTAATCAGTAAGATCCCTCTGAAATTTCTTGTATTACTTACTTTCTAAACTTTTTTTAAAGGTAGATAGATCACTATCCAATTTGGACTTAAAATTACTAAAGTCTGTTTCAGTCTTTAACTCCTTGATGGACAGTTCCACTTTGTCAATCTCCTGCTGCATTTTAGGTAGCTCCTTCTGTATATACTCAATTGTCAAAATTAAGATATCATAAGAGCATTTATTTAAAATGCCCTCAAATTTGTCACAATACTCTGAATTCTCCCTAAACAGTGTGGGATGAAGATGACTTCTGAGACCCCTGGGAATACGCTTCTGTCTGAAGTATTCTGCTAAAGTAACCGAATGTAACTCATACACAATTTTTTGCTTAATCATCTGCTCTAAACTCGGCGGTTCCTTAACATCAGGTTCAGTATTCAAAATGTCTCTATTACCAACACATAAGGTGGCTATTCGTGAGGCATCCAAATCCGAGTAAGCAAACATCTTAGTCCCCTCCATCATACTAATCACCAAAAGGTGTGCAGGTCATGGACCAAAATAATATGTGAAATATGATGTGACCGCACCACTCAATTTTTAGATAATATGCTCAGCACGGGATAAAGTCCGGTCCCAGACTATATAATAATGAGAAAATAAAGAAGTTTTTATTCTTCAACAAAGGATATGTTCCAGTGTGATTTTTCACACTATGCAATTATAACAAACATAGGGGAAACATCTGATGTAAGTTCATTCAGATCCACACATACCCCATCCACCAAACACATTCGTATCCAACATATAAAAAGTAAAAATCAAAAAATAATAATAATACAAAAAGTGAAAACTTCACTATCACTCCCAGGGCGTCCCCAGGGAGTGTGAACAGACACCACCAAACTAGGACTCTATTAATATTGGAACCATCAAAGAGTGTCCGCTAGATCCGTAACTCTATGAAATTATATAGAACAAGAATGTCTCGTTATGTTGCGGGTACTCCAACTGTAACAGTGTGTGGTCACTTGAAATCATAAGCAAATAACTTGTTGCCAATATATTAGAACAGTCACAGGAAACACAACATGTTATAGCATTTGTAATCCATAGTAGGTAATTCCTACAGAGACCTCAATGACATATCTTGTAGCTGTGTCAATGTTACGGTTCAAATGTCCTTCCAACCTGCCCTGCTTCTGGCCACATAATGTGTAGTGGGGAGCTGTAAACGTAATTTCGGCCCAAACACACACTCTCTCAAAACTTCTTCCCAAAGACCATCAAAATTGAAGAATTATTGCACTATTACTGTATTATTAAAGTTATAATGAAAAAAAATAATCTCCTACTCAATTATTTTTAACTGTCCAGCTCTTATATATTATCACTTACCCTATTGTAGGACTCAGCTGAGTGCTTAAATACACACATAACTGAAGTGACAAAAACTACATTAGATCCACTGTCCTAATAGCCTAAGTTTTCCTTGGCTTCTAATGACACTCTGAGGGAAGAGGTGCAAGGGAAGAGCTAGTCTGCAATATGTCGAATTACTAAAAACAGGAAAAGAGGCACAGCAAACACTTAGTGCAGCTAATCTTACTGTGTGATTATGCACAGCACCGGACTGGGTGAGCTATAGGGGGCAAATACATTTTTATATTATTTAGTCTGACAGCAATTTTCATATTTTTGCACTGTGTTTAGGAAGTCGTGTATTTTTAAATTCAAGCTAAAATCAGTAAGATACAGACGATACAAAGTGATATAATATGAAGATTACTGTCAGACTAAATAATGCAAATATGCAAACAGTAAATTATCTACAGTAGTAACCAAGTAATCCCCCCTCTTTTACAACAAATCAGCACAGCTCCTTACCTACTGTGGAGGAGCTGTTAGTAAGTGTTTTTTCTTCTGATTTTTTGCAGTCAGTTTAAACATTGGTCACTCAGAGAAGGTGTAATTAGGAGTCCATGTCTAGACCTGCTCTCAGTGATCAAGCAAACACTAACTTATTATTGTTTAACTGCACTGTCATTCAAACAAAGTGGCTAATGATGTACATTGTTTTGTCAAGCTATTATATGTTGTGGTACAATGGCTTTATGTTATTCTATTGGTTAAGTTTTATTTTTACTTGACATTGTATCACTAACTGACATGAGTCGCACACCGGCATATTATTGGTCGACTGAATAGTCAATAAAAAAAAATAGCCAATAATATACATTTTTTTATGATCCTATCATGTATGGTGGTACATTGGTCATATGTTATTCTATTGGTTATGGTATTTTTATGTATGTTACAGGATTTTGCATCACACAGTTATATTACTGGTCAACTAAGCTTTCAATCAAATATATTGGCCAATGGTATGCATTGTTTTGTCAGCCTATTATATGCAGTGGTAGATTTGCCATATGTTATTCTATTGGTTAAAATGTGTTTGTCACGTGATATTGTATCATTAACAGACATAGGTCACACACCGGCATATTGGTGGTTAACTGATTTGTCATTCAAACAAATTAGCCAATAATATAAATTGTTTTATCAGCATATCTTATGCGGTGGTACATTTGCCTGTTTGCATGGAAGCTGTATTTGAAAAGTTCCTGTGTAATTTTAAAAATGTCCCTTTTGGTATGGCCTTTAATTTGTTGTTGGTATGGAAAATTGAACAATGTAATAAAGTGTTGCGGTTTTTTTTCTGTAAATAGTGGTTTGTAAATATCCAACTGTTTGTTTGATAATAGTATTTATTACTATAATCATACATGAGTTTTATGTTTAGGTCATTATTGTTAAGTTTTGTAATAAATAAAGATAGAAGTGTTTCTGATCCTTCCCTAAATAAACAGAATGTCATCTATGTATCTTATCCATAACGAAATATATTGGGTATATTCTTCCATATCATCACTGAACACAGTCCACATTGCATGCCTTAAATTTTGTAAAAAGAATTGATCTTTGAAAGTGAAAAAGTTGTGTTTTAAGATAAATTCAAGTAATTTCATTATGAATTGAGTGTGTCAGTATTATCAGTTTGATTACTTTTAAGATTTTTTTCACAGCTTCTAAGCTGAATTTATGTTGAATACTAGTATATAAGGACTCACCATCAGCTGTGACCAAAACAATTGAAGGGGAGAGATATACATTCTGTAACTTTTGCATTACTTCCAACATGTCTCTAACATAAAGTGTAGACATATTCTTTTATGCGGTGATCAACAAATTGGCTTCCTTTTTCTGTCAGGCTGCTAATGTCTAACACAATTGGACGTTTGGATGGGTGGGTAAGATTTTTGTTAACCTTTGCTATAAAATAATTGGTAGCTACTTTTGAATGTTCTACATTTAATTAAAGTTTTTTTTTATATTATTTATGGTACCATTGGTTTTAGCCTAAGATATATGTTTAGTGTAAGTATTGAGATAAGTTTCTGTGGGATAAAATAAATATTTTTTATAACACTGAGTATTAGATAGCTGGGAATCTGCCTCCTGTAAGTAAGCATTGTTGGACCGCAGAACTATATTTTTGCATTTATCAGTCCAATTTTTAATCTCATTTAATGGTTTATTTTCCTCTTAAATTAGATTATTGTCTATTCAGGTTTTGGACATTGATTCAATTTCTTTACATACTATGGCCCCTAGTTATCAAGCCGGAACCTCAAATACGCTGGAATTCCGCAGCGTATTTGTGGCGAGGCTGATTCGCCTTAGTTATCAAGCCCTAGATAATGGCAAAAGTAGAATTTAGTGACGTAAGCTTCGATCCGCCGGACTCAGTCCGACACAGATCGATTCTTACATAACTACAGATGTTCCGCACAAGTGCGGCACAATCTGACTACTTTTGCTAGTTATCAAAAAACTAGCAGGTACGCTCGGCACTTTTCCGGCTCAGCGTACCTGGTTTTTAAACTGCCGCCCTGGAGGCGGCGGATCCCATAGAAATCAATGGGAGTCTGACCATAGCGAAAGTTAATGTTCGCTGTTGCCAGACATCCCATTGATTTCTATGGGAGCTGTCTACACCTAACGTCTACACCTAACACCCTAACATGTACCCCGAGTCTAAACACCCCTAATTTGTTCGCAACTAAATAAATGTATTACCCCCTAAACCGCCGCTCCCGGAGCCCACCGCCACTATAATAAATATGTTAACCCCTAAACCGCCGCTCCCGGAGCCCACCGCCACCTACATTATACCTAGTAACCCCTATCCTGCCCCCCATACCGTCGCCACCTATAATAAAGTTATTAACCCCAATCCTGCGGATCCCGGACCTCACCGCAACTAAATAAATAGTTTAACCCCTAAACTGCCGCTCCCGGACCCCGCCACAACCTATATTAAACTTATTAACCCCTAATCTGCCCCCCCTACACTGTCGCCACCTATAATAAATTTATTAACCCCTATCCTGCCCCCCCCACACCGCCGCCACTGTAATAAATTTATTAACCCCTAAACCTAAGTCTAACACTAACCCTAACACCCCCCTAACTTAAATATTAATTAAATAAATCTAAATAATATTTCACTTATTAACTAAATTAATCCTATTTAAAACTAAATACTTACCTTTAAAATAATCCCTAATATAGCTACAATATAAATAATAATTATAATGTAGCTATTTTATGATTTATTTTTATTTTACAGGCATCTTTCAATTTATTTTAACTAGGTACAATAGCTATTAAATATTTATTAACTATTTAATAGCTACCTAGCTAAAATAAAGAGAAATTAACCTGTAAAATAAAAACTAACCTAAGTTACAATTACACCTAACACTACACTATACTTTAATAAATTATTCCTATTTAAAACTAAATACTTACCTGCAAAATAAACCCTAAGATAGCTAGAATATCATTAATAATTACATTGTAGCTATTTTAGGATTTATATTTATTTTACAGGTAACTTTGTATTTATTTTAGCTAGTTAGAATAGTTATTAAATAGTTATTAACTATTTAATAACTACCTAGCTAAAAGAAATACAAAATTACCTGTAAAATAAATCCTAACCTAAGTTACAATTAAACCTAACACTACACTATCATTAAATTAATTATATAAATTACCTACAAATAACTACAATTAAATACAATTAAATAAACTAACTAAAGTACAAAAAATAAAAAAGCTAAGTTACAAAAAATAAAAAAAATAAGTTACAAACATTTAAAAAATATTACAACAATTTTAAGATACTTACACCTAATCTAAGCCCCCTAATAAAATAACAAAGCCCCCCAAAATAAAAAAATGCCCTACCCTATTCTAAATTAAAAAGTTACCAGCTCTTTTACCTTACCAGCCCTTAAAAGGGCCTTTTGCAGGGCATGCCCCAAATAATTCTGCTCTTTTGCCTGTAAAAGAAAAATACAACCCTCCCCAACATTAAAACCCACCACCCACATACCCCTAATCTAACCCAAACCCCCCTTAAATAAACCTAACACTACCCCCTGAAGATCATCCTACCTTGAGTCGTCTTCAGCCAGCCGACCACCGATGGAACCGAAGAGGAGATCTGGAGCGGCAAAAGTCATCATCCAAGGGGCGCTGAAGAAGTCTTCCATCCGATGAAGTCATCATCCAGGGGGCGAAGAAGAAGTCTTCCATCCGGGCGATGTCATCTTCCAAGTGGCGTCTTCAATCTTCTTTCTTCCGGATCCATCTTCATCCCGCCGACGCGGAACATCCTTCTTCCCCGACGGCTGACGACTGAATGAAGGTTCCTTTAAAGGACATCATCCAAGATGGCGTCCCTTCTATTCCGATTGACTGATAGGATTCTATCAGCCAATCGGAATTAAGGTAGGAAAAATCTAATTGGCTGATTGAATCAGCCAATCAGATTGAAGTTCAATCCGATTGGCTGATCCAATCAGCCAATAAGATTGAGCTCGCATTCTATTGGCTGTTGTATCTCTAGAACTTTAATTTCATCCGAATATGACTCGATCAATATCTGAATTGTAAGAGCTGAGTTCCATCTATTTTGTGTTGTTGTTTTCTCAATTCATAGGTCAAAACATCTTAATTCTTAACTTACATGGGATGATGTTATTTCAATAACATTGCTCAAAAAACTAGTTCCATCACCTTTTGGTTTACTTGTATATTGTTTTATGTAGCTGATATAGTAATTAATTAAGTTGTTCTGTTCCTATTTGAGTGGGCATGGCACCATTTTGGTGAAAGATTGATTTAAAGTTTTTGTAATTTTTTTTCTGCTTTCTATTAATTAAATCTCGCTGTTTATTCATTTTATTAGGTGTTTATGAGACACTTTGAAACCTAGATAACTAGGTAATGCAATTACTTCCGATTACTAAGGAACATTAACAAACACAGTGTCACAATGTTTAGCAATACAATACACTCCAACCAAAACATGTGTGTAAATCCAATCACCAATGTTGGTTCCTACTTTGTTTGTTTGAAAGCATGTATTGTGTGGCTGCAGGTTAGGGACCCAGGTGGGAAGAGACCTCAATGTGGTTTTGAGTGTAAACCATTTGGCACCAAACTCACTGGAATTCACTGGAAGAGTTGTTGTTTCTTGACTATAATGATGGAGGTCAGTGTGGCATCTGTTTCCATAGCAGTCTTGCAAAAAATATGTTAAGCACATGGAGAGCACTCTGTTTATTTATGGTAAAGTTTGGTGCTATGCATTTTTTTCAATAACTAAAGAGTAAAGAGTTGTGAGGAAAGATCTTATGCTTGGCGTCCTGTGTGTATTCTCTATATAGGGCTAGATTACAAGGGAGCTGCTATCTTAAAGGATTACTTTCTGTTATAATTTTTAAGCTAAACAACTAACATATTAAAGTTAATAAACATTAATTAAAACCTACTGACCTATATTTTCTCCAAAACGAAGTTTCATAACGTTCTAAAAGTTATATCTTTTATTCGCCGATGATGTCACATTATCCTGCCCACTATTTTCAGCACTGCATGTTCAAAATACTTAAACCAATAACTTTGTGTTTAAAGCGCCATTTTGAAACCTAGGTATTGTAATCGGATTCGCACAGAGCAAAGGATACCCACGGAGTGGGTTTGGAAAACAAATAAATTTGCAGACAAGATTTCTGCTATACGGTAGAGATATGTTAATGATATGCTATTGATAAAAAGCGTATTTGGGGTAGTTAGTTAGTAACAGGCATAGAAAATATTTACTTACAGTGGCCCTTTAACAGTCCCCCTTTATGGGAACACTTTCAGATAGCACCTCATTATAAATGGCTGGTTAATTGCATTTTCACTTTGAACTAAGTGTAATTAACCATAGTTAAAAATAAAAAGTTGCCCAATTGCCCCCAAAATAAAGGAGGACAGTACAGTAACAGAACATAAATATATGAGCATTTTGACTTGAGCACAAAGCAGTTATAAGGGGTTTAAGTGAGGGGATGTGGGGTGTAAGAAAAAAATTGGCACCTAAAGTGCCTTTACATAGGAGTCAATAGGGGACTGTGTTTTCTCCATAAATATTTATGTATATGCTTATATACATATATATTTATGTGTTTATCTGTATAAATACAATTATAAATATATATGTATGTAAGCATATACATTTGTATTTATTTATTGCTGCCAAATGCTGCATAAGTTGCCCCCTGCACTGTGCAAGGTGTTTGTGTGAGGCTGTCAGCATGAAAATGAGAAGCCTACGGAAGCACGCTCCCGTGAGTGCTTGGCTTCCAGCAATGTGAACGTTAGCTCACGTCCACATCGCGCCTTACTTGTAATACCAGTGTACATTTACATGGTCTGTATTGCACACATATCACCCTTGCATAAGCACAAATGTGCACTTAATTTGTAATCCAGCCCATAGTTTCTGAACAAAGTTACAGTCTAAAATAAATTAAACAAACAATAATTTGCCTCATTGTCAATATTTAAAAAAAATAGAGAACTCTAATTGCATATGTAATCCTTAAAATAAATGTGCAATAGGGATTCCATAAAATTAAGATGTTATAGAATGTTAGGTTATATATGCTGAAAAGATTGAAATAATGTATTAATAGAGTTTATTCAGTTAGGATAAGAATACTATTTCATTCAGTTAGAATACTGGCAACAATAATTCCAGGCAACAAAGTAATTACAATTTAATAACTTTTCTTCCAGTTTATTTTTCTAGTAATCTCATGTGTACATGTTGGAGCAATTATCAAATTGCAAGCTATAAGTAAGGCTTAGATTTAAAAATTGTCACTATTACTAGTTCATAAGCATTTTATTGATTGAATCCTGGATAGTTTTACTGAACTTTCCAATCTAAATGCTACACTAATGTGTAATCTCACAATTAACTGGACAAATAATAGGCTAAGATTATGAAACTTCTGAATTTTCGAACACCATTGCTAATAAGGTTGTTTTCATAGTAATGGACTTGAAGAAACCAAACAAATGTATAAATCACACAATGATATTTTTATGCATTTTAATACCTATTTAAGATCATTATTCCATATTCATTTTGTAACAACTTCTCTTTTAGAAATTGCAGGTCTAATAATTAGGTGACTGAGACCTAGTGCAGATTCTGTTTGGAAAAGTTTAAACATTTTCATCCATGAATCAGAGTGTAGAATTTTAAAATAAAAAATAAATTAAAAAAGGTCTAATTTTCAGTTCAGTTTGAGATAGCTGCCCCATTAGCTGCTCTATTTAACCCATTCAGTACCTGGAATTTAAGAGAAAAACTGTCTCACACTGATATCACTCCTTTTAAACAGCCTTTAAAGTGAAGGTAAGCTTTGATGAATGAAAGCCTGTTTTTTTAAAAAATACTATTAAAAACAGGGGCACTTTCATCAAAGTTTAGAAAGCAGCCGTTTTGATTAAAAACGTACCTTTTCAAAACAAAGGCAAGTTTTTAACCAAACGGCTGCTTTCTAAACTTTGATGAATGAAAGGGCCTCTGTTTTTAAAGGGACAGCCTACACCAGAATTTTTAATGTTTAAAAAGATAGATAATTCCTTTATTACCTATTCCCTATTTTTGCATAACCAACAAAGTTATACAAATACAATTTTTACCTCTTTGATTATCTTGTATCTAAGCCTCTGCAAACTGCCCCCTTATTTCAGTTCTTTTGACAGACATCCATTTTAGCCAATCAGAACTGGCTCACTGGAACTCCACGTGCGTGAGCACAGTGTTATCTATATGACACACATGAACTAACACCCTCTAGTGGTGAAAAACTGTCAAAATGCCCTGAGAGAAGAGGTGGCCTTCAAGGACTTAGACATTAGCATATACAGGGAGTGCAGAATTATTAGGCAAGTTGTATTTTTGAGGATTAATTTTATTATTGAACAACAACCATGTTCTCAATGAACCCAAAAAACTCATTAATATCAAAGCTGAATAGTTTTGGAAGTAGTTTTTAGTTTGTTTTTAGTTATAGCTATTTTAGGGGGATATCTGTGTGTGCAGGTGACTATTACTGTGCATAATTATTAGGCAACTTAACAAAAAACAAATATATACCCATTTCAATTATTTATTTTTACCAGTGAAACCAATATAACATCTCAACATTCACAAATATACATTTCTGACATTCAAAAACAAAACAAAAACAAATCAGTGACCAATATAGCCACCTTTCTTTGCAAGGACACTCAAAAGCCTGCCATCCATGGATTCTGTCAGTGTTTTGATCTGTTCACCATCAACATTGCGTGCAGCAGCAACCACAGCCTCCCAGACACTGTTCAGAGAGGTGTACTGTTTTCCCTCCTTGTAAATCTCACATTTGATGATGGACCACAGGTTCTCAATGGGGTTCAGATCAGGTGAACAAGGAGGCCATGTCATTAGATTTTCTTCTTTTATGCCCTTTCTTGCCAGCCACGCTGTGGAGTACTTGGACGCGTGTGATGGAGCATTGTCCTGCATGAAAATCATGTTTTTCTTGAAGGATGCAGACTTCTTCCTGTACCACTGCTTGAAGAAGGTGTCTTCCAGAAACTGGCAGTAGGACTGGGAGTTGAGCTTGACTCCATCCTCAACCCGAAAAGGCCCCACAAGCTCATCTTTGATGATACCAGCCCAAACCAGTACTCCACCTCCACCTTGCTGGCATCTGAGTCGGACTGGAGCTCTCTGCCCTTTACCAATCCAGCCACGGGCCCATCCATCTGGCCCATCAAGACTCACTCTCATTTCATCAGTCCATAAAACCTTAGAAAAATCAGTCTTGAGATATTTCTTGGCCCAGTCTTGACGTTTCAGCTTGTGAGTCTTGTTCAGTGGTGGTCGTCTTTCAGCCTTTCTTACCTTGGCCATGTCTCTGAGTATTGCACACCTTGTGCTTTTGGGCACTCCAGTGATGTTGCAGCTCTGAAATATGGCCAAACTGGTGGCAAGTGGCATCTTGGCAGCTGCATGATTGACTTTTCTCAGTTCATGGGCAGTTATTTTGCGCCTTGGTTTTTCCACACGCTTCTTGCGACCCTGTTGACTATTTTGAATGAAACGCTTGATTGTTCGATGATCACGCTTCAGAAGCTTTGCAATTTTAAGAGTGCTGCATCCCTCTGCAAGATATCTCACTATGTTTTACTTTTCTGAGCCTGTCAAGTCCTTCTTTTGACCCATTTTGCCAAAGGAAAGGAAGTTGCCTAATAATTATGCACACCTGATATAGGGTGTTGATGTCATTAGACCACACCCCTTCTCATTACCTAATTGGTAGTAGGCTTTCGAGCCTATACAGCTTGGAGTAACATGCATAAAGAGGATGATGTGGTCAAAATACTCATTTGCCTAATAATTCTGCACTCCCTGTAAACCTCCTAGGTTTAGCTTTTAACTAAGAATACCAAGAGGACAAAGCAAAATTGGTGATAAAAGTAAACTGGAAAATTGTTTAAAATTACATTCTCTATCTGAATCATGAATGTTTATTTTGGACTAGACTGTCCCTTTAATAGTATTTTTAAAAAACGGGCTTTCATTCATCAAAGTTTACCTTCACTTTAAGATGCACTGTCCCTTTAAGAGAGTCACTTCTTTAGATTATGAAAACTGAGGACTAGATCAAATGAAACCAATCACATTTCCTCTTAACATTAATAACTTAAAGGGACACTAAACCCACATTTTTTCTTTCATGATTCTGAGAGAGCATGCAATTTTAAGCAACTTTCTAATTTACTCCTATTATCAATTTTGCTTCGTTCTCTTGCTTTCTTTATTTGAAAAAGAAGACATTTAAGCTAAGGAGACAGACAATTTTTGGTTCAGTGTCCTGGACAGCACTTGTTTATTAGTGCTGTCCAATCAGCAAGGACAACCCAGGTTGTGAACCAAAAATGGACCGGCTTATAAACTTACATTCTTGCTTTTCAAATAAAGATAGCAAGAGAATGAAGAAAAATTGACAATAGGAGTAAATTAGAAAGCTGCTTAAAATTGCATGCTCTATCTGAATCATGAAAAAAAATTGCGCTCAGTGTCCCTTTAAAGTTCTTACCCAATTTTCCTATTAGGCAGTGTATCTCACAAAGTAAATAGAATAGAACATTTTTATCAGTCCCAATAGGTAATCTTAAAGGGACACTGAACCCAATTTTTTTCTTTTGTGATTCAGATAGAGCATGCAATTTTAAGCAACTTTCTAATATACTCCTTTTATCAATTTGTCTTCATTCTCTTGGTATGTTTATTTGAAAAGCAAGAATGTCAGTTTAGATGCCAGCCCATTTTTGGTGAACAACCTGGCTTGTCCTTGATGATTGGACAGCACCAATAAACAAGTGCTGTCTATGGTTCTGAGCCCAAAAATTGCTGGTGCGTTAGTTTAGATGCCTTCTTTTTCAAATAAATATAGAAAGAGAACGAAGAAAACTTGATAATAGGAGTAAATTAGAAAGTTGCTTAAAATTGCATGTTCTATGTGAATCAGGAAAGAAAAACATTTGGGTTCAGTGTCCCTTTAAATCTTTCAGCAAACAAACAAATTGTCTTTAAATCCAAAAGAGTAATCCCAGATTGCTAGTCAGATCACAAACAGCAGACTTGAAAATGAAAAGTGTATTTAAAACCAGAGGTCAGATCCAGCATGCACTTTAGATCCCAAATGGTACTCTTATTGTTTTCAGCATGCATATAAAAACTAAATCCAAGATAGGAAAGATTGACAAAAAGGAGATAATCCAATATTTAAGATAGGTGGAAGTATCATTAAAAGTTCTTTTGTTTTTAAAATCTGTCAGCAGATGCAGGTTTCATATGCAGCTGGTTTTCAGCAGAGCAAGACAAGGCAGCAAACACAATAAATTAACACAGCAACTATTAATGGACAGGGAATGCCTTAAGAAGCATTGGAGAAAAAAAGGGAGTGTTTTCTAAAAGGTAAACTTATTAAAGTGACGGTATCACCATATAATCATAACGTATCAGAATGTTACAGACTTTTTTTTTTTTTTTTTAATAATTTTAATTGAGGTTCAGAAAAGTTACATATTACAAGTCTTTGTAATGCAGGTTACAGAGCTTTTTGTAGGTTACATTTTGTTATAGTACGGAGGGAACAACAGAAACAGGTAAACAGACAAATAACATTAAAGCTCCATATGAACATTGGACTTCTCTTGCTAGATTTTTTGTAATGAACTTTACACACATTAAGGTATTGGTGGGTCACATAGATCCATTTAATTATGAGAGTTTGGAATGAGCATAATCATAGTCAGGTATGGCTAGTGAGAACAACCTTTAGGGTAATTAGAATAATCAGAAAGAGAGGAGAAGAGAAAAAAAAAAAGAAAAAAAAAAGGGAGGGGGGTCACAGGTGGGGGGAAAGGAAAAGGAGGAGGGGAGATGTCTGGCATGTACATCTATTGTTCCTGTTTACTACTCAGTGAGGGAGTTAGGTCATCTGCCTCCATGTTTCCCAGATTTCTGAGTGCAGGTAGATTTTATTGTGTTGGGTAAAAATCGGGCCTACCATTATCTCTAGGTAGGTCATGGTTTTGACAACTTCCCCCCAGGTAGGCAGGGTTTGCTGTCTCCATAATCTCGCAATAGCTAATTTGGCTGAGATAAGAATATAGACAAGAAGTAAGGATTTTGGGGGTGAGGCAGTGTCTATGTTTAGGTGTAGCAGGGCCGCTTGTGGGGAGGCCCCTAGTTGAGGGAATAGATTCCTACAGTGGTGTGAGACAGTGCGCCAAAAGGGAGCCAATGTTGGGCATTCCCACCAGACGTGAGCCGGCGTACCCACCAGTCCAAATTGCCTCCAGCATAGTGGGGAGTTAATTTGAGAGATTTTGAACAACCTGAGTGGTGTGAGATGCCATTGCGTGCAAACTTTAAGATATAATTCAAGTAAGGTAATGCAGTGGAGTGCCTGTTTGGTTATGGTTACTGCTCTGGCCAAGTCATCTTGTTCTGCCCGAAAATGAAAAGCATTTTCCCAGGCCAAAGCATAAGCTGACCTGTGGTAAATGGGGGAGTTCATTAAGTCTCTATAGGAAACCGATAGGGCTCTGGGAGTCCTCACGTTGTTGGTCCACCTTTTTTCCCACATAGTGGGATCTCGAGGGGGTTGGCTCAAGAATCCCCAAGATTTCAGAAGGCTCCTGAGCCTCCAGAACTCAAACAAAAGAAGTTGATTTGGGTTGTAGATATTGGTGAACTGCTCAGTGGTGAGAAAGTGGTTGTTGAGGTACAGGTCCGCCATGTGGAGTATCCCATGCTCCTGCCATAGACAAGAGTGAGAATCCCTGATGGCTGCTAGCAGGCCCGCCAGGGAGTGGATGGGGGAGGGGTGAGGAGCTATCTGGGGGAGTGAGCGTAATCTGTCCCATAGGCGGAGGGCGTGGGTGATAACTACATTCTGTATTTTGTAGTACGACCTAATATGCTTGGGCAACCAAATAAGGTCCCGTAGCATGAGGGGGCCAGGGAGCACTGCCTGTTCCAGGGTTTGCCACTTATTTTTACTGTCGACATTATTCCACGCCAAAATATGGGAGAGTCTTGAGGCTTCATGGTAGTAGATTAAGTTGGGGGCGCCCGCGCCTCCACTTAAAAATGGTTGTTGTAGTATTCTGGTAGCAGCCCTAGGGTGCTTATTTTTCCAGATATATTTGTTGCAAATTTCCTGGAAATTGCTGATTAGAGACTTAGGGACAGGGATAGGAAGCGAGCGGAATAAATACGTGAGTTTGGGGAGTAAGAGCATTTTAAATGCTGCTATGCGTCCTAGCCAAGAAATACATGGGACACTCCATTTATCAACACTAGACTGAAAATGCTGCAGGAGGGGATAGAAGTTAGAATCGATTATAGTAGGGATGCTCCAAGAGAGGTAGACCTCTAGATGCTTAATCCGGTGCTGGGACCAGTTGAAAGGATAGTTTTGCTGGAGCGTTGCGCCTGATAAGTTAATGACATAGGCCTCTGTCTTACTGACATTGAGTTTATAATAGCTAATGTGCCCGAACCAATCCAATAATTTGAAAAGATTGGGGAGAGAATGTAGAGGGTCGCTCAAGAATATGGTTAAATCATCCGCGAATAGTGCGTTTTTTTGTAAAGTGCCCTCAATCTCTACACCTCGAATGTCGGGGTTGATTCTTATCGCCTCAGCCAGCGGTTCCATGACTAAGGCGAAAAGTAACGGGGAGAGGGGGCAGCCCTGACGTGTCCCATTTGTAATGGGAAAGGCCGGAGAGCGAAACCCCAGTCCCCTAACCAAGGCCGAGGGGGCCGCATATAAGGCCTTCACACAAGAGCAAAAACCAGGGGGAAATCCAAACTTATTTAGTACTTCAAATAGTTATGTCCAATTGACCCTATCAAAAAAGACATCTAATGCTAAGATCGTGCAGGGAAGATTGTGCCTCTTGGCTTCAAAATATATATTGAGAATCCGACGGGTATTATCCGGGTCCTCTCTACCGGGAGTGAAGCCCACCTGATTGCCATCCAGCAATGTCAATAATACTAGGGTCAGTCTAGAAGCCAGGAGCTTCGCCAACAACTTCACGTCCGCATTAATCAGTGAAATGGGATGGAAGTGTTCGCACACATTAGGGGCCTTACCCGGTTTTGGTATGGTTACAATGATCGCCTCCAATAATTCAGACGGTAGGGTGCCTGACTGTCTAGCTAGGGAGCAAACTCTGGTTAAAAGCGGGGCGAGTTGCAGGCAAAACGTTTTGTAAAACAGAGTGCCGTAACCATCTGGTCCCAGAGCTTTGTGTGGTTTCAGAGACTTAATGACAGAGAGGACTTCTTTGGAGCTAAATGGGGCTTCAAGTAATTCTATCTGGTCTGCTGTAAGAGTCGGTAAAGAAAGGGTATCCAGGAAATTCTGAATATGCTGTGTGGGGGGAACCTGATGGGCAGGAGAGTCTGCTAAATTATAAAGCGAGCAATAATAAGAGGCGAAAGCCTTCCCTATGTCTGCTGGTAGTCGGACAGTTCCCTGGGGTGTTTTAATATATGGGATACGAGCCTCTGTGGTTCTTTGTCTAAGCTTATTAGCCAGTAACCTGTCAGTTTATTTCCCTTGGCGTAGAAAGTCTGTTTAAACTGACGAACCTGAGCTTGGTGTCTTTTTAACTCTAGGGCCGAGATTTGTGCTTTGGTGGTTTCAATTTGAGTGAGAATCTGGGAGTCCAATGATTACTTATGTAGGGGATTAAGTCTCCTCAAGGTGGTATGGAGTTGGGCGAGTGAACTACCTATTCGTTTCCTATGTTCTATTGTCAGCTTGATGAACACTCCCCGGAGGTATGCCTTGAGGGAACTCCACAGGCAAAAGTCATCAACTGCACCGTTATCATTTATACTCAAGTATTCGGATATCTCCTTCCGGATGAGTGCAACCTGTTCTGGGCTTGAAAGTAAGTATTCTGGAAGTTTCCAAGAAGGCCTAGATAGGGTGCTAGTGGGGTGATTCAGAGTATGCTGAACCGAGGAATGGTCAGACCATGTACAATCGGGCATGTGTATTGACTGGACCAGATCTAGTAATCTTGGCTCGCAGAAGAAATAGTCAATCCTTGTATAGGAATTATGCACTCTAGAGTAGTATGAGTAGTCCCTGGAGGTGGGGTGGTGAGAACGCCAGACGTCAAATAAGTTGTATTGGGCTAAGAGGTTGCTAAATTGCTTTGCGGTCCTAACAGTTTGTTTATCGCAGGGCTTAAGCTTGGGGGAGCGCCTGTCTAATGCTGGGTTGAGTAGCATGTTGAAGTCCCCTGCTAGGAGTAAATTCTGTGTTTTGTGAGATGTCAGCAGTCTCAGAAACTTTCTAAAGGCTCGCGTTTGACAGGAGTTTGGACCATAGTAGTTAGCTAGAGTATATGGAATATTATCTAGTCTACAGTTCAGTATCAGGAATCTCCCTTTTGCATCTTTAAAGGTTTCTATCTTTTCGAAGAGTATGGACTTGTGTATCAAAATTGCCACCCCCTGGATTTTCCTGCGAAGGAGGCCGCCTCCACTATTGGATACTGTCTACAGTGCAGGGAAACAGAGGAGCCCTCCACCCAATGGGTCTCTTGTAGAAAAGGTATTTTAGTTTTGGAACGAGTCAGATAGGTGATTAATCTACTTCTCTTGTCCCGAGTGTTAAGCCCTCTGGTGTTAAGGGAGGAGCAGATTAGTGCCATTTTTGAATAGGTTAAGGGGGGTAAGGAGGGGGGAGGAAATAGGGGGGAAAAGGGGGAGCAGCAAAGAAGACTGGAGAGAGGGAAAGGGGGGAGAAGGGGATAAGGGGAGAGAGAAAGAATATAAGAGATAAGCTGTTCTTATAGTTTGGTGCTATTCCAAAATGTTATAGCTCAGATCAGAATTTGTTACTGTATAAGTGTACTATAAATTGAGAATCGCGGTATGGCCAAGAAAAACCGCATTAATCGTCTTTCCTAGAAAGGGAGGCACATTTGAGAAATGGGGAGTGGGGGTCTATTACTGGGGGGAGGAGGTGGTAGAAATTGTTAGTGGAAATTACTATTCTTATTATTATTATTACTGGCGGGCCATATGGGGGCGGGGCGGCCACACTAGGACAGAGTAGATAAGACTTAGGTGGTGGGGGTCAAAACTTAGATGATCGGCCTTGTGGCCTGTCACATGTAAGAATTGTATACTAGCGGAGATTATGTAACAGTGATAACATATAGCGAACAAAAAACATAAAAGAAAACAATAATTTCACATTTGGAACTTCTTTAGCATTATCGACAGTTATAACATCATAAAGTGAAAACTGGGAGTCAACGTTACATTACCTTGCGGACACATGAAATCAGTACTGGGGTTTGTAAATGTGGAACCAAAGGAATGCTCCATTATCTACCCGGTTACTCTGGCTGAACAAGCATTAATGGAACGTTTATGCTCTGGATGTGTGTCAGGCAACTATAACCATAACGCTGCATTTTAAAAACCTTGTATTCTGTATTGTGATAGTTTTGTTTACACTAATGGTTTGGGAGCATATGAGAGTGATGGCTTACCGTGTCGTGCTAAGTGTTTCTATCCTTGGTGTGATAAGTCTCCTGTTGAGCTATCCAGACTAAGGTGTTAATGTTAGAGTAACCTACTGCGCATGTAAGCTAACTATTATTTCAGCCATGCTTCCTTTCGCGCTAGGGGGTGTCGTGTTTGGACATAGTGAGCATATCTGGTGAATAACAGTAAGGGCTACCATGTCTAACTGCTCTGTGGTGCATGCAATATGTGGTTCTGAGTAGATACTATCAGCTATGGTCATGGTTGTTAAGTGCGCAGGAGATGTGCTCCAGCTGGGCCCACACCGAGCACTCAGGACCTGCGAACCAGCACGACCCTGACTAACAGGATAAACGTCAATCAATTAACCAAAGGAGTCAAGGCTAGAGATTACTGCAAAGTTAAGACAATATTTCACTCTATACACAGAAATGATAGTTGGTTAGTATGAAGGTCTCTACATATTTATATAAACAGTGGCAGAAGCATCCTGAATATACATTTTTAAAAAAGATAGAGTCTAAGAGAAATACTTATCGTCCATAGATCACCAGAATCAGCACACAAGACCAAAGAGTTCCAAGGGTGTTGGGACACTTTCCTCCAGCAAGCACACAAACAATGTCCCACAAGAACAGTTCATGTTAGTGAGACCACAGGATGTATTTATTGTCTCCTCAGGCGTTGAAGTGGGACACAGTAAAGTCAGGGGCTGTTGCTGTGTGATATTAATGGCAGGCCTCAGTATTGGTAGTGTGCTCCACGTGGGCAGCCGGTGGAATAATGCGTGTAGCTGCAGGCCTTTCAATGATATCTCGTTTTTAGAGGTGTCAGGCTGAACTTTCAATAGGGCCTTTGAGAGAGTCTGATTTGGGCAGTGTTCAGGAGCCTTCAGCAGTTGCGTGGGCACAGGGCCACGGTGTCTGCTTGTTGCGTGCAAGGTTACCGCTTGTAAGTTAGGCGGCAGGTACTCACTGGTAATCCGGTTAAAAGGTGTCTGTCGAGAGTCTCTGAGGTGATGTTGAGGTGTAGACTCCGGAGCGGATCCCCGACCCTCCAGAGCTAGCGCCAGTAGTGAGAGCCGCTGCTTTGCGCTGGAACGTGGTGTTGCTGGCCCCGCTTTCAGTTTGGCTCACTTGCAGATAGTTGCGGGATAGTTCCCGACTCTGCTCTCGCAGCTGTGTGATGTTTTCTGGCTGCCGGGGAGTGCGGTCGAGCTCTGCTGCTGCACTGAGGGAGAGGGAAGGCGGAGATCTAGAGTCGGAGGTCTGATGAGAATGAGACCTCCGTTGCCTGCGGCACACTCGCTTTAGCTGCTGTTCTCCGGAGCTATGGAAAACTGTTGCACTGGTGTACTGACCCCCAGAATACACCTGAATATTAGTAGCAGATAAAAATGGTTATTAAAAGTCAAATGCTAAGTATAACTGCCCCTTATCTAAATTGGGTAGAGAGCTCCAGCTAAGTGCGACCAGCCATGATGGAAGTTGGCTCCGTCCCCGACTTGTTTTTTTTTAACTACCAATCAAAACTATATATTTCTATTAAGTATACAACCCAAGGCATTGATCTAGGCCCATTTTGGTATACTTCATGCCACCATTTTGCTACCAAATGCGATCATATAAAACAAAATTAACTGTTTCAAAAACTTTGGGTTTCTCACTAAAATTATTTACATACTGATTGTGCCATCATAACACAAATTGTTGTAAAAGCTTCTCAGGGATACCCTTTCTACAGAAATAGCAGACATGCATGGCTTTGCCATTGCTTTTTTGCTATTAGAAGGCTGCTAATTGCAGCTGCGCTCCCCTTTTCTAAAATTCTCGACAGTGAAGGGGTTAATTAGTTAGCTGGTAAGGGTAATAGTATTGTTATGTAAGGATTACCCTAACACCTCCCTGATTCCTCACAAACAGCTCTCCCACACTGTTCAGCACCATCTTAGGTAACGGCAGAGAGTCTGCCAGTATGCAGTTAAGAGCTTCTTTTTTTTTCTTTTTTAATTTTTTTTTTTTGCAGTGTAGAGTACCCTCCTCAAGCTTTCCATCTCGCTAATCCCTCCCAAACATCTCTCTAACCCTCTCCCCTATCACTGGTGGCAGCCATCTTAGATACTGGCAACTGTCTGCCATTACCCAGCTCATAGTATGTTTTATTTATTTATTTATTTAATTATTAAAGGGGCATGAAACACTTTGAGATGATAATTTAAAATGATAAATCATATGCATAAAATACAACTCTGCAATATACTTTCATTATTTATTTTGTCTCCTTTCCCTGTAATTCCATTATGAAATTGTGAGCTTTTCAGTTGCTGTTAGAAATGGAAGTGAAGTGCAGAACACTACTATTTTCCACACAGCCATTGGCTGCACAATAATTTTATAACTGTCCCTAATTGGCCACAGCAGAGAAGGTAACCTAAGTTAAAACATGGCAGCTCCCATTGTTTTATAAACTCTAAAACATAACACTTATTTTGTCAGTATGTAAACTACTAAGCTCACAACAGTTTCCAGCATTATGGAAGAATATCTACATTATGTTGTACCATGGGCTATGTACCACATGATGTAAATCTACGTCCATTTGGCCAAAGGGGTAAATCAATCACTATTGACAGGAGTTGTTCCAGATGATTGGAGAATAACTATTAAACTGGTTGTAGGGAAAGCTCTGCAAAATATAGACCAGTCAGCTTATCTTCAATAGTAAAAAATGGGGGGGAGGGGAGAAAGATTATTTACACCAAGACAAACATTGAAGACGACCGAAAGCAACATATTTTATTTCAGGAAAAGCATGCAGAACTCACCTAATTGTCTTCTTTGACTATGTAACTAAAGTAATAGACATGGCAGAACAGTAGCATTTGACACTGCCTCAAAAAAATAAATCATAAATTGTATTTCCTAGAATTCCGGTTTAAGGATAGATGATAATAAACAGTACATTCAGCAGAGGAGGAAGTTACTAGGGGTGTTTCTCAGGATTCAGTTCTGGGGTCTGTTTTGTTCAATGGGTTTTTTCAGTGATATCAGCAACAGGCTACAGGGAAGACTGCACAAAAAAATATAATTATGTTTTTTTAAATGTTCTTATTTCTTTCTGTTGGATTCCTGTGGCAGAGGCTGTAGCTGCAGACAGTCCTGTGTGAAGAGATCTGTTTGATGAGGTCATCTTATGATTAACTGCAGCAGGTGTCACTGAATGTGCAAAAGGTTGTTTCTGGTTGAAGAGAATGATTGACTACAAACAGTTGTCCTATGAGATTGTGGAAAAAATGGATAGCATGAATAAGGGTTGTTAACCCGAAACATTGCTATGTTATGTGATGTCTGTGTAATACAATAAAATAACATTATTTGTACCTGCGCTGTGGACATCTGTTTGGTACTTTTGTGACTGGGGAATTTTGCAGAGTCCCTGTCTTTACTTGCGCAGGAAAACTTTATGTTGCATCTTTCACTATTAAGTGTATGGCTAAAAAATGGAATGAAGAGAGCTAAATGTTTGTAATGAATAAAAGTTTGATAGAACCAGTTTTGTTCTTAAATTATATGTTCTTGTGGATAAAATGACAGTCTAAACATAAATTGTTATAGTTTTAAAAGATAGTTAATCCCTTTATTATCCATTTCCTAGTTTTGCATAACCAACACAGTTATATTAATTCACTTTTTACCTCTGTGATTATCTTGTATCTAAGCCTCTACATACTGCCCTTTAGTTCAGTTCTTTTGACAGACTTGCATTTTAGCCAATCAGTGCTCACTTCAGGGTAACTTCACATGCATGAGCTCAATGTTATCTATATGAAACACATGAACTAACACCCTCCAGTGGTGAAAAACTGTCAAAATGCATTCAGCTTATAGGTGGCCTTCAAGGTCTAAGAAATTAGCATATGAACCTCCTAGGTTTAGCTTTCAACTAAGAATACCAAGAGAACAAATCAAAATTGGTGATAAAAGTAAATTAGAAAGCTGTTTAAAATTACATGCACTACCTAAATCATGAAAGTTTATTTTGGACTAGACTGTCCCTTTAAGTTGTCTGCAGGTAGGTTACAAAAGTATTTGGAAATATATCTCTAAGGAATAATATAGAGAGATCTATTTTGACACAACCAGCTTGATTGATCAAGCAAAGTAATAAAAATAGAGCATGTTTAAATAAGATAATGTCACTTAGGGGGTGGATCTGTATTAGTTAAGGTGGAGTACTCTAGTTGGGATACAGCTTATGTTAAAGATCCCCACAAAGAAGCCACTCGGGGGCTTCGAGGTGAAGGCTTCCCTGGATGTTGTCAATGGAAAGCCTTTTACCAGACGTGGTACATGAATATTTTCAGCACGGTTCCAGGAATCGTCCTCAGATCCCTACCCTTTCCAGTGGATCAGATATAGCAGTTTCCTATAATGTAATCTTGAGTCCAATATTTTCTCCACTTCATATTCTGGTTCATTGTTAACAAATATAGGAGCAAGAGGTGTGATGTGTCTATCAGGGAAGGACTTAGGTTTGAAAGGCTTGAGGAGGGAAACATATATAACAGGATGTATCTTATAGTTTGCAGGTAGCTCCTAGTGTACTGCATTCTCATTTATAAGCTGACTGATATGGAAGGGTGAGTATGCATGAATGGGATAAACATAAAATTAACTACTTGGATATTCTGCTATGTGGAAATCCTAAGGATGGAAAAGTAAACACTGGTTTGAAAGGTTTGAGGAGGGAAACATATATAACAGGATGTATCTTATAGTTTGCAGGTAGCTCCTAGTGTACTGCATTCTCATTTATAAGCTGACTGATATGGAAGGGTGAGTATGCATGAATGGGATAAACATAAAATTAACTACTTGGATATTCTGCTATGTGGAAATCCTAAGGATGGAAAAGTAAACACTGATTTGTATAGAAAACCCATAGCCAAAATGCTGTATTTTGTACACAATACTCCAATCAGTATCCTAAGATATGTGATACTTTCAAAAAGTATTTACCAATGTTGTGTGGGGATTCAACACTTAAGAAAACAATTGAGAAAGGGTGTATATTTGTATATAAAAAAGATAAAACCTTATGAAATATCTTATCCCCTAACCAACTCAAGACTAAAACATCTACTGAGGGGAGTGCATGGCTGTAAACAACAGGCACCTACAGATGTGGTAATAATAGATGCAGGGCCTGCAATTTTATTATTAAAACAAAGAAATTCAAATCCTATGTAACAAATGAAGAATTTGAGGTTAAAGGTTGCATTAACTGCAGTACTAATTACGTAATTTGTTTGATAGAATGTGAGAATCACAAAAAAACAACATATAGGGATGACCACCAGGGACGTAAGGACACGAATCAGGGAACACCTTTCGTATATTGAGCATGAAGTGTCTTGCTCAGCATTAGCAATTACAAAGCACTTCATTGAAGATCATAATCAAGATTTAAGAAAATTTAAATGGAATGCCATTGAAGAGATTAGAAGGTCACTAAGAGGAGGGGACAGGCTGAACCAGCTCAAAAGACAAGAGGCATTTTGGATCTTTAAGCTTAAGACCCAAGTGCCTCTTGGATTTAATTCAGAGTATGATATTATCAACTGCTGGTTTAAATTCAGTGGGAACTAAACATGATTAAATAAGGATATAAAATAGTACCAGTAAAAAACTAAACAGATAAAGTTTGGGTATAAACATTGAACCCAATACATGGACAAGCTATAGCTTAAGTGTGAGCTATGGCCTTACACCTAGCAATTATAACTATATGGTTTAGGTCAGCATAGTTCTGTATATTCAGTATATAGAGAGAGAGAGTTTAAACTATACTATAATCTTTAAGTATGGAAACGCTATATAAAATAATACGTAGTGATGTTGCGAATAGTTTGCCGGCAAGTAGTTCCCGGCAAACATAGCATATTCGCGTTCGCTGCGGCGGGCGAACATATGCAATGTTCAATCCGCCCCCTATTCGTCATCATTGAGTAATACTTTGACCCTGTACCTCACAGTCAGAAGACACATTCCAGCCAATCAGCAGCAGAGACTACCTCCCAGACCCTCCTACCTCCTGGACAGCATCCATTTTAGATTCATATGGAAGCTGCATTCTTAGTGAGAGGAGGGACAGTGTAGCTGCTGCTGATTTAATAGGGAAATTGATAGCTAGGCTAGTGTATTCAGGACTGCTACTCCTGCTTACCTGCACCTTGATGCAGCTTTTACCTTTTGTTTAATAAAGATTTCCGGATTTTACCTTTCCCCTGAGTGCTCAGATCTCTGCTTTTTTAGTGTATTCAGTGTCCACTACAGTCCTGAAGGACTCATCTGATCTCTGCTGTAAGGACAGCACCCCAAAAAGCCCTTTTTAGGGCTAGAACATCAGTCTGCTTTTTTTTTTTCCTGTGTAATCTAATTGCAGTTACCTGCCTGCCAGCGTGTGTGTCAGGCTCACAGCGTATACTGTGCCCACTTGCCCAGTGCCACCACTCATATCTGGTGTAACAGTAGTGTAGATTTAAAAAAAAAAAAACACTTTTTTGACTGTGTTAAATAATAGCAGTCAGTTTCCTTCACACGTGTGCGTTTCAGGGCCTGCCTGCCAGGGCACAGTGTCACCCCAGTGCAACTCACATCTGGTGTAACAGTAGTGTAGATTTAAAAAAAACAACACTTTTTTGACAGTGTTAAATAATAGCAGTCAGTTTCCTTCACACGTGTGCATTTCAGGGCCTGCCTGCTAGGGCACAGTGTCACCCCAGTGCAACTCATATCTGGTGTAACAGTAGTGTAGATTTAAAAAAAAACCAAAAACACTTTTTGACTGTGTTAAATAATAGCAGTCAGTTTCCTTCACACGTGTGCGTTTCAGTGCCTGCCTGCCAGGGCACAGTGTCACCCCAGTGCAACTCATATCTGGTGTAACAGTAGTGTAGATTTAAAAAAACAACACTTTTTTGACAGTGTTAAATAATAGCAGTCAGTTTCCTTCACACGTGTGCATTTCAGGGCCTGCCTGCCAGGGCACAGTGTCACCCCAGTGCAACTCATATCTGGTGTAACAGTAGGGTAGATTAAAAAAACAAAACAAAAAAACACTATTTGTTAAATAATAGCAGTCAGTTTCCTTCACACGTTTGCGTTTCAGGGCCTGCCTGCCAGGGCACAGTGTCACCCCAGTGCAACTCATATCTGGTGTAACAGTAGTGTAGATTTAAAAAAAAAACAACACTTTTTTGACAGTGTTAAATAATAGCTGTCAGTTTCCTTCACACGTGTACGTTTCAGGGCCTGCCTGCCAGGGCACAGTGTCACCCCAGTGCAACTCATATCTGGTGTAACAGTAGTGTAGATTTAAAAAAAACAACACTTTTTTGACTGTGTTAAATAATAGCAGTCAGTTTCCTTCACACGTGTGCGTTTCAGTGCCTGCCAGGGAACAGTGTCACAACAGTGCAACTCATATCTGGTGTAACAGTAGTGTACATTTAAAAAAAAAAATACATTTTTGACTGTAATAGATTGAATAGCAGTTAGTTGTCTGCAAGCGTGTGTGTCAGGCCTACAGCGTCTACTCTGCCAACTTCTGCCAGTGCACAGTGCTACTCATATCTGTTGTTACAGTAGCTTGCACGCATAGTACCACCAATCGAAAAAAAAATGACAGGCAGAGGCAGGCCACCCCGCAGGGGCCGTCGTGTTCGTGGTGCTGTGATTCCCTTTGGCCCTAGAATAATGCCCAGTGTTCAGAGGCCACGTACCCCGAACTCGAACATTTCTGAGGACATAGTTGACTTGCTAACACAGGACACCCAATCTTCTACAGCTTCCACTCGGAACCTTGACGCACCATCCTCCTCCAGCTTAGCTTTGGACACCTCTAAAAATACCACTCGCCGCCTGCCGCCACCACCAACACTAGCACCACAGCCGCTTCACTTGATCTGTCAGAGGAGTTATTTACACATCAGTTGGAAGAAATGAGTGATGCGCAACCATTGCCAGAGGATGTAGATAACAGGGATATGTCTCAGTCAGGCAGCATTACACACATGGACGTACGGTGTGATGATGATGATGTTGTACCCGCTGCGGGAGTTTGGTCTGTCACTGTGAAGCGGGCGTAACCTTTACACTACCTGATCGATACAACATCATACCTGATGTTTTAAAGCACGTTATTCCAAACAATTTAGGAATGTTAGGTGATTTATGCCCTTTATGGCTTAAAACCAGACTCTGCATCAACTATGTAATTTTCCATGGGAGTTTTGCCATGGATCCCCCTCCGCCATGCCACAGTCCAGGTGTTAGTCCCCTTGAAACAACTTTTCCATCACTATTGTGGCCAGAAAGAGTCCCTGTGGGTTTTAAAATTCGCCTGCCCATTGAAATCAATGGCAGTTCGCCCGGTTCGCCGGTTCACAAACTTTTGGGGAAGTTTGCGTTCGCTGTTCGCGAACCCAAATTTTTAGGTTTGCGACATCACTATAGTGAAGTGGATATAGTTAAATGTCAATAAGAATATATGAGGGGGGTTATCTTTATATATAATTTACTCTAATAAATTGTGCTATAATATGGAGAAATTCTAAGTCAGGGGATGTGACCTTTGGGGCAATGCTCCGCAAAAGGCCCTTTTAAGGGCTATTTGTAATTTAGTATAGGGTAGGGAATTTTATTATTTTGGGGGCTTTTTTATTTTATTAGGTTGATTAGAGTAGGTTTAATTAGTTTTAAAAAATTGTAATTATTTTTTTATTCTCTGTAATTTAGTGGTTTTTTTTTTTCGTACTTTAGTTTATTTAATTTAATTGTAATTAATTGTAGGTAGTTTAGGTAATTTATTTAATGATAGTGTAGTGTTAGGTGTAATTGTAACTTAGGTTTGTATTTATTTTACAGGTAAATTTGTCTTTATTTTAACTAGGTAGTTATTAAATAGTTAATAACTATTTAATAACTATTGTACCTAGTTAAAATAAATACAAAGTTGCCTGTAAAATAAAAATAAACCCCAAGCTAGCTACAATGTAACTATTAGTTGTATTGTAGCTAGCTTAGGGTTTATTTTATAGGTAAGTATTTAGTTTTAAATAGGAATAATTTATTTAAGTGTAGTTATTTTATTCAGATTTATTTAAATTAAATTTAAGTTAGGGGGTGTTAGGGTTAGACTTAGGTTTAGGGGTTAATAACTTTATTATAGTGGCGGCGACGTTGGCTGCGGCAGATTAGGGGTTAATAAATGTAGTTAGGTTGCGGCAACGTTGGGGGGGTAGATTAGGGGTTAATAAATATAATGTAGGGTTCGGCGATGTTGGGGGCAGCAGATTACAGGTTCATAGGGATAATGTAGGTGGCGGCGGTGTCCGGAGCGGCAGAGTAGGGGTTAATAATTATAATATACGTGGCGACGATGTCGGGGACGGCAAATTAGGGGTTAATAAGTGTACGATTAGGGGTGTTTAGACTCGGGGTTCATGTTAGGGTGTTAGGTGTAGACATAAAATTCCTTTCCCCATAGGAATCAATGGAGCTGCGTTAGAAGCTGGACGCTGCTTTTTTGCAGGTGTTAGTTTTTTTTTCAGCCGGCTAAGCCCCATTGTTTCCTATGGGGAAATCGTGCATGAACACGTTTAGCCAGCTTACCGCTACCGTAAGCAACGCTGGTATTGAGGTGAGATGTGGAGCAAAATTTTGCTCTACACTCACCTTTTTGCGGCTAACACCAGGTTGAAAAAAACCCGTAATACCAGCGTTGTCTTAAGGTAGCGTTAAAAAAAAGGCTCGTTAGCAATGCAGCCCTGTTACCGCAAAACTCGTAATCTAGGCAATAAATAACAATTGCATAAAAAAAGATGACGCCAAAACACCTACTCTGAACTTCAAACAAGCAGTATATTTTTTTTCTGACAAAATTATTTTTTCCTCTCACATTTCGGCAACCTGTATCATGTGACAAACATCCGCCAATCACAGACTAGTATATGTATACCTTGTGAGCTTGTGCACATGCTCAGTAGGATTTTGTTCCCCAGAAAGTGTGAATTTAAAAAGATGCAATTTAATAATGGAAATAAATTGGAAAGTGTCTGAATTCTGCATGATCTGTCTGAATCATTAAAGGTTATTTTGAGTTAAGTGTCCCATTTAACTTACTCCTTTGCAATAAATCATTCAGTTAACAGTACACTGATTCAAATATAAGGTCACAGCAGTTCTAACTAGACCCCTGCCTTTACCCCTAACTGCACCTTAAATTAACCCTTATAAATACTCCTCACCATAACTTAATCCTAAGGAACCCTGTTAACCCTAACTGCCCCTAATTAACCCCAAATATTGCTGTGGAGTGCTGGGAGAATAGTTATTGTGTTGATGTAAATCTATTATAATACCTATTAGGTAAATAAGGCGGGCATCACTTGCCTGTATATTATCATGAATATCCAGTATTTTGTCAGATATGCAAATATTAGACAAATACAACAGTACACAAAGCAGCATACTCTGTTCTATGCACTGTGTTAGAACCCACACAATATATGCAGCATAATCTGTTATATGCACTGTGTTGTTTGAATTAGTGTAAGATTTGCATATACAACAAAATCCATATGATATGGGTAACAACTAAATGTAACGCTGCATTTTGTGTCAGGACAAGCCGGACATTGATTCAGAAGTCAGGAATCAGCTCTTTTACATTGCCCAAAACCCTAAGCTAAAAATAAAAACCACCCAATAAACCCTTAAAAAAACCTAACACTAACCCCCGACGATCCACTTACAGTTTTTGAAGACCAGACATCCATCCTCATCCAGGCGGCGAAGTCTTCATCCAAGCAGGTAGAAGTCCTGATCGAAGCCAGCAGAAGTCTTCATCCAAGCAGGCAGAAGTCTTCATCCAGACGGCATCTTCTATCTTCATCCATCCGGCGTGGAGCGGGTCCATCTTCAAGACATCCGGTGCCGGAGCATCCTCTTCTACCGATGGCTGTTGAAGAATTTTCACTTTAAATGATGTCATCCAAGATGGTGTCCCTTACATTCCGATTGGCTGATAGAATTCTATCAGCCAATGGGAATTAAGGGGGAAAAATCCTATTGGCTGTTGCAATCAGCCAATAGGATTGAGCTTGCATTGGAATAGCCAATAGAATGCAAGCTCAATCTTATTGGCTGATTGGATCAGCCAATAGGATGAAAGCTCAATCCTATTGGCTGAGTGCAACAGCAAATAGGATATTTTTTTTTTCAAAAACTGTAAGTGGATCGTCAGAGTTAAGTGTTAGTTTTTTAAGGGTTTATTGGGTGGGTTTTATTTTTAGCTTAGGGTTTTGGGCAATGTAAAAGAGCTAAATGCCCTTTTAAGGTCAATGTCCATCCAAATGCCCTTTTCAGGGCAATGGGGGGCTTAGGTTTATTTAGATTTTATTTGGGGGGTTTGGTTGTGTGGGTGGTGGGTTTTACTGTTGGGGGGTTGTTTGTATTTTCTTCTACAGGTAAAAGAGCTGATTTCTTTGGGGCAATGTCCCACAAAAGGCCCTTTTAAGGTCCATTGGCAGTTTAGTGTAGGCTAGGGTTTTTCTTTATTTTGGGGGGGGGGGGTTATTTATTTTGATAGGGCTGTTAGATTAGGAGTAATTTGTTTTTATTTTTGATAATTTCTTTTTTTATGTTGTGTAATTTAGTGTTTATTATTTTTTGTACTTTAGATAATTGTATTTTGTTAATTTAATTTATTTAATTTTATTGTAATGTTAGGTTTTAGTGTAAGGTCGGTTAGGTTTTATTTTACAGGTAAATTTGTATTTATTTTAACTAGGTAGCTAGTAAATAGTTAATAACTATTTACTAACTAGTCTACCTAGTTAAAATAAATACAAACTTACATATGAAATAAAAATAAAACCTAAGATAGATACAATGCAACTATTAGTTATATTGTAGCTAGCCTAGAGTTTATTTTACAGGTAAGTATTTATTTTTAAATAGGAATTATTTAGTTATTAATAGTAAGTTTTATTTAAAATTATTTTAATTATGTTAAAGTTAGGAGGTGTTAGGGTTAGGGTTACATTTAGGGTTAGGGTTATGTTAGGGGTTAATATATTTATTTTTTGTTAGTGATGTGGGAGGCCAGAGGTTTAGGGGTTAATAACTTTAGTATAGTGGCAGCGGCGACATTGGGGGTGGCAGATATGGGGTTAGTAAATTCAGGTAGGTGTCAGCGAAGTTGGGGGCGGTAGATTAGGGGTTAATAAGTGTAGGTAGGTGTTGGCGACATTGGGGGAGGCAGATTAGGGGTTAATACATTTATGTAGGTGGTGGCGACATTGTGGGCAGCAGATTAGGGGTTAATAAGTGTAATGTAGGTGTTGGTGATGTCAAGGGCGGCAGATTAGGGGTGTTTAGACTCGGGGTTTATGTTAGGGTGTTAAGTTTAAACATACATTTTTTTCCCCATAGACATCAATGGGGCTGCGTTATGGAGCTTTATGCTCTGCGATCCCTAGTGTTAGTTTTTTTTTTAGCTGGCTCTCCCCATTGATGTCTATGGGGAAATCGTGCATGAGCACGTCAAAACACCGCTTGTATTTGGGTGAGGTATGGAGCTCAACGCAATCATATCACCCGCACAAGCCGGGTCTTTGCAAACCTGTAATATCAGCGCTGTGAAAGGTAAGCGGTGAAAATAATTTGCAAGTTATTAGCGAGCCAGCCATAACACAAAACTCGTAATCTGGCTGATAATTAATTAAATAAAAATGGGAAACATATTTGCTACACAAGCTGCTACTAAGAGGTTAGATGGGTCTCTAAATTCTCTTGTGGAATGTAACGGAAAATTTTAGATTACAATTCTGCAGCTTGACCAGGAAAATTCCTAAAACTACTTGTTGAGAATGAGATACAGATGTAGCGCATTATAGCATACAATAAGTGTTTTATTCATTTTAAACTGAATATTTAGTCTATTTTGTTCAGCTGTTAATTTCAGAATAGAGTTTTATAAACTACATTTATGACTTTGTATTGCATGTTATGTTGTTTAAATATCAGTGTGTTGGATTAACAAAATGATCCTAAGGGATGTCTTATTAATCTGTAGACTGAGGTGTGCTTGCTTTTTAGTCTAAACAATTAACATCTGGTGCATTTGGCTCCAATATATTTGTAAAACAATTTTTATAGTAACATTAATACATGATCTTTATATTATATAAAATTATTATATTGTTGTTTAAAAAACTCAGAATTATGATTTGATTTATATTCTTGTTTTGAGATTTACCTAAGAGATCAATCGGCTAATACATTCATATTCAGGAATCTTGTGCTCTTAAAAACAATCGGCTAGATTACGAGTTTTGCGTTATGAGGGTTTGCTAACTTGCACGTTATTGTCACCGCTCACTTACCTACAGCGCTGGTATTACAGGTTTTCCTAAACCCGGCGTTAAAAGACAAGAAGTTTGCGTAGAGCAAAATTGTGCTCCATACCGCACTACAATACCAGCGCTGCTTAAGTCAGCGGTGAGCTGGTTGTACGTGCTTGTGCACGATTTCCCCAGAGACATCAATGAGGAGAGCCCGATGAAAAAAAACCTAACACTTGCAATAAAGCAGCGTAAAGCTCCGTAATGCAGCCCCGTTGATTACTATGGGAAAACTAAATTTATGTTTACACCTAACACCCTAACATGAACCCCGAGTCTAAACTCACTTAATCTTACACTTATTAACCCCTAATCGGCCGCTCTGGACATCGCCGACACCTACATTATACTTATTAACCCCTAATCTGCCGCTCCGGACATCTCCACCACCTACATTATACTTATTAACCCCTAATCTTCTGCTCCCAACATCGCCGACACCTATATTTATTAACCCCTTATCTCCCTCCCCAAATGTCACCGCAACCTACCTACATTTATTAACCCCTAATCTGTCGTCCCCAACGTCGCCACCACTATTCTAAATGTATTAACCCCTAAACCTAAGTCTAACCCTAACACCCCCCTAACTTAAATATTAATAAAATACCTACTATTAATAACTAAATTATTCCTATTTAAAACTAAATACTTAACTGTAAAATAAACCCTAAGCTAGCTACAATATAACTAATAGTTACATTGTATCTAGCTTAGGGTTTATTTTTATTTTACAGGCAAGTTTGTATTTATTTTACCTAGGTAGAATAGTTACTAAATAGTTACTAAATAGTAACTATTTACTAATAGTGATGTCGCAAACAGTTTGCCGGAGAACAGTTCACGGCAAACATAGCTTGTTCTCGTTCGCCGCTGCGGGCGAACATATGCGATGTTCGATCCGCCCCATATTCGTCATCATTGAGGAAACTTTGACCCTGTATCTCACAGCCTTCTGACACATTTGAGCCAATCAGTAGCAGACACTCCCTCACAGACCCTCCCAGCTCCTGGGCAGCAGCCATTTTAGATTCATTACGATCTTGCTTTCTTAGGCCTAGATTTCGAGTTTGGCGGTAGCCGTGAAAACCAGCGTTAGAGGCTCCTAACGCTGGTTTTAGGCAACCGCCGGTATTTGAAGTCATTCAAAAAACTCCGGTATTTAGAGTCGTGTCTGAAGTGAGCGTTAGAAATCTAACGACAAAACACCAGCCGCAGAAAAAAGTCAGTAGTTAAGAGCTTTCTAGGCTAACGCCGGTTTATAAAGCTCTTAACTACTGTGCTCTAAAGTACACTAACACCCATAAACTACCTATGTACCCCTAAACCGAGGCCCCCCCACATCGCCGACACTCAATTAAAAATTTTTAACCCCTAATCTGCCGACAGCCACCTACGTTATACTTATGCACCCCTAATCTGCTGCCCCTAACACCGCCGACCCCTATATTATATTTATTAACCCCTTACCTGCCCCCCACAACGTCGCAGCCAGCTACCTACAATAATTAACCCCTAATCTGCTGACCGCAAAGAGCCGCCACCTACATTATAGCTATGTACCCCTAATCTGCTGCCCCTAACACCGCCGACCCCTATATTATATTTATTAACCCCTAATCTGCCCCCCACAACGTCGCCTCCACCTGCCTACACTTATTAACCGCTAATCTGCCGAGCGGACCGCACCGCTATTATTATAAAGTTATTAACCCCTAATCCGCCTCACTAACCCTATAATAAATAGTATTAACCCCTAATCTGCCCTCCCTAACATCGCCGACACCTAACTTCAATTATTAACCCCTAATCTGCCGACTGGAGCTCACCGCTATTCTAATAAATGTATTAACCCCTAAAGCTAAGTCTAACCCTAACACTAACACCCCCCTAAATTAAATATAATTTAAATCTAATGAAATTAATTAACTCTTATTAAATAAATTATTCCTATTTAAAGCTAAATACTTACCTGTAAAATAAATGCTAATATAGCTACAATATAAATTATAATGATATTATAGCTATTTTAGGATTAATATTTATTTTACAGGTAACTCTGTATTTATTTTAACCAGGTACAATAGCTATTAAATAGTTACAATTAAACCTAACACTACACTATCAATAAATAAATTAAATACAATTCCTACAAATAAATACAATGAAATAAACTAACTAAAGTACAAAAAAATAAAAAAGAACTAAGTTACAAAAAATATTTTTTTTTACAAACATTAGAAATATATTACAACAATTTTAAACTAATTACACCTACTCTAAGCCCCCTAATAAAATAACAAAGCCCCCCAAAATAAAAAAATGCCCTACCCTATTCTAAATTACTAAAGTTCAAAGCTCTTTTACCTTACCAGCCCTGAACAGGGCCCTTTGCGGGGCATGCCCCAAGAAGTTCAGCTCTTTTGCCTGTAAAAAAAAACATACAATACCCCCCCCCCAACATTACAACCCACCACCCACATACCCCTAATCTAACCCAAACCCCCCCTTAAATAAACCTAACACTAAGCCCCTGAAGATCTCCCTTCCTTGAGTCGTCTTCACCCAGCCGAGCCAAATTCTTCATCCAAGCGGAGCAAGAAGAGGTCCTCCATCCGGTAGAAGTCTTCATCCAAGCGGGGCAGAAGAGGTCTTCCATCCGATTGAAGTCTTCATCCAAGTGGAATCTTCTATCGTCATCCATCCGGAGCGGAGCGGCAGCATCCTGAAGACCTCCGACGTGGAACATCCATCCTGGCCGACGACTGAACGACGAATGACGGTTCCTTTAAATGACGTCATCCAAGATGGCGTCCCTCGAATTCTGATTGGCTGATAGGATTCTATCAGCCAATCGGAATTAAGGTAGGAATATTCTGATTGGCTGATGGAATCAGCCAATCAGAATCAAGTTCAATCCGATTGGCTGATCCAATCAGCCAATCAGATTGAGCTCGCATTCTATTGGCTGTTCGGATTTAACTTGATTCTGATTGGCTGATTCCATCAGCCAATCAGAATATTCCTACCTCAATTCCGATTGGCTGATAGAATCCTATCAGCCAATCGGAATTCGAGGGACGCCATCTTGGATGCCGTCATTTAAAGGAACCGTCATTCGTCGTTCAGTCGTCGGCCAGGATGGATGTTCCGCGTCGGAGGTCTTCAGGATGCTGCCGCTCCGCTCCGGATGGATGACGATAGAATATTCCGCTTGGATGAAGACTTCAATCGGATGGAAGACCTCTTCTGCCCCGCTTGGATGAAGACTTCTACCGGATGGAGGACCTCTTCTTGCTCCACTTGGATGAAGAATTTGGCTCGGCTGGGTGAAGACGACTCAAGGTAGGGAGATCTTCAGGGGCTTAGTGTTAGGTTTATTTAAGGGGGGTGTGGGTTAGATTAGGGGTATGTGGGTGGTGGGTTGTAATGTTGGGGGGGGTATTATATGTTTTTTTTACAGGCAAAAGAGCTGAACTTCTTGGGGCATGCCCCGCAAAGGGCCCTGTTCAGGGCTGGTAAGGTAAAAGAGCTTTGAACTTTTTTAATTTAGAATAGGGTAGGGCATTTTTTTATTTTGGGGGGCTTTGTTATTTTATTAGGGGGCTTAGAGTAGGTGTAATTAGTTTAAAATTGTTGTAATATATTTCTAATGTTTGTAAATATTTTTTTATTTTTTGTAACTTAGTTCTTTTTTATTTTTTAAACTTTAGTTTATTTCATTGTATTTATTTGTAGGAATTGTATTTATTTTATTTATTGATAGTGTAGTGTTAGGTTTAATTGTAGATAATCATAGGTATTTAATTTAATTTATTTATTGATAGTGTAGTGTTAGGTTTAATTGTAACTTAGGTTAGGATTTATTTTACAGGTAAATTTGTAATTATTTTAACTATTTTAGCTATTAAATAGTTTTTAACTATTTAATAGCTATTGTACCTGGTTAAAATAAATACAAAGTTACCTGTAAAATAAATATTAATCCTAAAATAGCTATAATATAATTATAATTTATATTGTAGCTATATTAGGATTTATTTTACAGGTAAGTATTTAGCTTTAAATAGGAATAATTTATTTAATAAGAGTTAATTAATTTCGTTAGATTTAAATTATATTTAATTTAGGGGGGTGTTAGTGTTAGGGTTAGACTTAGCTTTAGGGGTTAATACATTTATTAGAATAGCGGTGAGCTCCAGTCGGCAGATTAGGGGTTAATAATTGAAGTTAGGTGTCGGCGATGTTAGGGAGGGCAGATTAGGGGTTAATACTATTTATTATAGGGTTAGTGCGGCTGATTAGGGGTTAATAACTTTATAATAATAGCGGTGCGGTCCGCTCGGCAGATTAGGGGTTAATAAGTGTAGGCAGGTGGAGGGGACGTTGTGGGGGGCAGATTAGGGGTTAATAAATATAATATAGGGGTCCGCGGTGTTAGGGCCAGCAGATTAGGGGTACATAGGGATAATGTAAGTAGCGGCGGTTTACGGAGCGGCAGATTAGGGGTTAAAAATAATATACAGGGGTCAGCGATAGCGTGGGCGGCAGAATAGGGGTTAATAAGTGTAAGGTTAGGGGTGTTTAGACTTGGGGTACATGTTAGAGTGTTAGGTGCAGACGTAGGAAGTGTTTCCCCATAGGAAACAATGGGGCTGCGTTAGGAGCTGAACGCGGCTTTTTTGCAGGTGTTAGGTTTTTTATCAGCTCAAACAGCACCATTGTTTCCTATGGGGGAATCGTGCACGAGCACGTTTTTGAGGCTGGCCGCTTCCGTAAGCAACTCTGGTATCGAGAGTTGAAGTTGCGTTAAATATGCTCTACGCTCCTTTTTTGGAGCCTAACGCAGCCATTCTGTGGACTCTCAATACCAGAGTTATTTTAAAGGTGCGGCCAGAAAAAAGCCAGCGTTAGATACGCGGGTCGTTACCGACAAAACTCAAAATCTAGCCGTTAGTGAGAGGAGCTTTAGTGTTGCTGCTGCTGACATTATTGGGAAATAGATAGCTAGGCTAGTGTATTTAGTGTCCACTACAGTCCTGAAGGACTCATCTAATCTCTGCTGTAAGGACAGCACCCCAAAAAGCCCTTTTTAGGGCTAGAACTTCAGTCGTTTTTTTTATTTTTTTTATTTGTAATTTTAGCCTGTGTGTGAGGCTCACAGCATATACTGTGATTAGTGCCACCACTGATATCTGCTTAACATTAGTGTAAATTTAAACAACAAAACTTTTAAATCATTTTGCTAGTGTTATCTAATTTCATTTTCTATCAGGCCTGTGTCTCAGGCTCACACAGCATATACTGTGGTTAATTGCTCTGTGCCAGCCACCACTCATATCTGCTTAACATTATTGTAAATTTAAACAACAAACTTTTAAATCATTTTGCTAGTGTAATCTAATTTCATTTTCTATCAGGCCTGTGTGTCAGGCTTACACAGTATATACTGTGGTTAATTGATGTGCCAGCAGCCACCACTCATATCTTCTTAACATTATTGTAAATTTAAAAAAAAAAAAAAAAATTAAATCATTTTGCTAGTGTAATCTAATTTCATTTTCTATCAGGCCTGTGTCTCAGGCTCACACAGCATATACTGTGGTTAATTGCTCTGTGCCAGCCACCACTCATATGTGCTTAACATTAGTGTAAATTTAAACAACAAAACTTTTAAATCATTTTGCTATTGTAATCTAACTTCATTTTCTATCAGGCCTGTGTGTCAGGCTTACACAGCATATACTGTGGTTAATTGCTGTGTCAGCAGCCACCACTCATATCTGCTTAACATTATTGTAAATTTTTTTAAAAAAACTTTTAAATCATTTTGCTAGTGTAATCTAATTTCATTTTCTATCAGGCCTGTGTCACAGGCTCACACAGCATATACTGTGGTTAATTGCTCTGTGCCAGCCAACACTCATATCTGCTTAACATTAATGTAAATTTAAACAAAAAAACTTTTCTATGTAATCTATGTATCTAGCTATCAAATCTATCTAACTTGTGGTTGTGCAAATGGACTGTTTGCAGTTGTTTGCGGTGCGTTACACGGGGAGTTTGGTCTGTCACTGTGAAGTGGGCATAACCCTTACACTACCTGATCGATACTACATCATACCTGATGTTTTAAAGCACGTTATTCAAAAAAAAATTAGGAATGTTAGGTGATTAAGGCACTTTATGGCTTAAAACCAGACTGCATCAACTATGTAATTTTCCGTGGGAGTTTTGCCATGGATACCCATCCGGCATGCCACAGTCCAGGTGTTAGTCCCCTTGAAACAACTTTTCCATCACTATTGTGGCCAGAAAGAGTCCTTGTAGGTTTTAAAGTTTGCCTGCCTATTGAAGTCAATGGCGGTTCGCGTGGTTCGCCGGTTCACAAACAGTAGCGGAAGTTCGAGTCCGCCGTTCGCGAACCAAAATTTTTAGGTTCTCGACATCACTATTTGCTAACTACCTAGATAAAATAAATACAAATTTACCTGTAAAATAAAACCTAACCTGTCTTACACTAACACCTAACCTTACACTACAATTAAATAAATTACCTAAATTAAATACAATTAATAAAATTAAATACAAATACCTAAATTCCAAAAACAAACAAACACTAAAATAAAAAACAAATACAAGATATTTAAACTAATTACACCTAATCTAATAGCCGTATCAAAATAAAAAAGCCCCCCCAAAATAAAAAAAAACCCTAGGCTAAACTAAACTACCAATAGCCCTTAAAAGGACCTTTTGCGGGGCATTGTCCCAAAGAAATCAGCTCTTTTTACCTGTATTTTTTTTTTACAAACATTGGGGAGCTTAGTTTTTTTTAGTTAGGGTTTTATTTGGGGGGTGGTTGTGTGGGTGGTGGGTTTTATTGTTGGGGGGGGTTGTTTGTATTTTTCTTTTCACGTAAAAGAGCTGATTTATTTGGGGTGATGCCCTGCAAAAAGCCCTTTTAAGGGCTATTGGTTGTTTAGTTTAGGCTAGGGGTTTTTTTTTTATTTTGGGGGGGTCTTTTTTATTTTGATAGGGCTATTAGATTAGGTGTAATTAGTTTAAATATCTTGTAATTTGTTTTTTGTTTTGTGTAATTTAGTGTTTGTTTTTGTAATTTAGGTAATTGTATTTAATTTATTTAATTGTATTTAATTTAGGTAATTTATTTAATTGTAGTGTAGTGTTAGGTGTTAGTGTAACTTAGGTTAGGTTTTATTTTACAAGTAAATTTGTATTTATTTTAGCTAGGTAGTTAGTAAATAGTTAATAACTATTTAGTAACTATTCTACATAGTTAAAATAAATACAAACTTGCCTGTGAAATAAAAATAAAATCTAAGCTAGATACAATGTAACTATTAGTTATATTGTAGCTAGCTTAGGGTTTATTTTACAGGTAGGTATTTAGTTTGAAATAGGAATTATTTAGTTATTAATTGTAGGTTTTATTTAGATTTATTTTAATTATATTTAAGTTAGGGGGTGTTAGGGTTAGGCTTAGGTTTAGGGGTTAATAAATATAGTATAGTGGCGGCGACGTTGGGGCGGCAGATTAGGGGTTAATAAATGTAGGTAGGTGGCGATGATGTTAGGGACAGCAGATTAAGGGTTAACCATATTTAACTAGTGTTTGCGAGGCAGGAGTGTGGCGGTTTAGGGGTTAATTTGTTTATTATAGTGGTGGCGATGTCCAGAGCGGCAGATTAGGGGTTAATAAGTTTATTTTAGTGTTTGCGATGTGGGAGGGCCTCAGTTTAGGGGTTAATTTGTAGTTTATGGGTGTTAGTGTACTTTTTAGCACTTTAGTTATGAGTTTTATGCTACAGCTTTGTAGTGTAAAACTCATAACTACTGACTTTAGAATGCGTTACGATGCGTAATACCGGTGCTATGGAAGTCCCATTGAAAAAAGACTATACGCAAATTGCATAAGTTGATTTGCGGTAAGGCCAGAAAAGTGTGCGGGACAGATGTCCCTACAAGACTTGTAATAGCAGCGGTAGTAAAAGAGCAGCATTATGAGGCTTAACGCTGCTTTTTTATTCATAATGCAAGACTCGTAATCTAGCCGATAGTATTTCTATAGGTCAACTACCAAATTTTCAAAAAATAAAGGGAAGACCAAAAGTATAACAATGGAGAAATGAAAATATTTTTGTTTACAGCTCCAATATAATCAGATATTTTCTTAAAAACTGACTTCTTTATAATATGAGTATACTCTTTATATAATAAATACTTGAACATTCTAAAATAAAAATCAGTATTAAAATTCTAAAATATATATTTTCTACATTACAATTGTATTTACTGTAATATTTTGCATATCAGTTGCCTTTTGCTTTTCCTGTTTTTTGTTTTTCTCTCTACTTTTATGTACAGAAGAGCATTACATTTTGTGCACCATTAACTTTTACTCAATAACATAAAGCATCAGCATCTGTATTCAATATAACTCATTTTATCATTTCCATACAAATCTTCATGGCTATTATGATTATGTCAGGCTTTAGCAATCTTTCAAATAGTTTTTTTATAAAATAGCCTTGGTCACATGGAGGTCTTAGAAATTGAAAATAAAGTATGGCTTATTATTTACAAATACATTTAATTCAGAAAATGCTCTAGAATGCAATATTTTAATGCTGAATATATTTTCCAATGTCCCTCCTCAATAACTGGTATTAAAGGGACAGTCAACCATAGAATTGTTATTGTTTTAAAAGATAGATAATCCCTTTATTACCCATTCCCCAGTTTTGCATAACCAACACAGTTATATTAATGTACTTTTTACCTTTGTGATTATCTTGTATCTAGGAACCTTCTTCCAGCCCCCTGATCACATGACTGTGACTGTGTATTATCTATTGTCTTAAATTTAGCATTGTATTGTGCTAGATCTTAAATAACTTTCTGTGCCTGAACACAGTGTTATCTATATGCCCCACGTGTACTTTCTGTCTCTTTGTGTTGAAAAGAGATTTAAAAAGCCTGTGATAAGAGGCAGCCCTCAAAGGCTTAGACATTAGCATATGAGCCTACCTATGTTTAGTTTAAACTAAGAATACCAAGAGAAAAAAGCAAATTTGATGATAAAAGTAAATTGGAAAGTCAATTAAAATTAAAAGTCCTATCTGAATAATGAAAGTTTAATTTATACTTGACTGTCCCTTTAAGGAAATTTTTTAAAAAAAAAATGGATAGCTATATCTTGGTGTTGTGTAGTTGTTTCTTTAATGGGGTGTACAATATTTATATTAAAGTAAACAGCTTGATAGATACATGACAATTTAATGGGTACATTTATGTATTTAAAAGTAAAATACTATGGGGTCGGTCACATTCCTTTAGAAAAGTGTATCAAATGATCTAACTACAAATGTCTTCTCAGACTTCAAAGGTTAATTTTGTAGGAAATCATTAGATATGTTTTTCTAAATGATTTTGATTGACCCCTTTGTTCTGTAGTTTAAGTTAGGGCTAAAAGGAAATCTGTATGTTAAAATGTAAAGTTATATTAGTGTTTCTATTCCTTCTATATAAGATTTATTTAGCTAATTATGAAATATACAAAAAAAAAATGGGCCCTATTTTTTTGTCTGGTTGAACAAAGTTCAATAATAGTTAACTTGTCTGCCGGGACCGTGGGAGCAGGCAGCATCTTGCTACCCAAATTTACTTTTGCAAGAGCTGTAGATTAGGCAATGGCCCATGTTTCTGGTGAGTCTTCAGACTCGCCAGAAACAGCAGTTATGAAGCAGCGGTCTAAAGACCGCTGCTCAATAACACTGTCCGCCTGCTCTGAGTAGACAGACAGGAATTGCCGCAATTCAACCCGATCGAATATGATCGGGTTGATTGACACCTCCCTGCTGGCGGCCGATTGGCTGCGAGTCTGCAGGGGGAGGCGTTGTGAGCTGCTGGTGCAATGCTGAATATGGAGAGTGTATTGCTCTCCACATTCAGCGACGTCTTGCAGACCTGATCCGCACTGTCGGATCAGGTCCGCAAGACCTTTCATAAATAGAGGCCAATGTCTTTCCACACTCTTGCAAAACCAATCATGAGGGGACAAGAGCTGTCAATCGCCACAGGAGGATCAGTCTGAGGTGATTTTAATCTGCCCCCTCTTAAGACCGTTGCTCCTTAACTATCGGTTGTACTAGGCTCCCTTGTGCAAATCTGCACCACAAGGGCTCCAAAGCTGCCTCTGCAGCTTGATAATTGGAGCTCAATGCATTCTTTTAGTGATTTATATTTTGCACAATTCGGGTTAATTAATTGCAAAAGACCTTAGTATCATAATTTTAATCATGCTAAGAAACTCACTTCGGTATACAGTTTTGATAATCTAAAAAACTATCGCCTAGATTACGAGTTTTGCGTTATGAGCTGTGCGGTGCTTATGAGCAATTTTTTCTCACCGCTCACTTACCTGCAGCACTGGTATTACAGGTTTTTCTAAACCTGGCGTTAAAAGACAAGAAGTGAGCGTAGAGCAAAATTGTGCTCCATACCCCACTCCAATACCAGTGCTGCTTAAGTCAGCGGTGAGCTGGTTGTACGTGCTCGTGAACGATTTCCCCATAGACATCAATGGGGAGAGCCGGCTGAGAAAAAGTCTAACACCTGTAATAAAGCAGCTTAAAACTCAGTAACACAGCCCCATTGATTCCTATGGGGAAACACATTTTATGTTTACACCTAACACCCTAACATGAACACCAAGGCTAAACACCCCTAATCTTACACTTATTAACCCCTAATCTGCATCCCCCAACATCGCCGACACCTACATTATATTTATTTACCCCTAATCTGCCGCTCCGGACATCGCCACAACCTACATTATACTTATTAACCCCTAATCTGCTGCCCCCAACATCGCCGACACCTACATTATATTTATTAACCCCTAATCTCCCTCACCCAATGTCACAGCAACCTACCTACATTTATTAACTCTTAATCTGCCGCCCCAAACGTCGCCGCAAGTATATTAAATGTATTAACCCTTAAATCTAAGTCTAACCCTAACACCCCCTAACTTAAATATAATTTAAATAAATATAAATAAAAATTACTATCATTAACTAAATACTTCCTATTTAAAACTAAATACCTATAAAATAAACCCTAAGCTAGCTACAATATAACTAATAGTTACATTGTATCTAGCTTAGGTTTTATTTTTATTTTACAGGCAAGTGTGTATTTATTTTAACTAGGTAGAATAGTTACTAAATAGTTATTAACTATTTAATAACTACCTAGCTAAAATAAATACAAATGTACCTGTAAAATAAAACCTAACCAAAGTTACACTAACACCAAACACTACACTACAGTTAAATAAATTACCTACATTAAATAAATTAAATTTAATTAGCTAAATCACAAAACAAAACAAAACACTAAATTACAGAAAATAAAAAACAAATTACAAGATATTTAAACTAATTACACCTAATCTAATAGCCCTATCAAAATAACCCCCCCCCCCCAAATAAAAAAAACCCTAGCCTAAACTAAACTATCAATAGCCCTTAAAAGGGCCTTTTGTGGGGCATTGCCCAAAGAAATCAGCTCTTTTACCTGTAAAAAAATACAAACAACCCCCCCAACAGCAAAACCCACCACCCACACAACCAACCCCCAAAATAAAATACTAACTAAAAAAACCTAAGCTCCCCATTGCCCTGAAAAGGGCATTTGGATGGGCATTGCCCTTAAAAGGACATTTAGCTCTATTGCAGGCCCAAACCCTAACCTAAAAAATAAACCCACCCAATACACCCTTAAAAAAATCCTAACACTAACCCCCGAGGAATCACTTACCGGGAGAAGTCTTCATTCAAGCGGCAAGATGTCCTCAACATAGCCGGCAGAAGTAATCCTCCAGACGGCATTTTCTATCTTCATCCTTCCGGTGCGGAGTGGGTCCATCTTCAAGACATCCGATGCGGAGCATCCTCTTCTTCTGATGGACTAACGACGAATGAAGGTACCTTTAATTGACATCATCCAAGATGGCGTCCCTTAGATTCCGATTGGCTGATAGAATTCTATCAGTCAATCGGAATTAAGGTAGAAAAAATCCTATTGGCTGATCCAATCAGCCAATAGGATTGAACTTCAATCCTATTGGCTGATTCAATCAGCCAAATGGATAGAGCTCACATTCTATTGGCTGTTCCAATCAGCCAATGGAATGCAAGCTCAATCCTATTGGCTGATCCAATCAGCCAAAAGGATTTTTTCTACCTTAATTCCGAATGACTCTACCAGCCAATCGGAATCTAAGGGACGCCATCTTGGATGACATCATTTAAATGTACCTTCATTCGTCATTAGTCCGTCGGAGAGGATGCTCCCCGTAAGATGTCTTGAAGATGGACCCGCTCTGCACCCGATGGATGAAGATAGAAGATGCCGCCTGGAGGAAGACTTCTGCCAATCTGGAGGATCACTTCTGCCCGTCTGGAGGACCACTTCTGCTGGCTTCGTTGAGGACATCTTGCCGCTTGGATGAAGACTTCTCCCGGTAAGTGAATCTTCGGGGGTTAGTGTTAGAATTTTTTTAAGGGTGTATTGGATGGGTTTATTTTTTAGGTTAGGGTTTGGGCCTGCAATAGAGCTAAATGCCCTTTTAAGGGCAATGTCCATCCAAATGCCCTTTTCAGGGCAATGGGGAGCTTAGTTTTTTTTTTGTTAGGCTTTTTTTTTGGGGGGGGGGGTTGTTTGTTTGTTTTTTAAGGTAAAATAGCTGATTTCTTTGGGGCAATGCCCCGCAAAAGGCCCTTTAAAGGGCTATTAATAGTTTAGTTTAGGCTAGGGTTTTTTTTTATTTTGGGGGGACTTTTTTATTTTGATAGGGCTATTAGATTAGGTGTAATTAGTTTAAATATCTTGTAATTTATTTTTTATTTTCTGTAATTTAGTGTTTGTTTTTGTTATTTAGCTAATTTTATTTTATTTATTTAACTGTATTTAATTTAGGTAATTGATTTAATTGTAGTGTAGTTTTAGGTGTTAGTGTAACTTAGGTTAGGTTTTATTTTACAGGTAACTTTGTATTTATTTTAGCTAGGTAGTTATTAAATAGTTAATAACTATTTAGCAACTTTTCTACCTAGTTAAAATAAATACAAACTTGCCTGTAAAATAAAAATAAACCCTAAGCTAGATACAATGTAACTATTAGTTATATTGTAGCTAGCTTAGGCTTTTTTTATAGGTAAGTATTTAGTTTTAAATAGGAATTATTTATTTAATGATAGTAATTTTATTTAGATTTATTTAAATTATATTTAAGTTAGGGGGTGTTAGGGTTAGGGTTAGACTTAGGTTTAAATGGTTACTAAATTTAGAATAGTAACAGCAATGTTGGGGGCAGCAGATTAGGGGATAATTAATATAATGTAGGTTGCGGCGATGTTAGGGGCAGCAGATTAGGGGTTAATAAATGTAGGTAGGTGGCGGCGATGTTGGGGGCATCAGATTAGGGGTTAATAAATATAATGTAGGTGGTGGCAAAGTCCAGAGCAGCATATTAGGGGTTAATAAGTATAATGTAGGTGTCGGCGATGTTAGCGGTGGCAGATTAGAGGTTAATAATATTTAACTAGTGTTTGCAAGGCAGGAGTGCGGCAGTTTTGGGGTTAATATGTTTATTTTAGTGGTGGCAATGTCCAGAGCGGCATATCAGGGGTTAAAATTTTTATTATAGTGTTTGCGATGCGGGAGGGCCTCAGTTTAGGGGTTAATAGGTAGTTTATTGGTGTTAGTGTACTTTTTAGCACTTTAGTTATGAGTTTTATGCTACAGCCTTGTAGTGTACATCGGAACAGCCAATAGAATGCGAGTTCAATACGATTGGCTAATTGGATCAGTCAATCAGATTGAACTTCAATCTGATTGGCTGATTGCATAAGCCAATCAGATTTTTTCCACCTTAATTCCGATTGGCTGATAGAATTCTATCAGCCAATCGGAATTGAAGGGACGCCATCTTGGATGACGTCCCTTAAAGGAACCTTCATTCGTCGTTAGTCCGTCGGGGAAGGAGGATGTTCTGCGTCGGCAGGATGAAGATGGATCCGAAAGAAAGAAGATAGAAGATGCCGCTTGGAAGAAGACATCGCCCAGATGGAAGACCTCTTCTTTGCCGCTTGGATCAAGACTTCGCCTGGATGGAGGACCTCTTCTTTGCCGCTTGGATCAAGACTTCTACTGGATGGAGGACATCTTCTTGTTCCGCTTGGATGAAGAATTCGGCTCGGCTGGGTGAAGAAGACTCAAGGTAGGGAGATCTTCAGGGGGTTAGTGATAGTTTTTTTTAAGGGGGGTTTGGGTGGGTTAGAATAGGGGTATGTGGTGGTGGGTTGTAATGTTGGGGGGGTATTGTATTTTTATTTTCAAGCAAAAGAGCTGATTACTTTTGGGAAATGCCCCGCAAAAAGCCCTTTTAAGGGCTGGTAAAGAGCTGGTTACTTTGGTAGTTTAGAATAGGGTAGGGCATTTTTTTATTTTGGAGGGCTTTTTTATTTTATTAGGGGGCTTAGATTAGGTGTAATTAGTTTAAACTTCTTGTAATTCTTTTTTATTTTTTGTAATTTAGTGTTTGTTTTTTTTTGTATTATAGAATAGTTAATTTTATTGTATTTTATTTTAGGTAATTGTAGGTAATTTATTTCATTAATTTAATGATAGTGTAGTGTTAGGTTTAATTGTAACTTAGGTTAGGATTTATTTTACATGTAATTTTGTATTTATTTTAACTAGGTAGCTATTAAATAGTTATTAACTATTTAATAGCTATTGTACCTAGTTAAAATAAATACAAAGTTGCCTGTAAAATAAATATAAATCCTAAAATAGCTACAATGTAACTATTAGTTATATTGTAGCTATATTAGGGTTTATTTTATAGGTAAGTATTTAGTTTTAAATAGGAATAATTTAGTTAATTTAAGGAATATTATTTTGTTTAATTTAAATTATATTTATGTTAGGGGGTGTTAGGGTTAGGGCTAGACTTAGGGTTAGGGGTTAATAAATTTATTATAGTAGCGGCGACATTGCGGGCGAGAGATTAGGGGTTAATAATTGTAGGTAGGTGGCGGCGATGTTAGGGAGGGCAGATTAGGGGTTAATATTATTTATTCTAGTGTTTGCAAGGCGAGAGTGTGGCGGTTTAGGGGTTAATACATTTATTATAGTGGTGGCGAGGTCCGGTCGGCAGATTAGGGGTTAATAAGTGTAGGTAGGTGGCGGTGACGTTGGGGGGGGCAGATTAGGGGTTAATAAATATAATATAGGGGTTGGCGATGTTAGGGGCAACAGATTAGGGGTTCATAGGGATAATGTAGGTTGCGGCGGTGTCCGGAGCAGCAGATTAGGGGTTAATAATAATATGCAGGGGTCAGCGATAGCGGGGGCGGCAGATTAGGGGTTAATAAGTATAAGGTTAGGGGTGTTTAGACTCGGGGTTCATGTTAGAGTGTTAGGTGCAGACTTAGAGAGTGTTTCCCCATAGGAAACAATGGGGCTGCGTTAGGAGCTGAACGCTGCTTTTTTGCAGGTGTTAGGTTTTTTTTTCAGCCAGCTCAGCCCCATTGTTTCCTATGGGGATATTGTGCACGAGCACGTTTTTCCAGCTTACCATTACCGTAAGCAACGCTGGTATTGAGGGTTGAAGTGGAGCTAAGTTAGGCTCAACGCACCCTTTTTTGAGCCTAACGCAGCCCCTCAGACAACTCTAAATACCAGCGTTGTTGGATGGGTGCGTTGGCAAAAAAAGCAGCGTTAGCTACGCGGCTTTTTACCGACAAAACTTTAAATCTAGCGGTAAGATTTTAATGGACCATTAAATACAGCATAATCACCATTTGCACTATAAAAGGATAATGCAATAGCACTTAGATTTGTTTTCTGACAAAGTTCAAAATTAACATCAATTAGCCAGCTCACTGTATTATTTGACAGCCATCAGCCAATTACAGACTCATATATGTATGTATGCACTGAGAACTGTTGAACATGCTCTGTAGGGACTGGTGCTTCAGAAAGTGTGAAAACAAAAAGACTGTCTGCAATTTGATGGTGGAAGTCAACTGGAAAGTTTGTTAAACTGCATGCTCTCTCTGAATTGTGAAAGTTTAGGTTTGACTTTAACTATGATGTCCCTTCAAATATTATATAAAAAGTGCCAGATAATTTAAAGCTCTCTATTCTAGTGAGATTATCTAAGAAGTCTCATTAGTACTAAAAGGTTCCTCAAATAATTTTAGAAACGCAAATTTGTCTTGAGTGCCCTCCTTCAGGCCCATAGTAGACATGTGCGGTTCGTTTCGGATTAATTCGGAAATTCAGTAAATTCGGTAAATTCGGAGATTCGGATCGATTCGGATTTCCGAATTAAAATACTTCCGAATCTACCGAATGAATCTGAAATAGCTGCCGTATCTCCGAATAAATCCGAATTAGCTCGTTAAAATTCGGCATTTCCCCATAGGAAACAATGGGAGTTTTGGCTGAAAAAAAACTAACACCGCAGCTCCATTGTTTCCTATGGGGAAACACTAAGTCTGCACCTAACACCCTAACATGTACCCCGAGTCTCTAAACACCCCTAATCTAACACTTATTAACCCCTAATCTGCTGCCTCCGCTATCGCTGACACCTGCATTATTTTATTAACCCCTAATCTGCCGACCGAATATCGCCGCCACCTACATTATAACTATTAACCCCTAATCTGCTGTCCCTAACACCGCCGACCCCTACATTATAGTTATTAACCCCTAATCTGCCCCCCCCAACGTCGCCGCAATCTAACTACAAGTATTGACCCCTAATCTGCCGACCCGATATCGCCGCCACCTACATTATAACTATTAACCCCTAATCTGCTGTCCCTAACACCGCCGACCCCTACATTATAGTTATTAACCCCTAATCTGCCTCCCCCAACGTCGCCGCAATCTAACTACAAGTATTAACCCCTAATCTGCCGACCGAATATCGCCGCCGCCTACATTATAGCTATTAACCCCTAATCTGCTGTCCCTAACACCGCCGACCCCTACATTATAGTTATTAACCCCTAATCTGCCCCCCCCAACGTCGCCGCAATCTAACTACAAGTATTAACCCCTAATCTGCCGACCCGATATCGCCGCCGCCTACATTATAGCTATTAACCCCTAATCTGCTGTCCCTAACACCGCCGACCCCTACATTATAGTTATTAACCCCTAATCTGCCCCCCCCAACGTCGCCACAATCTAACTACAAGTATTAACCCCTAATCTGCCGACCGCAAATCGCCGCCACTATAATAAATGTATTAACCCCTAAACCGCCGCACTCCCGCCTCGCAAACACTATAATACATTTTATTAACCCCTAATCTGCCCTCCCTAACATCGCCGCCACCTACCTACAATTATTAACCCCTAACCTCACGCCCGCACCGTCACCGCTACTATAATAAGGTTATTAACCCCTAAACCTAAGTCTAACCCTAACACTAACACCCCCTATCTTAAATATAATTTAAATAAAACGAAATAAATTTACTATAGTTAAATAAATGAATCCTATTTAAAACTAAAGACTTACCTGTAAAATAAACCCTAAGATAGCTGCAATATAACTAATAGTTACATTGTAGCTATTTTAGGATTTATTTTTATTTTACAGGCAACTTTGTATTTATTTTAACTAGGTACAATAGTTATTAAATAGTTAATAACTATTTAATAACTACCTAGCTAAAATAAATACAAATTTACCTGTAAAATAAATCCTAACCTAAGTTACAATTACACCTAACACTACACTATCATTTAATTAATTAAATAAATGACTCATATTTAAAACTAAATACTTACCTGTAAAATAAACCCTAATATAGCTACAATATAACTAATAGTTACATTGTAGCTATTTTAGCATTTATATTTATTTTACAGGCAACTTTGTATTTATTTTAACTAGGTACAATAGCTATTAAATAGTTATTGACTAATTAATAGCTACCTAGCTAAAATAATTACAAAATTACCTGTAAAATAAATCCTAACCTAAGTTACAATAAAACCTAACACTACACTATCATTAAATAAATTAACTACAAGTACCTACAATTATCTACAATTAAATAAACTAAAGTACAAAACCCCCCCACTAAATTACAAAAAATAAAAAACCACTAAATTACAAAAAATAAAAAAATGTTACAAGAATTTTAAACTAATTACACCTAATCTAAGCCCCCTAATAAAATAACAAAGCCCCCCAAAATAAAAAAAAATGCCCTACCCTATACTAAATTACAAAAGTTAACAGCTCTATTACCTTACCAGCCCTGAACAGGGCCCTTTGCGGGGCATGCCCCAAAGAAAACAGCTCTTTTGCCTGTAAAAAAAAAAACACAATCCCCCCCCCACATTACAACCCACCACCCACATACCCCTACTCTAACCCAAACCCCCCTTAAATAAACCTAACACTACCCCCCTGAAGATCTCCCTACCTTGAGTCGTGTTCACCCAGCCGGGCCGAAGTCTTCATCCGATGGGGCAGAAGAGGACATCCAGACCGGCAGAAGTCTTCATCCAAGCGGGGCAAGAAGAGGTCTTCCATCCATCATACAAGTACCAAAATACAAACAAACACTAAATTACCAAAAATAATAAAATATTACAATAATTTTAATCTAATTACACCTAATCTAAGCCCCCTACTAGCTATTAATATAGCTACAATATAACTAATAGTTACATTGTAGCTATTTTAGGATTTATATGTATTTTACAGGCAACTTTGTATTTATTTTAACTAGGTACAATAGTTATTAAATAGTTAATAACTATTTAATAACTACCTAGCTAAAATAAATACAAATTTACCTGTAAAATAAATCATAACCTAAGTTACAATTACACCTAACACTACACTATCATTAAATTAACTAAATAAATGAATCCTATATAAAACTAAAGACTTACCTGTAAAATAAACCCTAATATAGCTGCAATATAACTAATAGTTACATTGTAGCTATTTTAGCATTTATATTTATTGTACAGGCAACTTTGTATTCATTTTAACTAGGTTCAATAGCTATTAAATAGATATTGACTATTTAATAGCTACCTAGTTAAAATAATTACAAAATGACCTGTAAAATAAATCCTAACCTATGTTACAATTAAACCTAACACTACACTATCATTAAATAAATTAACTACAAGTACCTACAATTAAATACAATTAAAAAAACTAAACTAAAGTACAACCCCCCCCCCCACTAAATTACAAAAAATAAAAAAATATTACAAGAATTTTAAACTAATTACACCTAATCTAAGCCCCCTAATAAAATAACAAAGCCCCCCAAAATAAAAAAATGCCCTAACCTATACTAAATTACAAAAGTTAACAGCTCTATTACCTTACCAGCCCTGAACAGGGCCCTTTGCGGGGCATGCCCCAAAGAAAACAGCTCTTTTGCCTGTAAAAAAAAAAAAAACACAATCCCCCCCCCACATTACAACCCACCACCCACATACCCCTACTCTAACCCAAACCCCCCTTAAATAAACCTAACACTACCCCCCTGAAGATCTCCCTACCTTGAGTCGTGTTCACCCAGCCGGGCCGAAGTCTTCATCCGATGGGGCAGAAGAGGACATCCAGACCGGCAGAAGTCTTCATCCAAGCGGGGCAAGAAGAGGTCTTCCATCCATCAGAAAAGTACAAAAAAACAAACAAACACTAAATTAGCAAAAATAATAAAATATTACAATAATTTTAAACTAATTACACCTAATCTAAGCCCCCTACTAGCTATTAATATAGCTACAATATAACTAATAGTTACATTGTAGCTATTTTAGGATTTATATTTATTTTACAGGCAACTTTGTATTTATTTTAACTAGGTACAATAGCTATTAAATAGTTAATAACTACCTAGCAAAAATAAATACAAATTTACCTGTAAAATAAACCCTAACCTAAGTTACAATTACACCTAACACTACACTGTCATTAAATTAACTAAATAAATTAATCCTATATAAAACTAAATACTTACCTGTAAAATAAACCCTAATATAGCTACAATATAACTAATAGTTACATTGTAGCTATTTTAGCATTTATATTTATTTTACAGGCAACTTTGTATTTATTTTAACTAGGTACAATAGCTATTAAATAGATATTTACTGTTTAATAGCTACCTAGTTAAAATAATTACAAAATTACCTGTAAAATAAATCCTAACCTAAGTTACTATTAAACCTAACACTACACTATCATTAAATAAATTAACTACAAGTACCTACAATTAAATACAATGAAATAAACTAAACTAAAGTACAAAAAAAACAAACACTAAATTACAAAAAATAAAAAAAATTACAAGAATTTTAAACTAATTGCACCTAATCTAAGCCCCCTAATAAAATAACAAAGCCCCCCAAAATAAAAAAATGCCCTACCCTATACTAAATTACAAAAGTAATCAGCTCTATTACCTTACCAGCCCTGAACACGGCCTTTTGCGGGGCATGCACCAAAGAAAACAGCTCTTTTGCCTGTAAAAAAAAAACACAATACCCCCCCCACATTACAACCCACCACCCACATACCCCTACTCTAACCCAAACCCCCCTTAAATAAACCTAACACTACCCCCCTGAAGATCTCTCTACCGTGTCTTCACCCAGCGGGCCGAAGTCTTCATCTGATCGGGCAGAAGAGGACATCCAGACCGGCAGAAGTCTTCATCCAAGCGGGGAGAGAAGAGGTCTTCCATCCATCAGAAGTCTTGATCCAGGTGGCATCTTCTCTGTTCATCCATCCGGAGCGGAGCGGCAGCATCCTGAAGACATCCCACGCAGAGCATCCTCTTCTTTCTTGATCCGATGACTAGGTGACTGTACCTTTAAGTGACGTCATCCAAGATGGCGTCCCTTGAATTCCGATTGGCTGATAGGATTCTATCAGCCAATCGGAATTAAGGTAGGAAAAATCTGATTGGCTGATTCAATCAGCCAATCAGATTCAAGTTCATTCCGATTGGCTGATGGAATCAGCCAATCAGATTGACCTTGCATTCTATTGGCTGTTCCGATCAGCCAATAGAATGCGAGCTCAATATGATTGGCTGATTGGATCAGCCAATCGGATTGAACTTGAATCTGATTGGCTGATTGAATCAGCCAATCAGATTTTTCCTACCTTAATTCCGATTGGCTGATAGAATCCTATCAGCCAATCGGAATTCAAGGGACGCCATCTTGGATGACGTCACTTAAAGGTACAGTCACCTAGTCGTCGGATCAAGAAAGAAGAGGATGCTCTGCGTGGGATGTCTTCAGGATGCTGCCGCTCCGCTCCGGATGGATGAACAGAGAAGATGCCGCCTGGATCAAGACTTCTGATGGATGGAAGACCTCTTCTTGCCCCGCTTGGATGAAGACTTCTGCCGGTCTGGATGTCCTCTTCTGCCCGATCGGATGAAGACTTCGGCCCGCTGGGTGAAGACACGATAGAGAGATCTTCAGGGGGGTAGTGTTAGGTTTATTTAAGGGGGGTTTGGGTTAGATTAGGGGTATGTGGGTGGTGGGTTGTAATGTGGGGGGGTGTATTGTGTTTTTTTTTACAGGCAAAAGAGCTGTTTTCTTTGGGGCATGCCCCGCAAAAGGCCCTGTTCAGGGCTGGTAAGGTAATAGAGCTGATTACTTTTGTAATTTAGTATAGGGTAGGGCATTTTTTTATTTTGGGGGGCTTTGTTATTTTGTTAGGGGGCTTAGATTAGGTGTAATTAGTTTAAAATTCTTGTAATTTTTTTTATTTTTTGTAATTTAGTGTTTGTTTTTTTTTGTACTTTAGTTTAGTTTATTTCATTGTATTTAATTGTAGGTACTTGTAGTTAATTTATTTAATGATAGTGTAGTGTTAGGTTTAATAGTAACTTAGGTTAGGATTTATTTTACAGGTAATTTTGTAATTATTTTAACTAGGTAGCTATTAAACAGTAAATATCTATTTAATAGCTATTGTACCTAGTTAAAATAAATACAAAGTTGCCTGTAAAATAAATATAAATGCTAAAATAGCTACAATGTAACTATTAGTTATATTGTAGCTATATTAGGGTTTATTTTACAGGTAAGTATTTAGTTTTATATAGGATTAATTTATTTAGTTAATTTAATGACAGTGTAGTGTTAGGTGTAATTGTAACTTAGGTTAGGGTTTATTTTACAGGTAAATTTGTATTTATTTTAGCTAGGTAGTTATTAACTATTTAATAGCTATTGTACCTAGTTAAAATAAATACAAAGTTGCCTGTAAAATAAATATAAATCCTAAAATAGCTACAATGTAACTATTAGTTATATTGTAGCTATATTAATAGCTAGTAGGGGGCTTAGATTAGGTGTAATTAGTTTAAAATTATTGTAATATTTTATTATTCTTGCTAATTTAGTGTTTGTTTGTTTTTTTGTACTTTTCTGATGGATGGAAGACCTCTTCTTGCCCCGCTTGGATGAAGACTTCTGCCGGTCTGGATGTCCTCTTCTGCCCCATCGGATGAAGACTTCGGCCCGGCTGGGTGAACACGACTCAAGGTAGGGAGATCTTCAGGGGGGTAGTGTTAGGTTTATTTAAGGGGGGTTTGGGTTAGAGTAGGGGTATGTGGGTGGTGGTTTGTAATGTGGGGGGGGTATTGTGTTTTTTTTTACAGGCAAAAGAGCTGTTTTCTTTGGGGCATGCCCCGCAAAAGGCCCTGTTCAGGGCTGGTAAGGTAATAGAGCTGTTAACTTTTGTAATTTAGTATAGGGTAGGGCATTTTTTTTTATTTTGGGGGGCTTTGTTATTTTATTAGGGGGCTTAGATTAGGTGTAATTAGTTTAAAATTCTTGTAATATTTTTTTATTTTTTGTAATTTAGTGGGGGGGGGGTTGTACTTTAGTTTAGTTTTTTAAATTGTATTTAATTGTAGGTACTTGTAGTTAATTTATTTAATAATAGTGTAGTGTTAGGTTTAATTTTAACTTAGGTTAGGATTTATTTTATAGGTAATTTTGTAATTATTTTAACTAGGTAGCTATTAAATAGTCAATATCTATTTAATAGCTATTGAACCTAGTTAAAATAAATACAAAGTTGCCTGTACAATAAATATAATTGCTAAAATAGCTACAATGTAACTATTAGTTATATTGCAGCTATATTAGGGTTTATTTTACAGGTAAGTCTTTAGTTTTATATAGGATTCATTTATTTAGTTAATTTAATGATAGTGTAGTGTTAGGTGTAATTGTAACTTAGGTTATGATTTATTTTACAGGTAAATTTGTATTTATTTTAGCTAGGTAGTTATTAAATAGTTATTAACTATTTAATAGCTATTGTACCTAGTTAAAATAAATACAAAGTTGCCTGTAAAATAAATATAAATCCTAAAATAGCTACAATGTAACTATTAGTTATATTGAAGCTATATTAATAGCTAGTCGGGGGCTTAGATTAGGTGTAATTAGTTTAAAATTATTGTAATATTTTATTATTTTTTGTAATTTAGTGTTTGTTTGTATTTTGGTACTTGTATGATGGATGGAAGACCTCTTCTTGCCCCGCTTGGATGAAGACTTCTGCCGGTCTGGATGTCCTCTTCTGCCCCATCGGATGAAGACTTCGGCCAGGCTGGGTGAACACGACTCAAGGTAGGGAGATCTTCAGGGGGGTAGTGTTAGGTTTATTTAAGGGGGGTTTGGGTTAGAGTAGGGGTATGTGGGTGGTGGGTTGTAATGTGGGGGGGAATTGTGTTTTTTTTTTACAGGCAAAAGAGCTGTTTTCTTTGGGGCATGCACCGCAAAGGGCCCTGTTCAGGGCTGGTAAGGTAATAGAGCTGTTAACTTTTGTAATTTAGTATAGGGTAGGGCATTTTTTTTATTTTGGGGGGCTTTGTTATTTTATTAGGGGGCTTAGATTAGGTGTAATTAGTTTAAAATTCTTGTAATATTTTTTTATTTTTTGTAATTTAGTGTTTGTTTTTTTGTAATTTAGTGGGGGGTTTTTGTACTTTAGTTTATTTAATTGTAGATAATTGTAGATACTTGTAGTTAATTAATTTATTGGTAGGGTAGTGTTAGGTTTAATTGTAACTTAGGTTATGATTTATTTTACAGGTAATTTTGTAATTATTTTAACTAGGTAGCTATTAATTAGTCAATAACTATTTAATAGCTTTTGTACCTAGTTAAAATAAATACAAAGTTGCCTGTAAAATAAATATAAATGCTAAAATAGCTACAATGTAACTATTAGTTATATTGCAGCTATCTTAGGGTTTATTTTACAGGTAAGTATTTTGTTTTAAATATGATTCATTTATTTAGTTAATTTAATGATAGTGTAGTGTTAGGTGTAATTGTAACTTAGGTTAGGATTTATTTTACAGGTAAATTTGTATTTATTTTAGCTAGGTAGTTATTAAATAGTTATTAACTATTTAATAACTATTGTACCTAGTTAAAATAAATACAAAGTTGCCTGTAAAATAAAAATAAATCCTAAAATAGCTACAATGTAACTATTAGTTATATTGCAGCTATCTTAGGGTTTATTTTACAGGTAAGTCTTTAGTTTTAAATAGGATTCATTTATTTAACTATAGTAAACTTATTTCGTTTTATTTAAATTATATTTAAGTTAGGGGGTGCTAGTGTTAGGGTTAGACTTAGGTTTAGGGGTTAATAACCTTATTATAGTAGCGGCGACGTTGGGGGCGGGAGATTAGGGGTTAATAATTGTAGGTAGGTGGCGGCGATGTTAGGGAGGGCAGATTAGGGGTTAATAAAATGTATTATAGTGTTTGCGAGGCGGAGTGCGGCGGTTTAGGGGTTAATACATTTATTATAGTGGCGGCGATTTGCGGTCGGCAGATTAGGGGTTAATACTTGTAGTTAGATTGTGGCGACGTTGGGGGGAGGCAGATTAGGGGTTAATAACTATAATGTAGGGGTCGGCGGTGTTAGGGACAGCAGATTAGGGGTTAATAGCTATAATGTAGGCGGCGGCGATATCGGGTCAGCAGATTAGGAGTTAATACTTGTAGTTAGATTGCGGTGACGTTGGGGGGGGCAGATTAGGGGTTAATAACTATAATGTAGGGGTCGGCGGTGTTAGGGACAGCAGATTAGGGGTTAATAGCTATAATGTAGGCGGCGGCGATATCGGGTCGGCAGATTAGGGGTTAATACTTGTAGTTAGATTGCGGCGACGTTGGGGGAGGCAGATTAGGGGTTAATAACTATAATGTAGGGGTCGGCGGTGTTAGGGACAGCAGATTAGGGGTTAATAGCTATAATGTAGGCGGCGGCGATATCGGGTCGGCAGATTAGGGGTTAATACTTGTAGTTAGATTGCGGCGACGTTGGGGGAGGCAGATTAGGGGTTAATAACTATAATGTAGGGGTCGGCGGTGTTAGGGACAGCAGATTAGGGGTTAATAGCTATAATGTAGGCGGCGGCGATATCGGGTCGGCAGATTAGGGGTTAATAGTTGTAGTTAGATTGCGGCGACGTTGGGGGAGGCAGATTAGGGGTTAATAACTATAATGTAGGGGTCGGCGGTGTTAGGGACAGCAGATTAGGGGTTAATAGCTATAATGTAGGCGTCGGCGATATCCGATCGGCAGATTAGGGGTTAAATAATGTTATTATAGGGTTTGCGATGTGGGGGGGCCTCGGTTTAGTGGTTCATAGGTAGTTTATGGGTGTTAGTGACTTAGTGTACTAAATGGGTGTTAGTGTACTAAAAACATACCGAATTTCGGAACGGAATAGAACCGAATTCAGCCGAATCCGAATAAATCCGAAACGAATTTATTCGGATCCGAATAAATCCGAAACGAATTTATTCAAATTTTGCCGAATCGGATTCGATCTGAAACGAAATTCGAAAAGTCCGAATCGATCCGAACCGAAAACGAACCGAATTTTTTAGCCGTGCACATGTCTAGCCCATAGTAAGCAACTCCATGTTTTTTATGGTTATATGAAAGTATTTGTACACTGTTCATAATAGAATTTATATTTTAACCATGCTTTTAAAAGGCGTGGCAGTGTGATCATGCTAAGCTAGAGCACTACATTTACATTAATTAAGACAAATTTGAATAAAACTTATTTAATTGCAATTCAATAACAATTAAATAATCTCCTCACTTGCAACATCGCATCCCTCCCTATTACTCAACCTCCTTCTACCCCTCACACCAAACTTCATAGAAGCATTATGTCTTTAGATCAGCAACAGCTCGCTAGTTCTCTTGAACCTCCCCTCTCATCCATCTCTTCCTTTTCCTGCCCTGACCAATCTATCTGCCACTATAATTCCACCCTTACATCGGTCCTTGACAATCTGGCCCCTCCTACCATAGCTCGGAAATCACACACTCACCCTCAGCCCTGTCACACCTACGCAGATGTTCCCGTACTGCTGTGCGGCACTGGAGAAAATCTTGGAGTTCTGCTGACTTTCTTCACTACAAGTTTATCTTGAACTCCTACTACTCTGCCCTTAATCTTCATAAGCAACATTACTTCTCTACTCTTATCTCTACTCTTTCTTAAAACCCAAAACATCTGTTCTCCAATTTCAATACTCTTCTCCGCCCACCCCCACCTTCTAATACAACTTCTCTCTCAGCTCAAGATTTTTCCAGCCACTTAACAACAAAATCGATTCCATCAGAAACAAAATTAGCTCCCAACATACTTCCAGTCTCTCGCCCCCTCAAAAGCTTGCAATCAATCAAAACCCACATACCCATATAATTAGCTCTTTCACCTCTGTTACTGAGGAAGGAGTTTCTGCACTTATACTGTGCTCTCACCTCACTACCTGTCCCCTCGATCCCATCCCCTCACAGCTACTCCCCTCCTTCTCTTCTACACTTACCCCTATACTCATACACATTTTCAACCTCTCCATTAGCACCAATATATTTCCCTTATCTCTTAAACATGCACTGGTCACATCCATACTCAGAAAACCTTCTCTTGATCCAGCCTCCCATCCAACTACAGCCCTGATTTCCTACTTCCTCTTGCCTCAAAGCTTTTTGAAAAGCTGGTATATGCACGCCTATCTCAGTTCCTTACATTAAACTCCCTCCTTGACCTACTGCAATATTGACTTAGCCCACATCACTCCACAGAGACAGCAATAGTTAGGGTTACCAATGACCTACTTACAGCAAAATCCAAATGCTACTTCTCTCTGCTTATCCTACTTGATCTGTCTGCAGCCTTTAATACTGTCGACCACACTCTTTTGCTCCATAACCTCAAATCATTTGGCATTTTTGACACAGCCCTCTCGTAGTTCTCTTCCTACCTTTCTAACCATACCTTTAGTGTAGCCTTCCCTGGAGCTTCCTCTTCCCCGTCACCATTTTCTGTTGGGGTACCACAAGACTCTGTCCTCAGTCCCCTTCTCTTCTCAATCTACACATCGTCATTAGGTTCCTTAATAAAGTCCCACGGGTTTCAATATCATCTGTATGCCGACAACACCCAAATCTACCTCTCTGCACCAGACCTATTTCCTTCCTTGCTAACCCATGTCACTAACTGTCTTTCTCACATCTCTTCCTGGATGTCCTCTCACTACCTTAAGCTAAACCTCTCCAAAACTGAGCTCTTTATTTTCCCTCCTTCTTTTAAAATCTCCACCCCCAATCTCTCTATAACTGTCGACAACTCCATCATTACCACTACCCTGCATGCCAATGTCTTGAGGTCCCAATTGACTCAGATCTTTCTTTCACTCCTCACATTCAGTCCTTGGCTAAATCCTGCCACCTCCACCTTAAAAATATCTTTAAAATCAGACATTTTCTTACAAAACGCAACTCAGATTTTAATCCACTCTATCATCCTTTCCGCCTTGACTACTGCAACTCCGTCTCTCTTCAGTGCAAATTTCATGAAGTTATTGATAAGAACAGGGGAAGACAACCAAGTAGTGTAAAAACTCCTTAATATACTATATATACTTATAGAGTCAGCTTCCTGAGTCTGCTAGCAGTACTGGAAATGTTGCCATTTGAAGCCTATTCCTGTTTTTAGCTGAACCGCCGCTGGGGAGTCAGCCGAACTGCTCTGAAGCTTCGGCCTATTTATTATTGCACTGGATGTGCAGTCATCTTTGTGAGTACTGGATCTTCACTGTTTGTTTTGGTTTATCCTATTAAGAAGTTGCTGCACCAAGGGCGCCTTTCATTTTTTGTCTTTTAGGACTCGTGGTTAATATCTCTATCATCCTGTGGAGAGAGATGCCCTCTTACCTACCTGCTGGTTCCTTGTTGAGAGACTATTTTGGGACTGTATCGCATTAATAATCATATGTGTTGAATGTCTATTGGACTATTATATTCACTAATATATATATTTCATTTTTATTTTTATATATAGATATTTTATTTATTATCTTATTATTTAACATTTTATTTTTATTATCTGCATCATTGCCTCATTCCTCATAACTAATATAGGAGAGGTTGTTGTAGTTGGCGCACCTCTCCCTTCGACACACAATTTTTCTTTTTGTGTGGTCTGATTTGTTGTTTTGACTACTGCAACTCAATCCTCTCTGGTCTCCATAGCTGCTGCCTAGCTTCTTTACAATCCATAATGAATGTCTCTGCCAGGCTCATCTTCCTTACACGTCACTCTTTATCTGCTGCAACTCTCTGCCAATCCCATCACTGGCTTCCTCTTGCCTCCAGGAATAAACACAAAATGATGACTCTGACATACAAGGCCCTCAACTACACTGCTCCTCCCTATATCTCAGACCTTGTCTCCAGATACTCTTCCTCCCATCCCCTTCACTCTGCTCATGACCTCCTACGCTCCTCCTCTCTTGTTTCCTCCTGACATTTCCATTTACAGGACTTCTCTAGATGGGTTACCATCTTGTGGAACTCTCTGCCTTGCTCCACAAGACTCTCACCTAGTTTTGAAAGCTTCAAGTGCTCCCTAAAGACTCCACTGTTCAGGGATGCATACAACCTACACTATCCTTTCCTAATACCAGTTCCTCTCCTCCATTACTATCCACCATGAACCCCCTTAGCATGTAAGCCTAAGAGTCCAACTGTTGCAGATTACCTTCATAAGAGCTGACTGCAACAGTGCGACTTTCGGTAGGGCCCTCTTCCCATTTATCCCTATAAATGTTACCTTGTATACCGCCTAGGTTTATAGCTCTGCAGAATCTGTTGGTACTCTACAAATAACCAATAATATTAAATTAAAATTAAAGTAATTATGAACATATCAAACATCATTGATCATGTTTCAGTTTCTATGTAGGGGTATATTTATCAAAGCCTCAACTATGCTGCATTCGCCGGCACCAATACGCTCGCCTAACATCGCCTAACATTGAGTCAGAAAAATGTGAGTGCAGAAAATCAATGTGACCAAAATCAGCAAACAACAATAAATGTGACAAGTAATATATAACCAGTGAGAAAAATGGGTGCAAATTAATTTGCAAAAAAAAGTACTTGCACAGTCCTTATGGTGAGTAACATAAACTCAAGTTCCTAGTAGCAGTGCTGCTCTCAAAAAAGGAGACGTTCAGTGTTTACTCCATAATGAAGCTGTGGAAATAAAAAAGAAATAGGAAGAGAGTGCACACACTACTCAAAGTGTAGCTGTTTAATATGTAGTGATATCACGCAAGATACAAAACACTTACAATGTTAAAAACAAACTGAAGCAATGTATATATACAGTACATGGAGACGGAGACCAGAAATATAGTCACTCCTCCCCGAATACCTCCCGGTTATCTCAGTTTTCCCTTACAGTGTCCCTTCTGTCATTCGGATATTCCTGTACTCCTTGTGTAGTGTGTTCATTCATGCTATCAGATATTAGAAGACACCACTCTCCGGATACCCACTCAGGGCAATGGAGCTTGACCGATATCACTCAGAAAAGAAGCTACGGGAGCCGGAAATGGAAGCACAGTTTCTCAACCGATATCTCTCAGAAGAGACTCTATGGAAGTCGGAAATTAAAGCACAGTCTCCTTTTTTATTTCTTATATCTTTTAGAAGATGAATTATGAGTATTTTTTCTATACATAAATAAAACCCTTCTGATATGTTGCCCCTTCTGATATGTTGCCCTGGTTTGATTTTTATTTAAAATATTATTTTAATCACTAAAGAACTCTTGTGTTTGAATATGTTAGACAGTTTGACTTATGACAACAGTTTTTTACATTTCAAAGCAAAGTCCAAGTGAGTTAAAAACTCATCAATGCTTTATTGCTTAAAATCTTTTAAATATAGTCATAATCATGATGGCAAATCAATCCATAGTATACGCATGGGGAAAAAATAAGGCTTTTTCAGCAGCTATATAGCCATAATCAAAGACTGACTAGCTTAACCTAAACCAACACTTAAAAAGAGAGATCTCAACTCTCATTGGTACAAGTAAATTACTAAAATTCATTAACAATTTCCTCAAGACTGTAAATCATCGAAAAAAAAAAAACAAAAAAAAAACATTAGAAAGGTTTTATGAAGTTCATTTTCACAGGCATCAGTAATAGCTCTCTTGTAAGTAGCTGAGAAAAAAACATGGGGTCAATTTATCAAGCTCCGAACGTTTGCTGTCGGCATTTATCTATGTGCAGCGGACATAATACGCTACATCGTATCATGTCCGCTCGCACATTAATAAATTGACCCCCATATATGTATATACTGTATTAGGGATGGGCATTTGAACGTTAAATCCAAAAGAAGAAAAATAATTGGCCCTAAATGCCCCTGGTGGCAGCCATATTCAGCATTCATTTGATAATGAAACATCCCAAAGCTCATCCCTTTATGTATATCTATCTATTGCCAAAGATTTATTATTTCCTGCTCTGGACTGAGCCCCAAAGGCACTTACAATTTTATATTAAAGATCAAATATGCTTTCTGTTTATATAACATCTTTACTCTACTTCTCCCTCTCAATGGGATTCAAATAACTTTAATTTCTGACCATGAAAAAATGCCTAATCTGTGTCCATGTATAGCAATAAAACAAGTTCTAAAAACAGAATATCATTCACTTTGTATCACAAGTGTTTTATAATCTTCTAATTCTCATGTTCAGAGCTAGATTACAAGAATATTGCAGAAGCATTCATTTGTGCACATATTACAAGTTTAGAAGTAAATGCGTTCTCTTGAGCACAAAATTTAATGCACATTGGATTAGCGTGGTTGAAGACCTTTCACACTTTAGGCCTATATATATGAGAGCACTGTATGTATGTGTGTGTATATATAGACAAACACCTTAGCTCTTTCGTCTCTCTCTCTCTCTCTCTCTCTCTCTCTCTCTCTCTATGTATATATATATATATATATATATATATATTTCATGTAATTAGCAAGAGTCCATGAGCTAGTGACGTATGGGATATACATTCCTACTAGGAGGGGCAAAGTTTCCCATACCTCAAAATGCCTATAAATACACCCCTCACCACACCCACAAATCAGTTTTACAAACTTTGCCTCCCATGGAGGTGGTGAAGTAAGTTTGTGCTAGATTCTACGTTGATATGCGCTTCGCAGCAGGCTGGAGCCCGGTTTTCCTCTCAGTGTGCAGTGAATGTCAGAGGGATGTGAAGAGAGTATTGCCTATTTGAATTCAATGGTCTCCTTCTACGGGGTCTATTTCATAGGTTCTCTGTTATCGGTCGTAGAGATTCATCTCTTACCTCCCTTTTCAGATCGACGATATACTCTTATATATACCATTACCTCTACTGATTCTCGTTTCAGTACTGGTTTGGCTTTCTACTACATGTAGATGAGTGTCCTGAGGTAAGTAAGTCTTATTTTCTGTGACACTCTAAGCTATGGTTGGGCACTTTAATATAAAGTTCTAAATATATGTTTTCAAACATTTATTTGCCTTGATTCAGGATGTTCAACATTCCTTATTTCAGACAGTCAGTTTCATATTTGGGATAATGCATATGAATCAATCAATTTTTTCTTACCTTAAAATTTGACTTTTTTCCTGTGGGCTGTTAGGCTCGCGGGGGCTGAAAATGCTTCATTTTATTGCGTCATTCTTGGCGCGGACTTTCTTGGCGCAAAAATTTTCTTGTCATTTCCGGCGTCATACGTGTCGCCGGAAGTTGCGTCATTTTTTTGACGTTTTTTGCGCCAAAAAATATCGGCGTTACCGGATGTAATTTGAGCGTCATTGTTGTCTCCACAATATTTAAGTCTCATTGTTTATTGCTTCTGGTTACTAGAAGCTTGTTCATTGGCATTTTTTTCCCATTCCTGAAACTGTCATTTAAGGAATTTGATCAAATTTGCTTTATATGTTGTTTTTTTTTTTTTTTCTCTATTACATATTGCAAGATGTCTCAGATTCACCCTGAATCAGAAGCCACTTCTGGAAAAACGCTTAACTGAGTTTCAGTTCTTCCAAAGCTAAGTTCATTTATTTTAAATGTTATAAATGTTTATCTTTAGCTATGGTTTGTAATAAGTTATTATGATATACTTTTACATGCAGAATCCATTAGTATTTATGCTTTATATATTGCCATTCTTACATCTTATGTACAAGAAATATTTAGAAGATTTATAAGAAATATTTTTCTGATTCTATTTTAAAGGCTTTGTCTGACTTCGTGCCTTCTAATAAAATTTTTAGGTCTTTTTCACTTCTTTTTTTAATTATTGAAGTTTTAAATGACCAACAACATACTGAGTTATCCTTCTCTGATGATGTTTTTTTCTCTTTCAAAAATTCTCTTCATCAGATATTGACACTAACAAATCTACTTTTTTATTATTTTTTTATTATTAAAGTACATTTGTTCTTTGTTGAAAAGGTGTTGATTATTTTGGATATTAAGGTATCTAGTTCTTTAAGACTAGCTGACACTATTTCTGCCTATTTATTCTTCTGTGTTTTCAGAATTTTTCTTTCCAATTCCCCATACTAGGGAATGGAATAGGCTGAGAATTTTCTTTTATTCCTTCTTCAAAGGTTTTAAACTATATTCTTTGCCAGCAGTTAAATTCAATTTGGAGGGTTCTCCAATTTATTGGGGCTATCTTTCAATTCAATTCTTAACTGTTACTCTGGGCTTCAAGATTGAGTTCTAAGACTAAAACTTTAAGCTTATACTAGTTTGGTTGTTCTTATTAAGGAATGAATTCCTGAGTTCCTTCCCAAGTAACATGTTTATAATTGGAAATTTTTCAGTTCGAAATCAGCTCCCTAATATTGCGATGTACATGCCGTATTCCAGCTTGGCTGGTAAGGGGCAGGTTAAGACTTCTTTGAAATTTATTTGGTTCTATTTGGTCCAAATTTCTTTGATTTTATTCTAGTAAGGCTAACACTTTCTTTAAGTGTGTTTCTGTCCTATATATTTTGGGCACTGTTGAAGAATGGCTGGGCACCCATGGGGTTCAAGCGCTGCTCAGACCTGGAATCTTCTGGGGTATTTCTTCCAGTTCCTTTTTTCGGAACTGGGTTTTGGAGTTTTATTCAAACTATTCTGCCTTTTTATGGTCATTGATAGCATTATTTGTTTTCATTAGATACAATAAATGCATATTTTCATTTTTCTGTTTTCATTCAGATTATTTTCTGAGGATGCGGAATCTCATATGATTCACTTTGCTCTTCAGGACATAGTTAGAGGATCTTTTTTTCAAAAGCTCTTGATTCCTCACGCAAGGGTCACCTTTTTTAGGTTTCCAGATAGTTTATGTCACTGTCTTTGTCTCTATCAGACAAGGGACAATTTTATTCGGTTCTGTTTATCGGTACCTTTAGTCTCTATTATTTCCTTCAGTTGCTATATATGCATAGAAGTTTTAGGTCTTATGGCCACAGCATTGGTTTCAATTCCCTTTTGCTCATTTTCAATAACCTTTCCAGTCTTTTATGAGTGTTGTTTCTTCAAGAACATGGTTGGAGGATCAATTTACCAAAAAGTTTGTTGATTCCTCAGATAAGGGTAACCTTTTTAGGTTTCCAGAAAGATTCAGTGTCCATGACTCTGTCTCTGACGGACAAGAGACGTCTGAAATTGGTTTCAGCTTGTCGAAACCTTCAGTCTCAATCATTCCCTTCGGTAGCCTTATGCATGGAAATTCTAGGTCTTATGACTGCTGCATTGGACGCAATCCCCTTTGCTCGTTTTCACATGCGACCTCTTCAGCTCTGTATGCTGAACCAGTGGTGCAGGGATTATACAAAGATATCTCAATTAATATCTTTAAAACAGATTGTTCGACATCCTCTGACGTGGTGGACAGACCACCATCGTTTAGTTCAGGGGGCTTCTTTTGTTCTTCCAACCTGGACTGTGATCTCAACAGATGCAAGTCTGACAGGTTGGGGAGCTGTATGGGGGTTTCTGACAGCACAAGGGGTTTGGGAATCTCAGGAGGCGAGATTACCAATCAACATTTTGGAACTCCGTGCAATTTTCAGAGCTCTTCAGTCGTGGCCTCTTCTAAAGAGAGAGTCGTTCATTTGTTTCCAGACGGACAATGTCACAACCGTGGCATATGTCAATCATCAAGGAGAGACTCACAGTCCTCTGGCTATAAAAGAAGTATCTTGAATACTTGTATGGGCGGAATCCAGCTCCTGTCTAATTTCTGCGGTTCATATCCCAGGTATAGACAATTGGTAAGCGGATTATCTCAGTTGCCAAACTATACATCCGGGCGAATGGTCTCTTAACCCAGAGGTATTTCTTCAGATTGTTCAAATATGGGGACTTCCAGAAATAGATCTGATGGCTTCTCATCTAAACAAGAAGCTTCCCAGGTATCTGTCCAGATCCAGGGATCCTCAGGCGGAAGCAGTGGATGCATTGTCACTTCCTTGGAAGTATCATCCTGCTTATATCTTTCCGCCTCTAGTTCTTCTTCCAAGAGTGATTTCTAAAATTCTAAAGGAGCGTTCGTTTATTTTGCTGGTGGCTCCAGCATGGCCTCACAGGTTTTGATATGCGGATCTTGTCCGGATGGCTCCTTGCCAACCGTGGACTCTTCCGTTAAGACCAGACCTTCTATCGCAAGGTCCTTTTTTTCCATCAGGATCTCAAATCCTTAAATTTGAAGGTATGGAGATTGAACGCTTGATTCTCAGTCATACAGGTTTCTCTGACTCCGTAATTAATACTATATTACAGGCTCGTAAATCTGTGTCTAGGATGATATATTATCGAGTCTGGAAGACTTACATTTCTTGGTGTTTTTCTCATCTTTTTTCTTGGCATTCTTTTAGAATTCCTAGAATTTTACAATTTCTTCAGGATGGTTTGGATAAAGGTTTGTCTGCGAGTTTCTTGAAAGGACAAATCTCTGCTCTTTCTGTTCTTTTTCACAGAAAGATTGCTAGTCTTCCTGATATTTATTGTTTTTTACAAGCTTTGGTTCGTATAAAACCTGTTATTAAGTCAATTTCTCCTCCTTGGAGTTTGAATTTGGTTCTAGGGGCTCTTCAAGTTCCTCCGTTTGAACCTATGCATTCGCTGGATATTAAATTACTTTCTTGGAAAGTTTTGTTTCTTTTGGCCATCTCTTCTGCTAGAAGAGTTTCTGAATTATCTGCTCTTTCTTGTGAGTCTCCTTTTCTGATTTTTCATCAGGATAAGGCGATTTTGCGAACTTCATTTAAATTTTTACCTAAGGTTGTGAATTCTAACAACATTAGTAGAGAAATTGTGGTTCCTTCGTTGTGTCCTAATCCTAAGAACTCTAAGGAAAGATCGTTGCATTCTTTGGATGTAGTTAGAGCTTTGAAATATTATGTTGAAGCTACTAAAGATTTCCGAAAGACCTCTAGTCTATTTGTTATCTTTTCTGGTTCTAGGAAAGGTCAAAAGGCTTCTGCCATTTCTTTGGCATCTTGGTTAAAATCCTTGATTCATCATGCTTATGTCAAGTCTGGTAGAACTCCGCCTCAAAGGATTACAGCTCATTCGACTAGGTCAGTCTCTACTTCCTGGGCATTTAGGAATGAAGCTTCGGTTGATCAGATTTGCAAAGCAGCAACTTGGTCTTCTTTGCATACTTTTACTAAATTCTACCATTTGGATGTGTTTTCTTCTTCTGAAGCAGTTTTTGGTAGAAAAGTACTTCAGGCAGCTGTTTCAGTTTGATTCTTCTGCTTATAATTTCGTTTTTTTTCTTTATAAGATTTAAACTTTATTTTGGGGTGTGGATTATTTTTCAGCGAATTGGCTGTCTTTATTTTATCCCTCCCTTTCTAGTGACTCTTGCGTGGAAGATCCACATCTTGGGTATTCATTATCCCATACGTCACTAGCTCATGGACTCTTGCTAATTACATGAAAGAAAACATAATTTATGTAAGAACTTACCTGATAAATTAATTTCTTTCATATTTGCAAGAGTCCATGAGGCCCACCCTTTTTTGAGGTGGTTATGATTTTTTTTGTATAAAGCACAATTATTCCAATTCCTTATTTTATATGCTTTCGCACTTTTTTCTTATCACCCCACTTCTTGGCTATTCGTTAAACTGATTTGTGGGTGTGGTGAGGGGTGTATTTATAGGCATTTTGAGGTTTGGGAAACTTTGCCCCTCCTGGTAGGAATGTATATCCCATACGTCACTAGCTCATGGACTCTTGCTAATATGAAAGAAATGAATTTATCAGGTAAGTTCTTACATAAATTATGATATATATATATATATATATATATATATATATATATATATATATATATATATATATATATATATATATATATATATCTCAAAAGAGCTAAGGGGATTATGTACAATGGAATATATGTGTTTCCCCTTAAATTATGCAAAGCTGTTGGTGGTTTTAAAAATGGATTAGGTAATTGCGTATTTCGGGCCGGTAATCCACTCCACAGTTTGGATGTGGCAGAGAAATCCAGCTCAACTTTTACATACAAACTATCGCCTAGTTTGGCGTTAGCCGTCAAAAGCAGCGTTAAGGGGTCCTAACGCTGCTTTTTACCGCCCGCTGGTATTTAGAGTCAGCCAGGAAAGGGTCTACCGCTCACTTTCTTTCCGCGACTCAAGGAGATCCCCTTACGTCAAGTGCGTATCCTATCTTTTCAATGGGATTTGCCTAACGCTGGTATTTCGAGTCTTGGAAGAAGTGAGCGGTAGACCCTCTACCGACAAGACTCCTGCCGACAAAAAAAGTCAGTAGTTAAGAGCTTTATGGGCTAACACCGGAACATAAAGCTCTTAACTACTGTGCTATAAAGTACACTAACACCCATAAACTACCTATGTACCCCTAAACCCGAGGCTCCCCGACATTGCAAACACTAAAATTAAATTATTTAACCCCTAATCTGCCTACCGGACATCGCCGCCACCTACGTGATACCTATGAACCCCTAATCTTCTGCCCCTAACATCGCCGACACCTATATTATATTTATTAACCCCTAATCTGCCCCCCCAACATCACCGCCACCTATCTACACTTATTAACCCCTAATCTGCCGACCGGACCTCACCACCACTATAATAAATGTATTAACCCCTAAACCGCTGCACTCCCGCCTTGCAAACACTATAATAAATTGTATTAATCCCTAATCTGCCCTCCCTAACATCGCCGCCACCTACCTACAATTATTAACCCCTAATCTCCCGCCCGCAACATCGCCGCTACTATAATAAAGTTATTACCCCCTAAACCTAAGTCTAACCCTAACACCCCCCTAACTTAAATATAATTTTAATTAAACAAAATAAATTTACTATCATTAAATAAATTATTCCTATTTAAAACAAAATACTTACCTATAAAATAAACCCTAATATAGCTACAATATAACTAATAGTTACATTGTAGATATTTTAGGATTTATATTTATTTTACAGGCAACTTTGATTAGGGGGTAATAAATATAATATAGGTGTCGGCGATGTTAGGGGCAGTAGATTAGGGGTTCATAGCTATAATGTAGGTGGTGGTGGTGTCCGGAGCGGCAGATTAGGGGTTAATAATATAATGCAGGTGTCAGCGATAGCGGTGGTGGCAGATTAGGGGTTAATAAATGTAAGGTTAGGGGTGTTTAGACTTGGGGTTCATGTTAGGGTGTTAGGTGTAGACTTAGGCTGCGTTAGCATCAGAAAAGGGAGCGTTGAGCATAATTTAGCTCCACTTCAACCCTCAATACCAGCGTTGCCTACGGTAGCGATAAGCTGGAAAAACGTGCTCGTGCACGATATCCCCATAGGAAATAATGGGGCTGCGTTAGGAGCTGAACGCTGCTTTTTTGCAGGTGTTAGTTTTTTTTTTCAGCCAGCTCAGTCCCATTGTTTCCTATGGGGATATCGTGCACAAGCATGTTTTTCCAGCTTACCGCAACCGTAGGCAACGCTGGTATTGAGGGTTGAAGTGGAGCTAAATTATGCTCAACGCTCCCTTTTCTGAGGCTAACGCAGCCATTCAGACAACTCTAAATACCAGCGTTGTCTTAAGGAAAAAAAAAGCAGCGTTTGGAAAAAAAAGCAGCGTTTGCACCACGGGTCTTTACCGACAAAACTCTAAATCTAGACGTAAGGTTCTTACCTGCAGGTAATTAAGGTTAAACAACCCCTGTTAAATAGTGTGTGCTGAGGCTGCTTGTGAGAACATGTATGAGTAAAACAGTAGATATGAAGTTAAGCTACTGTCTAAAGGTTCCAGACCTGTGAAGATTTTACATTTGTTTGTAATTTTGCATTTGTGTGGAGAAGCCACACAACTGTAATCAGAAATAATTTATTCTGCTTAGTAAGCGCCATTGTGCAAGGGTTTATTTTATTTTTATGTTAAAACTGTATTCCTGTAAATTGTCAGACTCTGAATAAACAGGGCAAGGTTTTTATATCTGTTTCTCTGCCAAGACTATCGCCTAGATTTAGAGTTCTGCGTTAGCCATCAAAACCAGCATTAAGGGCTCCTAACGCTGGTTTTGGCCGGCCGCTGGTATTTAGAGTCAGTCAGGAAAGGGTCTAACGCTCACTTTCCAGCTGCGACTTTTCCATACCACAGATCCCCTTACGTCAATGTCCTATCTTTTCAATGGGATCTTTCTAATGCCGGTATTTAGAGTCTTGGCTGAAGTGAGCGTTAGAACTCTAACGACAAAACTCCAGCCGCAGAAAAAAGTTAGGAGTTAAGAGCTTTATGGGCTAACGCCGGTTCATAAAGCTCTTAACTACTGTGCTCTAAAGTACATTAACATCCATAAACTACCTATGTACCCCTAAACCGAGGTCCCCCTACATCGCCGCCACTCTAATAAATTTTTTTAACCCCTAATTTGCAGACCACACACTGCCACAACCTACATTATCCCTATGTACCCCTAATCTGCTGCCCCTAACATCGCCGACACCTACATAATATTTTTTAACCCTAATCTGCCCCCCCAACATCGCCGCTACCTTACCTACACTTATTAACCCCTAATCTGCTGAAAGGACCTCACCGCTACTCTAATAAAGTTATACACTATAATAAATATTATTAATCCCTAATCTGCCCTCCCTAACATCGCCGCCACCTAACTTCAAATATTAAACCCTAATCTTCCGACCGGAATTCGCCGCTACTCTAATAAATGTATTAACCCCTAAAGCTAAGTCTAACCCTAACACTAACACCCCCCTAAGTTAAATATAATGGAAAACTAACAAAATAAAATAAATCTTATTAAATAAATTAATCCTATTTAAAGCTAAATACTTACCATCAAAATAAACCCTAATATAGCTACAATATAATGAATAATTATATTGTAGCTATTTTAGGATTTATTTTTATTTTACAGGCAACTTTGTATTTATTTTAACTCGGTACAATAGCTATTAAATAGTTTATAACTATTTAATAGCTACCTAGTTAAAATAAGTACAAAATTACCTGGAAAATAAATCCTAACCTAAGTTACAATTAAACCTAACACTACACTATCAATAAATTAATTAACTAAACTACCTACAATTATCTACAATTAAATCAACTAAACTAAATTACAAAAAAACACACTAAATTACAAAAAATAAAAAAAGATTACAAGAATTTTAAACTAATTACACCTACTCTAAGCCCCCTAAAAAAATAACAAAGCCCCCCAAAATAAAAAAATGCCCTACCCTATTCTAAAATAAAAAGTTAACAGCTCTTTTACCTTACCAGCCCTTAAAAGGGCCTTTTGCGGGGCATGCCCCAAAGAAAACAGCTCTTTTACATTTAAAAAAAACATACAATACCCCCCAACATTACAACCCACCACCCACATACCCCTAATCTAACCCAAACACCCCTTAAAAAACCTAACACTAAGCCCCTGAAGATCTCCCTACCTTATCTTCACCACGCCGGGTATCACCGATCCATCCAGAAGAGGGTCCGAAGTCTTCATCCTATCCGGCAAGAAGAGGTCCAGAAGAGGGTCCGAAGACTTCATCCTATCCGGCAAGAAGAGGACATCCGGAATGGTAGGCATGTTCATCCGGCGGCGTCTTCTATCTTCATCCATCCGGCACGGAGCGGGATCATCTTGGAGCAGCCGACGCGGATCCATCCTCTTCTTCTGGCGACTCCCAACGAATGAAGGTTCCTTTAAGTGACGTCATCCAAGATGGCGTCCCTCGAATTCCGATTTGCTGATAGGATTCTATCAGCCAATCAGAATTAAGGTAGGAAAAATCTGATTGGCGAATTGAATCAGCCAATCAGATTCAAGTTCAATCCGATTGGCTGATTGGATCAGCCAATCAGATTGAGCTTGCATTCTATTGGCTGATCGGAACAGCCAATAGAATGCAAGCTCAATCTGATTGGCTGATTGGATCAGCCAATCGGATTGAACTTGAATCGGATTGGCTGATTTAATCAGCCAATCAGATTTTTCCTACCTTAATTCCGATTGGCTGATAGAATCCTATCAGCCAATCGGAATTCGAGGGACGCCATCTTGGATGACGTGACTTAAAGGAACCTTCATTCAACGGGAGTCGCTGGAAGAAGAGGATGGATCCGCGTCGGCTGCTTCAAGATAGTCACGCTCCACGCCGGATGGATGAAGATAGAAGATGCCGCCTGGATGAACATGTCTACCGGTCCGGATGTCCTCTTCTTGTCGGATAGGATGAAGTCTTCGGACCCTCTTCTGGACCTCTTCTTGCCGGATAGGATGAAGACTTCGGACCCTCTTCTGGACGGATCAGTGGTGAAGATAAGGTAGGGAGATCTTCAGGGGCTTAGTGTTAGGTTTTTTAAGGGGTGTTTAGGTTAGATTAGGGGTATGTGGGTGGTGGGTTGTAATGTTGGGGGGGTATTGTATGTTTTTTTAAAATGCAAAAGAGCTGTTTTCTTTGGGGCATGCCCTGCAAAAGGCCATTTTAAGGGCTGGTAAGGTAATAGAGCTGTTAACTTTTTATTTTAGAATAGGGTAGGGCATTTTTTCATTTTGGGGGGCTTTGTTATTTTTTAGGGGCTTAGAGTAGGTGTAATTAATTTAAAATTCTTGTATTTTTTTATTTTTTGTAATTTAGTGGGGGTTTTTTTGTAATTTAGTTTAGTTGATATAATTGTAGATAATAGTAGATAGTTTAGTTCATTAATTTATTGATAGTGTAGTGTTAGGTTTAATTGTAACTTAGGTTAGGATTTATTTTACAGGTAATTTTGTAATTATTTTAACTAGGTAGCTATTAAATAGTTATTAACTATTTAATAGCTATTGTATCTAGTTAAAATAAATACAAAGTTGCCTGTAAAATAAATATAAATGCTAAAATAGCTACAATATAATTATTTGTTATATTGTAGCTATATTAGGGTTTATTTTACAGGTAAGTATTTAGCTTTAAATAGGATTAATTTATTTAATAAGATTTATTTTATTTCGTTATATTTAAATTAAATGTAACTTAGGGGGGTGTTAGTGTTAGGGTTAGACTTAGCTTTAGGGGTTAATACATTTATTAGAGTAGCTGCGAGGTCCGGTCGGCAGATTAGGGGTTAATACTTGAAGTTAGGTGTCGGCGATGTTAGGGAGGGCAGATTAGGGGTTAATACTATTTATTATAGTGTTTTTGAGTCGGGAGTGAGGTGGTTTAGGGGTTAATACATTTATTAGAGTGGCGGCGAGGTCCGGTCGGCAGATTAGGGGTTAATAAGTGTAGTTAGGTAGTGGCGACGTTGGGGGGGGGCATTTAGGGGTTAATAAATATAATATAGGGGTCGGCGATGTTAGGGGCAGCAGATTAGGGGTACATAGCTATAATGTAGGTTGCTGCGGTGTACGGAGCGGCAGATTAGGGGTTAATAATAATATGCAGGGTTCAGCGATAGCGGGGATGGCAGATTAGGGGTTAATAAGTGTAAGGTTAGGGGTGTTTAGACTCGGGGTTCATGTTAGGGTGTTAGGTGCAGACTTAGGAAGTGTTTCCCCATTTGTTGGCGCTCTACAAATAACCGATAATTATAATAATAATAATAGGAAACAATGGGGCTGAGTTAGGAGCTGAACGCTGCTTTTTTGCAGGTGTTAGGTTTTTTTTCAGCTCAAACTGCCCCATTGTTTCCTATGGGGATATCGTGCACGAGCATGTTTTTGAAGCTGGCCGCGTCCGTAAGCAATGCTGGTATTGAGAGTTGTAGTGGCGTTAAATTATGCTCTACGCTCCATTTTTGGAGCCTAACGCAGCCCTTCAGAGAACTCTAAATACCAGCGTTGTTTAAAAGGTGTGGGGGAAAAAAAACATGCATAGCTAACGCACCCCTTCTAACGCAAAACTCTAAATCTAGGTGTATGTATTTTTGTCACAT